>NW_004524602.1:16813359-16819481 GCF_000260255.1 Octodon degus
TGTAAAAAAAAATTAATTAGAAATTTTTGTCACAGTATATACAGACTGAGTTAATCAGAAATGAAAGCAACTAAAGAGTAATCAAAATAATGGAAGAGGACAAAAAGAAAACGGTATTTTAAATTAAAGATTATCGCTAGGTGTGGTGGTACATGCCTATAATCCCAGCTCTCAAAGGGAAGGGCAAGGGCTGAGGTAGAAGTATTGCTTCAAGTTCCAGGTCAAGAGCAGGCTACAAAGTCAGCTCAAAGCCAGCCTGAATTAAATGAAGCCCTGTATCAAAAAGACAAAGAAGTGACCAAATAGCTCAGCATGTTAAAGCGCCCACTTAGGTAGACACAGGGGCCTGGAGTTCGATCCCAGGGGCCTGCTGCAGTGCTGGCCCAGCCCCAGGGCCACACTGAGACAGTGACTGGGTGTGGTGGCGCGCACCTGTAATCCCAGCACTTGAGAAACTGTAAAAACAAGTATCATATGAGTCAGATCTATCCAGTGAGACCCTGTACACCCTGTCCTAAAAGACAAAAAGATATCAAAAAAAGTTAAATCCAGGAGGCATGTGGCCCACATCCATAATCCCAGCACTGGGGAAGCTGAAGCAGGAATATCATCAGTTTAATGCCAGCCTAAGGATACACAGTCCAGCCAAACTACATAACAAGACCTGGCAACCAACAAAAAAGAAAAAAAAAAAAAAAAAAAAAAAGGCCTATAACTCCAGGCCTTAAAACTAATAATCCTATCTATGAGGAAAAACATATTACATGCATTCGCATGGGAATAAAATAAGGTCATTTCCATCTCAAATATCGGAGACCAGAAAAAAAACTAAAGATGCCAACTGAGAAGAAAGTAATGTTAGGTTGAAGGGAGGGTAGGGGAATAGGAAAAAATAAACAACTTATACTATATAGAGGTACAAATGTTCTACAATGAATATGATCATTATGTGTATCTAAAATATATCAATAGGGGGCTGATGAGATGGCTCAGTGGTCTAAAGTACCTACTAAGGACAAGCTTAGCAAAGCACAGGGACCGCGGTTCAATCCTCCAGCACCACAAGCCAGCCAGCCCCGCCCCCTGGTGGGCTGAGCTGGCCACACACACACACACACACACAAATAAATAAATTTATTTTAAAAAATAAAATAAAATATATCAATAAAATCAGAGTGAAGAAAAAGAAAGTAATGTCAACATCTTAGAGGATACACTGCCACAAGTAATATATTAACCATAATCTCATTTAGTATTTACTCAGCCCCTCTCAGAAGGCAGGCACTGTTCTCAGACTGCAATGAGCAAAGACAGTATGTGTCAAGTCTTTACTTCTCTGCTGTGCAGTTAATCTGCCAGTGTATGATCCGTCTGCCTCAGCCTCCTGGGTGCTGGGATTACAGGTAGGTGCCACTACAAGCAACCTCATGAAGTAACTTATTATTAAGTGAAATCATATTTTGATATAAATATGTGGAAATGAAAAACATAGTGGGCTGGGAGGTAGCTCAAGGGCATAAGTGCCTGCCTGGCAAGCCCAAGGTCCTGAGTTCAATCCCTAGTACTGCAGAAAAAAAAAGAAAAAAAAGAAAAAAAAAAAAAAACAGCAATTATTAGCGCAGTTTTGCCATTATATTATTTGATATTTTGATATTTTTTCATTCTGCCAGTGCTTCTGCATTATCAGTACAAATGTCAACTAATGTTAACTTAGCTACACAGTAAATAAGAATTCAGTATTATTATGAAACAGTTCCAACCTGCCAGATCTCCTGAAGCACTTACAGATCTCCTTAGGAGCCCAGAGACCAAACTTGGAGTGGTGGTGCACTCCTGGAATCCCAGGACTAGAGAGGGTGAGGTGGGAAGATTGCAGGAAGTTTAAAGCCAGCCAGTCTCACAGAGTAAGCAAGCTCAAGGTGGGTCTAAACTAAAAGAGAGACCCTGCCAGAGAGATAGCTCCGTAGAATAGCTCAGGATCCTGAGTTCAATTTCTGGTACTGAAAAAAAAAAAAAAAATTGAAGCTCCCCACATTGTAGTGCACACCTGCAATCCCAGCACTTAGGAGGCTAAGGCAGGAGGATCATCACAAATTCAAGCCCAGTCTGGGCTACAAAGACAGCTCAGGGTTAGCCTGAGCAGTACAACGAGACCCTGTTTCAAAAAGATTTAAAAAAGAGAGACAGACAGACAGACAGAGACAGAGACAGAGACAGAGACAGAGACAACAACCTATATCTAAGGACTATTGCTCTGGACATATACCTACATAGTAAGAGGAAATACACCTTCAGAAAAGAATTGGCTGGGAAGAAGCCAAGGATGGCAAGCTTTATTTGTCCCTGCACACATCCTTTCAATTATCTTTTGAATATTTCTTTAAATTATTTCTCCAAAGATCAAGAAATGTGGCAGTTCAATATGCACATATGTGAATTCCCCATAATGAATATATGAATCTATTATATATTATAAACACGGGCTAATAAAAAAAATAAAGCAAACTGCTACCAAGAGGAAGCAGGAAGATAAACACACTACTAAAAAAAGATGAGCCAGCTGTGGTGCTCATTCTAGACTGAGGCAGAATCACTGTAAATTCAGGGTCAGCCTGAGTTACATAGTAAGTTCAAGGCCAGCCTAAACTATATAGTAAGGGGGCCGGGGAGATGGCTCAGTAGGATAAGTGATTGACTGGCAAACACAAGGATCTGAGTTCAATCCCCAGTTCCGCAAAAATAAATAAATAAATAAAAATAAACTATATAGTAAGACCCTATCTCTGAAAACAAAAAGCCAGAGAGCCAGAGCAAGCAAGCAGAGGGCAGAGTGAGTGCTCACAACCTGATTGACCTTGTCCTTGATGTCTAGCACAGGAGAAAGGAAAAGTAAAAGAGTATGCTAGGATGGATGGATGAATGTGTGCATGCATGGATCAGATTTTTTTTTTTTTTTGCGGAACTGGGGACTGAACTCAGGCCCTTGCGCTTGCCAAGGAAGTGCTTATTCTACTGAGCCATCTCCCCAGCCCCAGATTTTTTTAATATACTACAATTTTTAGATAATAAACCACCATACACAGGTTAGTAAAGCATATTCTCACTACGTGTCCCGGACTGCGAGGAAACTCAAAGCAATCCTCCTTCCTCACTTTGGAAGTGCTGGGAATACAGGTGTGTGCCACCAAGTTCCCAGGTTCCACAAAAAAAAAAAAAAAAAAAAAAAAAAATCCAGGATGATCACTGAGTCTGATCTGTGTAGTGAGACCCTGTAAATTCCCCACTGAAGAACCAGGGCTGCTTAGAGAATAACTCATTCCACAACTCCTGCTTAGACCCTGTACTAAATATATAAAAAATAAAAAATAAAGAAAATACCCACACACAGTTGAAAAAAAGACCATAAAATATACCAAGGTAGAATAGTAACTACCTTTAAACACTTGCAACTTTCCATTACAGTAAAATTCTACACTGTGATTTTGTTTGTTCATTTGTTCTGAGTTTTTTCTGAGATCAGACAAGATCGGCAAGTTTTTTTCAGACAGGGTCTCATATAGTAGTTCAGGCTACAGCCTTGAACTCGTGACCATCCTCCTGTCTCAGCATCCTTGTATGACTACAATTACAATTATATCAATATAACTCATCAGCTATTTGACAAAGGGAACAGAATGAATACCTTTATTTGGTAAATGTAGTAAGTTTCTGAAATTTTACCAGACTATTTTATATACAAAAGCTTCAGAAAAACATAAACTTATCAAAATCTAACCTTAATTTAGTACCTTTTTTAATTTAGTATTTTGGGTTTTTTTTTTAAACTAATTTCATCAAGAAACAAATAGCGGGGCTGGTGAGATGGCTCAGTGGTCTAAAGCACCTCCTTAGAACAAGCTAAACTAAGCAAAAGCAGAGACCGCAGTTCAATCCCCAGCACCACATGCCAGCCACCCCGCCCCCTGGTGGGCTGAACTAGCCACACACACACTAAATAAATAAGTAAATAAAGTTATAAAAAAAAATTAAAAAAAAAGAAACAAATAGCAATGAAAGTTTTAAAACCGATTAACAGGACAGTTTCAATAATTAATACATTGCATATTGTTGTCTTTGTAGTGGTTATTCATAGTACAAGATGCAGATATGATATCCTGTCCAAAAACTATTAGTGCAAATCTTTCTTCTCATTGAATTAAGAGGTTTTTGTTTTTTTTTTTTTTTTTTTGTTCCTCGAATGCCTTCAGGGCACTTTTGGCCAGCTTGGGAGAGTTGTGAGGTTCGAACTCCAGCAACCTGAGGCTGACAGCTTTGTGGAAGCAGCCACTTAAAGGCCTGAGCTAGGGCCAGGCCCCCTAAGAGGGGGTTTTTGTTGATGTTGCTGTTCTTATCTTTGTGAGACAATGACTCACTATGCAGTTCAGCCTGGCCCTGAGCTCACTTTGTAGCTTGAACTCAACATTCCAATCCTTCTGCCTCAGCTTTCCAGTGCTGGGATTACAGGTGTGGGCCACCAGGCCTAGCTCTAATTTAGTAATTTTTTTATGCTTTATTTATTTATTTTAATTTTTGCATTTGGTACAGGGTCTTGCTATGCAGCTTGGACTCATGTCATGCAGCTCTGACTCCTTGGAATCTTCCTGTTTCAGCCTCCCCAACACTGGTATTATAGGCATGTCCCATCATGCCTGGTTTCTAATTTGGCATTTTGAAAAATGCCAAACTATTTCTTTGGGGCCGGGGAGATGGCTCAGTAGAATAAGTGCTTCCCTGGTAAGCACAAAGGCCTGAGTTCAATCCCCGGTTCTGCCAAAAAATAAAAAATAAAAGATATCCAAAATTGCTTTTAAATGCATAGATAATTTTCCAAGAAGGGCTGAAAATTCTCAAGCTCCAGAAACAAAAAGAAAGCTTCAAGATGAAGCTATGAGCTGGGCCGGTCTGAGGAGGGAGTTACTGGCCTCTTTTTTCTTTGACTGGTGTTGAGGCTTGAATTTAGGGCCCTGAGTATGTCTAGTGCTTTCTACCACTAAGCCATAACACCAGTCCATCAGATAGAAAGTTAAAGCTAGGCCCTATATGGAGCTGGGGTCTCCAGGGTCTCTGGTGAGGTAGGATTTTGCTCAGCTGCTAGGGTGGTATCCCCTGGGATCACAGGTGTCCACCACCTCACCCTGATCCCTCAGGGGTCTTAAAGGATTATACTTTTGGTGGAAATATAGCTTAAATATCACCCACCAGCCTGGGAGATAGCAGGGAACTCATGCCCTACCATATCTTTGGGAGAAGAAACAAAGCAACCTCAATAAAACCACTAGGTTCATACTGAAATCTTGTTTCTCCATGAAATATACACCACATAAACAAAATTTCTATTCATTTGTACCTGTATGGAAAAAAGACTGGAAGGATGCATGTTTTGCCTGACCACTGACATAGATTACCTCTACCAGTGGCAAGGAAGTTGGGAATGTTTACTTCTTACTCTTTACCTGCTCAGTATAACTTTATTTTACTACCTGAATTTTTTAAATCATAGATTCCAATTTGTTTTGTTTTGCTTTGTTCTGAGACAAGTTCTCACTATGTAGCCCAGGCTGGCCTCAAACTCACAGCAATTCTCCTGCCTCCACCTCTCAGTTGCTGGATTATAGGAATACACTACCATACCCAGCAACCATAAATTGCTGTAAAGTGGAGACCTACAGGAGAAGGGTTGAAATGCAGGTCACATTTAAAAATAAAGTGACCTTGTTTGGACAGTTAAATGCATATATCTTGTAAAAAGTAAATAATTAGTAAAAATAAATAAATAAATTGACCTCAAATGGACTGTAATTTTTGATTGGGGTTTTGTCTGCTCAGCAAAAAGTGGGGCATAAACACAGTGGCAGGAGCATGCTTAACCTACTTCAGAGATCCAGCTGTTTTTCCAAATTGTCAGCCGATGAATTGTTGATAAGCAAGTGGGTGCTGCTAATTACAGGCCTTTCTTATCTATGCATTAAAACTGGCTACCCAGAGCTTGACTTGCCCACACTTTTTGCCAGCTGTGAGCTCCACAACAAAACAGTATTTATGTAGCAAAGGTCACCAGGCCAAAGTCTTTTCCAGGTTCAGAT
>NW_004524602.1:16820511-16829560 GCF_000260255.1 Octodon degus
AAAAAAAAAAAAAAAAAAGTTCAGAAACAAAAAGTGATAACAGATAAGCTCTGAACATCTTGCCATGTGATAAAGGAAATACTCCCCTCCCCAAACAGATGAGGGTATATTACATACACACAATACAGACAAGTCTGGCATGATCTGAGTATCAAAATAAACAGGCTGAATATGGTGGCACACACCTGAAACCCCCTTTCTGGAGGCTGAGGCAAGAGAATGACCAGTTTGAGTGCAGTCTTCACAACTAAGCAGGACCGCTCCCCCAAAAAGGACAGGCATACAGCTGAGTAGTAGAGCACCTCTCAGTTCAATGACAGTACTGCACAAAATAAACAGCAGACACAGTGAAGGAAACACTACTGCTTCCTGAAAAGAAGGGGCTGGATGGCAGACAGACCTATGATTACAGGAACGTCAAGGTCACATTTGCAACTGATTAGAGGTGCCATGTTGTGGAACTTGGGAAAACCAGAGTTCTTGGGCAGGTTTCTTGTCAACTTGTTGCAACAACACTTAACAGGGCAACAGACTGGTATTTTTTTTCCCCTGGTACTGGGGATTGAACTCAGGACCTTGTGCCTGCCAGACAAGCGCTTATTCTACTAAGCTATCTCCCCGGCATCTTAATTGGAAAAGGACTTTTGTCTTGTCCTAGCTCAGGTTGCCTTAAGGGCAGGTCTGGTGCCTGGGGATCAAACTGTGGTCCCCAGCACCCGACTGAGTTTGCCCAAGCAGGCGCTTTAAACCACTGAGCTAACCTGCAAGCCCCCTAGACTGGTATTCTTTTCTTCAACCTTGAACTCTTTCAGATGGCTGCTCCAGCTTTCGATCCAGGCAGTCAGTCAGATCTCTTGGTGAAGCTATCAACTCCTGGAAAGATGTCTAATACAAAGTGTATAGACAACAGTCTTTCTCTGTTGTTCCTGGTGAAAGGGTCTGCCAAGTACATATGGACCCACACTTAATAAACCATGATGGAAATATTATTGGTGCTGCCAGCATTGCTGTAATTGTGGCCTTATGTCACTCCCGGAAACCTGATGTCTCTAAGGCAGGCAGCTATGCTCACCACTATACCACCAAGGCCTCCTGTCTGTCCAAGGAGAACCCACACTGTTCACACCTGAAGAGCAACATCCTGCAGCTGAGCATCCACCACAGGCCAGTATGTGTCAGCTTTGCCTTCTCTTCAGCAAGGGACATGCTTAAAAGGTAGGTCGCAATGCCCTACCACTGGTGGACAGATGGACTACTGGGGCTACCACAAGCAAGCATCTACAGAGCTGTGCTGTGCAGCCCCACAGTGGAGCAATGCTACTAAAGATCAAGTTTGGGGGCCAGGGCGATAGCTCAGTAGAGTAAGCGCTTGCCTGGCAAGCTCAAGAAGGGACCAGGTTCAATCCCAGTGTGCGGCGCCAGTGCCGGCCCCACCCTCAGGGTACGCTGAGACAGCAATTGAGACTGGGCATGGTGATGCATACCTGTAACCCCAGAGCTTGGGAGGCTGAAAACAGGAGGATGACTACGAATCCAATCTGTGTAGTGAGACCCTGTAGACCCTGTGCTAAATATGTTTTTTTTAAAAGGTCGTTTGGAGAATGCAGGAAAAGAGCTGGCATGAAAGCAGCAGAAATCACAGAGCTTATACAGAAAGCTCCAGAGAACGACCAGACAGTAAGGAGCAGAAAGTCCAGCTTTGCAGAATCTACAGCAAATCAAAAGATCATAACATTTAAAATGGAAAAATCCCCCACTGATACTTGAGTAGAAGAAAGCAGAAAAAAATCATTGCTGAAACCGACCCTCTTTCAGAAGTTGTTTCTAAACCTGTTCTCTAGACCTCTGAAACCACCCAGATTGGAAAGGGAGTAGAAAACTCCTGGGGTAGCCGGGAAGATTCTAAGAAAGATGGTGAGAATGAAGATGGCAGTGATGAAGCTGGCATCTTGACAATACGAAAATGGACACTGCAGGAGAAGCTTCTGATACTGGAATCAAGTTGCCCCAACATTACTCTTAGATAGTGAAGGAGAAATGATCATTTTAAAACCAGACAAGAACTCAAAGAAGGGCTGGCGAGATGGCTCAGTGATCTAAAGCACCTACATGGAACAAGCTTGGCAAAGCACAGGGACTACGGTTGGATCCCCCAGCACCACATGCCAGCCAGCCCCGCCCCCTGGTGGGCTGAGCTGGCCACACACACACACACACACACACACACACAATAAATAAATAAAATGTTTAAAAAAAAAAAAAGAACTCAAAGAAAATAAGCACACAGAACACTAGTGCAAAACAAAAAAGTAAAAAGCCAGTGAAAGAGAAAAAAGAGAGCAACTAACTAAAGCTAATATAGTTGTATGTTTATATACATAAAACTACTAAAAGTATATTCATTCAATGTTAAAGAAAAACACAGCAATGCACTGTAACTCACTGAAAACAGCAAGAGGCATATGGGCCCATATTGACAATAAAGGACACCTTTTCCTTCTAACAGAATGCCTGTTTGTGGAAGAGACAAAGGGATTAGAAAGTAACTATTTTAGCCTGTGTAGAGGAGGCACATGCCTGTAATCCCAGCACTCTAAGGACAAAGCAGGAGGAGCTAACGTCGTTTAAACTCATTCTGGGCAGTGTATTCATTTAGGGCGAGCCCATCTGAGAAAAATAAAAGGGCTTGCTTGGGAAATTCAGTGTGAAGGCCCTGGCTTGAACACACAGTATAGGAAAAGAGAAAAAAGGGAAGAGAAAGTAGAACAACGGGAAAAGGGAGAAGGAGAAAAGGAAGGAGGGAGGTAGCTAGCTATTTTATGCCTTCTGGAGTAAAGAGTCTGCAAGTAAGTCATTAATGGCATCCAGCAGCGCCTCACAGGCTGGTAACCCCAGCACTACAAACACAGGCTAATATGGGACAATCTGAGCAACAAATACATACACACAGGATGGCTATGGTAGTACAGAACTGTAACATCAGCTACTCAGGAAGCTAAGGCAGGAGCATTACCATGGGTTGGCTCCAGCCCAGGTACAGAGTCCGAGGCAGCCTGAACAACATAGTAAGAAAAGAAAATTAAAAGAAAAAAAAAAAAAAAACACCAAAATATAACCTTTCAGGAGTGCTGCGTGAGATAGTGGAGTTTTAAACATTTTCAAAGGGGAGCAACTGGCACAATCACGTACATCTACCGGTGCAATTAGGTGGGAAGGACTGGTTCGCTAATCCCAGGAGCAAACAGGATTTCTGGAGATACAGGAAGCATGCAAAGTGTCTGATTCAGCTATTACTTTTTAAGAGGAATAGGAAATGTGTTAGGCAAAAAGCTATTAAAAATGTGGAATGGTCTGTCCATAGCTGCATCTTACGAATCAGACCTGGCCTTTTCTTTCCAAATAATAATAACAATGATGATAATGCTAATAAAGTTTTGAACATTTATACAGTGTTGATTCAAAAAAAAAAAAAAGAAAAATTTTCAAATGTCACAAAAGCAGAGAACAACTATTAACATCCACACATCCAACCCAACAACTATCAAGACTGTGAAACACACCCCTCACCCCAAAGACTTTTTTGCACAGAAGTATTCTGAAACAAATGCCAGATAGCTCTACCATTATTCACACTCATTCTGCAGTCTTCAACTCTGGTAGTGCATGCCTATAGATCCCAACACTCAGGAGGCTGGATAAGAAAGCGTTCAAGGCCGAGCAGGGCCTTGAACACAGTGAGCAAGGCCAGCCGAATTATATAGTGAGATCCTGTCTCAAAAAAATAAAATATGATGACATCTAAAGTGACCACCCCATCTACCCAATCCATAGTAGACACCACTTGCATTCATTCTCTAAAACATGGTCCAATCTTCTTCACTGCATGTACCACTACCTGCAACTGCTGTTTAGTACATTTTCACCCAAGAATGTCCGCCCCACAGCACAGTGCCATTCAGTACAATTTACTGAATGACTAACAATAACGTAATATTGCTAAAATAGGAGTTAAGTGTTTTTAAACATTTGTAGCTCACTAGTCATCTCATGGTGTAAGTTGAGTACCTGAAGAAATTTGGGTCAGTTGTTACCAAGAATCTGTGAGATGCAAGAGAGAACAAAGTTAAGACATTCAAATGTAGTTCTGGACTTTTCCAGAAAAATATCTCCTGGTACCTAAAACACAAGCAAATCATTGCTAACTTAAAGACTCTTACGCAGGAGTACTTAAGTTTCATTTTTAGTACCACCTGAGAGCCAGTAAAGCTTGAATAATTTCTACAATGGTTAACAGTATTGCTGGAACAGCATTGCCATATATCTGTGTCACAAAAATACATAGTATTCACTTGAATATATGTTATATACATACAAATATATGTGTTTAAAATAAGAGAATAGCAATTTTCTTACATAAAGCAAAGGAATAAGCCAGGCATGCCTGTAATCCCAGCATTCAGGAGGCTGAGGCAGGTTCAAGACCAGCCTAGGCTACAAAGTGAGCTCAAAGAATGCTTGAAAGACTGCATAGCGAGACCATCTTAAAAAAAAAAAAGAAAAAGAAAAAGGAACAGTATGTACATACATGTGTGTGCACCTACGGTATAAGGAATGTATATTGTCAGAATAATATTTTTTTCTGGGGACTTGACCATAATGAAGAGTGTAATTATGAATACCCAAAATTCCTACCTTAAAATATAAGCCACTAAATTTGATACTTAACTGGGGGTGGTGGCACACATCTATAATCCCAGCACTTGAGAGGCTGAAGCAGGAGTATCACTACAAGTTTGAGGACAGCCTAGGCTATGTAAGTGAGAGCAAGGCCAGCCTGAACTATATATAGTAAGACTCTGTCTCAAAAAAAAAGGAGGGGATCTTGAGTAAATTAGTTATCTTACACTTCTCCTTTCAACACTTAAGAAACCTATGAAGCTAAGGGAAGCTTAACAATAAACAGGTTCTGGAGAGATGAAGGGGACAGTAGGAGAAAGTAGAAAGAATTAAGATGCAATTAAAGGGAGGCTGAGGCAGGAGGAGCACCTTGAGTTTGAGGTTACCTCAAAATGAGAACCTATCTCAGGAAAAAAAAAAAAATTGAATTAAGATGTGTTCTGTACAAGACCCAATCCTGCACAACAAACATAATCATTATATACTGTAAACATGCAGTGATAAAAAAAAAAAAATTTTTTTTGTTAAACGCAGGTCCAATGTCTACCAAGCAAATTAAGGTCCGACATACAGGTCTCCTATCTCTAGCTTGATACTCTTTTTTTTTTTTTTTTTTTTTTTAAATAGGGCTGGAGAGATGGCTCAGTGGTCTAAAGCACCTACTTGGAACAAGCTCGGCAAAGCACAGGGACCGCGGTTCGATCCCCCAGCACCACATGCCAGCCAGCCCCACCCCCTGGTGGGCTGAGCTGGCCACACACACACACACACACACACACACACACACACTAAATAAATGTAAAAAAAAAAAAAAATTTAAATAGAGCCACTAGGGGCCAGGGAGATGGCTCAGTAAAATAGGCGCTTGCCTGGCAAGTACAAGGGTCTGAGTTCAATTCCCAGTTCCGAAAAAAAAAAAGAAAGAAAGAAAGAATAGAGCCACACACAGAAGTTAATGTCAAGTTACAGCATATTTTAATTACTATCATTTTTGGTACTATCATTTTCCCCCAACTTAAATGCTAGCCCTTGATGGGGTAGGGGGCCTAAACAAGGGCACATATAATTATGCTCTAAGTAAAGCATGATATACCAAACTAAATATCTTTTTTTTTTTTTTTTTTCTTTTTACCTGGAACCAGGGATTGAACTCAGGCCCTTGCACTTGCCAGGGAAGCGCTTATTCCACTCAGCCATCTCTCCAGCCCAATACGCTAAATATCTTAACAAAAATTAAAGAAGCATCTAAAGGGGCTGATGAGATGGCTCAGTGGTCTAAAGCACCTATTTAGAACAAGCTCAACAAAGCACAGGGACCGCGGTTCAATCCCCCAGCATCACATGCCAGCCGGCCCCACCCCCTGGTGGGCTGAGCTGGACACACACACACGCACACGTGCACACAAATAAATATTTTAATAAAAAAAAGCATCTAAAAATCTAAACAGTTTGATTCAAAGAGTCTTCTACTCTACATTTTTAATTTGAAAGCAAAAATAACTACTTAAAGAGTATCTGCTAAATGACTATTTCTTTGTTTAGAAAAAGCACAGAAAATGGCTGTTCTCCCATTTTAAACATCAGAACTGTATAGCTATACTTCAATGTTTTTCAGAAACATAATATTCAAGTGAAATTCATTAAGGTATCATCTCTGCTATAACACACTTTTCACTGAAATAAAATAATTCAGATTATACATTTCCCTAAAACAAACTGTAGGTGGGCATGGTGGTACACATCTTTTATCGCAGCACTTGGGAGGCTGAGTCAGGAGGATTCCCATGTTCTGGAGACTACTGTGGGCTACATAGTGAGTTAAGGGCCAGCATGAACTACATAGTGTGACCCTGTCTCAAAAAAAAGAAGAAAAAGAAAAAATAAACCTCTCAACTGGGGAATACTGGCGCACAGCCATACTCCCAGCACTCAGGGAAGCTGAGGCAGGAGAACTATAAATTCTAGCCCAGCCTGGACAACTTTGCAACTTGGCAAGATGCTGTCACAAAAAAAAAAAAAAAAAAGCTGGGCATTCAGCTCAGTGCAAAGGTCATGGGTTCAGTCCTCAGTACCACCAAAATAAATATTAAATAGATAAAGTAAACCCAACTATAACCCCAGGTGCAATACCATCATCCATCTGCAGTCCCAGGTATCCTATTAGGAGGCTGAGACAAGAGGATCTCTTGACCCCATGACTTCAAGGATATCACAAAACAAGATTACTGAAACAGTGACAAACAGTGCCACTGGGAAAAAGCAATCTAAACATGTGAGATGAAGCTACCCTCACAATCAAGGAGACTCTGCCTAGTTTTTCCTACAATATTTGTTCAAATCAATTCATGAATACCCTCGCTAATTTTTTTTTTTATAAATTTTAATTTATGTGTGTGTGTGGCCAGCTCAGCCCACCAGGGGGCGGGGCAGGCTGGCATGTGGTGCTGGGGGATTGAACCGCGGTCCCTGTGCTTTGCTGAGCTTGTTCCAAGTAGGTGCTTTAGACCACTGAGCCATCTCACCAGCCCCTACCCTCGCTAATTTTTACAATATTATTGTCTGTAAAGTTTCAAACAAAAAAGCTGGAAAGCAAGTCATTTATCCAAAGTTAAATAGCAAAATGCTAAAAAGAAAAAAAATTTTTTTAAACATAAGCAAAGGGGCTGGTGAGATGGCTCAGTGGTCTAAAGCACCTATTTAGAACAAGCTAAGCTAAGCAAAACACAGGGACCGCGGTTCAATCCCCCAGCACCACATGCCAGCCAGCCCCACCCCCTGGTGGGCTGAGCTGGCCACACACACACACACACACAAATGATAAATAAATAAAAAGCCTTCTCTCTAAAAAAAAAAAAAATAAGCAAAATAATTCATACCTTAAACAGAAAAGGGGAGAGCTGGTGGTAGATCTGTGACAGACAGCCTGCCCACCCCCACGTGGGCTTGGGTTCAACCTTCAGTATTACAATTAAACAAGCATAGAGCTTCTTTTCAGAGTGAAAGCCTTCTTCTAGTCTCATCAGTTCCAATTCACAGATGTAACCAAAGACTAGTTCAATATGAAAGTTTCTATTGACATTTTGACTAAAAGATACAAAGTATCAAAATGTAGTTCTTAGCAGGATATGGTAGCCCAGCCCTTTCAAAACAAAAAACAAACAAAAAATCCTAAAAGAATCAACAAGCTCAAGGCCCACCTGGGCAATTTAATGATTTAGAGAGATCTTAACCCAAAATAAAAAAATTTACAAGGTCTGGAGGCCTGTAATCCCAGCACTCAGGAGGCTGAGGAAGGAAAACTGCCAAGAGTTTAAAGCCCGCCTGGGCTACAGAGTGAGTTCAAGGCTGACCGAAACTAGAGTGGAGACCCTGTCTCACCAAAAACAGGCAGACACAGACAGAATGCAGTTCTTGCAGTTCAATGCAAAGGTCCTGCGTTCAATCATTACCACCACCCCAAAATAAATACATTAAGACCAATACCATAAAAGGGACATATGAAATCTCAAAACATTTTAGCTTTTTTTTTTTTTTTTTTTTTTTTCTACAAACAATGACATAGACACAAAACGGGAAAGGAAACGGAACGTTTGCTTCTTTTCCCCAGACTGCTCTTTCTGGCTGATGAAGTCCCTAAAAAAAGAAAAATTAAGAGATAAAACACCAGGGCCAGGGAGATAGTTCAGTGGCATAAGCACTTGCCTGGCAAAGCCCACTGTCCTGAGTTCGATCCCCGATATCGCAAAATGAGAGGGCGAGAGCAACAAAACACCAAGTGAAATAAAGTTTGCGTGAAGTAGGGCTCAAAAGCTGTAAGAATTCACAAAATGAAGTCGTCGTTAGCTGGCACGCTACTACCCAAGAGAGGTCTAAACCGACTGCACATAAATCGAGACAGGAAAGCCTACAACAGTACAATAGAGTCGGCCCAAGCTACAAACACGAGCAAATTAAGTGAAGACCGCAAACTTCCTGATATTTATTAAACGAAAAACTTACACTTGTGTGAAGTGATACAGTATCTGTAGAGACCCGCCGTACCCTGCGTAAGAACCTCGGTGACCCGCCAGCACTGCTGCAGCACGGGCCGGCCCACCGCAGCGCTGCTAATGACTGGTAAATTACCTCGGGACAACAATAAAACGTCAACCTCCGTTTCTGAACGCCCAACTCGCCGACTCGACACGGATCTGACGCGGCGCCGGCTCCGGGGCTCCGCGGACGCACAGGCGGCGACTCCGGCCCGGGCAGCCCGGCGCCCTCCCGCCCCCGGGTCCGGTTACCTCCACCGCCCATTGTCAAACCGCACTCCCACGCCCGGCGCCCAGCCCACCCGGGACTGCGGGGCGGCGGGGGAGGAAGCCGCGCTCCG
>NW_004524602.1:16830465-16835321 GCF_000260255.1 Octodon degus
AGCAGAAACACGGTTTAGTGGCTTCACCGGAGATCGTCCGCGTTGAGGACGAACCTCGCGACCTCTCACCTGGAGGTGAATTCGCTTCCGGAGCCAGAACCGAGCCGAGAACGGATATCCCGGAACCCCCGGCTGTGCGACCGCTGAAGCCGACCTCACCGCTTTGTGAAAATCAGCAGACAGCGAGTGCCTCAGGATGTGCGCGGGGAGGGGCAGAGCCTGGCTCAGGCTTCCATCTGACCTCCTCTTCTTTTCCTTTTCTCTTTGAGACGGGACGTCGGTTTGTAGCCCAGGCTGGCCCCGAATTTTTGGTGATTCTCCTGCCTCGGCTTCCCAAATGTTGGGATTACAGACCAGGCAGCCAGCCTGACCCCCTTTCAAAAGCCCCTGACCAGTTTAACAGCTGTCTGATTTGCTAACCCTTTATAAATCTCAGTTTGGGGCTAGGCAGATAGCTCAGCAGTCCAAGTGCGTGCCTGGCAAGCTCAAGGACCCCGGCTCCATATGCGTGTATCCTGTGTCAGGCCACCCCCAGAACTGGGTGTGGTGACACGCCTGTAATCCCGGCGCTGGAGAGGCTGAGACTGGAGGGTCACTACGAGTCTAGGGTGCGTAGCAAGACCCTGTACCAAATAAAAGATTTAAAAATTTTAAAAAAAAAAATCCTAGTTTCCTACTCTGTACATTGGATTAACATCATTTTCCTCAAAGGTCCTTGTGAGGTTAAATGGAATACTTTCTATAATAACCCAAACATTTAGGCAGGCCCAGAGACAAGGTTGGAGCCCAGCCAGGCTGCATCCCCAGGGCCTACTGAGTCAGTGAATGAGATTTCGTGTGCTGGCGTGTGCCTGTACTCCCGCTTTTGGGAGGCTGAAAACAGGAGGATCACTATGAGTCCAACCTGTGTAGTGAGATCCTGTAGACCCTGTACTAAATACATTTTAAAAAAAAAACCCAAACATCACCAATTAACTGCTCAATGAACATTAATTCTTTTTGCATCAACATCTTTCTCAATACTCTTTTGTTCACTCCCATTCTCCACATTTGATGAAGAAAACTTTAAAAGTATAAACAAGGGGAGAGATTCGGCGAGGTGGTGCACGCCTGTAATCCTAGCTCTTGGAAGGCTGAACACAGGTGGATCACTGAGTCCCATCTACATAGTGAGACCCTGTAAGCCCTGTAGACCGTTACTAAAAAATACAAGAAAGTATAAAGGAGGGGAAACTGTAAGAACATTGGGAGTCCCAATTCTAATATCTCATTCTAAATGTAGAACCCCACCCAGACTCTCTCTTGTTTGTTTGAGACAGGGTCTCAGTAGGTACTTAAGGCTGGCCTCTTGAACTCACAACATTGCCAAGCTGGAGCTTGTGGGGACCATCCTACCCCAACCCCTGCAGCACTGGGATTACAGCTCTACGCCATCACATCGGATCCCAGGATTTTAACTGTTGCTTCCTCATGACTGTGCAAACCTGTATTTCTAGCTCTATCCTCTTCATTTTTGACCTGTGTTCTCTACTTGCCACATTAGGCTGCTGAACACTTAAAATGTGTCTAGTACAAACTGAGAAGCGCTTTAAATAAAAAGTACACACCCAACCAGTCATGGTTATACATGCCTGTACTCTCAGCACTTGGGAGGCTGAGGCATTAGGACCACTGTGAGTTCAAAGTCAGCCTGGGCTGTATAGAGAGACCCTGTCTCAAAAAAAAAAAAAAAAAAAAATCAAGTTACACTGCGGGGGAGATGGCTCAGTAGAATAAGTGATTACCTAGCAAGCAGAAGGGCCTGAGTTCAATCCCTGGCTCCACCAAAAAATAAAAAAATAAAATTTACAGAAATCTCTGTCATGTTTTTCAGACAGGATCTTACTATGTAGACCACACTGGCCTTGAACTCACTGTGTAGCCCAGGCTGGCCTCAGATTCTCAGTGATTCTCTTGCCTCAGCCTATGGAGTGCTGTGATTACAGGTGAGCACCACCACACCCTGATTCAACACTTTTAACTAGGGCTGGAGAGATAACTCAATAGAATAAATGCTTCCCTGGCAAGGGTCTGAGTTCAATCCCCAGTTCTGGAAAAAAAAAAATTATTTTAAATAGTGATTATAGGGGCCAGGGAGATAGCTCAGTGGAGTAAGTGCTTGCCTGGCAAACACAAAGGCCTGAGTTCAATCCCTGGTTCTGCCAAAAAGAAAAAAGAGGTCAATAGTGATTATATATTGAAAAAGTATTTTAAATTTAATGGGCCAAATTAATGGTTTTCATGATGGGATAATGTCCCTTCAATCTTCATGGGACATTTAATGACATGTACAGGTGTTTGTGATTGTCACAGCTCGGGGATGGTGGAGTGACTAAAAGCCCGCACTTAGTAGAGGCCAGGGCTGCTGCTGTCCTGTGTGGAGCTGGGCACAGCGGCACGAGCCTGTAGTCCTAGCACTCCAGGTGGCTGAGGCAGGGATTGTGAATTTCAGGCCAGCCTGGGCAGTTTGAGTTTCGTAAGACCTTGTCAGAAAATTTAAAAATTTTTCTAGCCCATCAACACTTTAAATTTTTTATTTTATTTACTTAAATTTTTTAAGGCTGGGTCTGTAGCTCAGTTATGGCCAGTGTGAAAGCCTGGATTCAATCCACAGTAGTGAAAGGGGAAAAAAAAAATCAATAAACTTTTTCCAAAAATTGCTATTAGAAAGCTGCATTTATTCCTTGGTTCCAAAAAAAAAAAAAAAAGAATTCAAGAAAACTTCATTTTTAGTTCATAGTGTATTTCTACTGGGCATAGGCAATTCTGTGACACAGGCAACTCCTATCTAAAATAAATGAAATGTCTCTATTGTATTTATAGCCCTAAGTCAGCCAAAACAGAACCCTGAAAGTGCCAGGCTTTCTCCCTTCTTTGACTCCCTCCCTCTAACCAGTCAGTAGCCCTTCCCTTCAGCCTCCAAAATCCCTGAGACACCCATCCCCTGCATGTTCTTCACCACTCAGGGGTTAGTATCTTCATTGTTTACTTAACATTGATCAGCAAGGATAGGACCTGCCTTCTGTCCCAAGTTCAAGGCCAGCCTGGCCACATAGTGACAGCCAGGCTGCAGTAATCAAAAATAAACATTTATCAAGCACTTCCTGTATGTTAGACCTTGTGCTGAGGTACTTGAGTACTAAATACATTATTTGAGCCCTAGCTACAGTGTTTTTACGGGATCCTCAAGTAAAATTAGTATTTTACACTATAATGTGGAAGAGCTAGCCAGGCGTGGTGGCACACGCCTGTATTCTCAACACTTGGGAGGCTGAGGCAGGAGGATTATTTGAAACCCTGCCTCAAAAAAAAAAAAGGAGGGGCCAGGGAGATGGCTCAGTGGAATAAGCGCTTGCCTGGCAAGTGCAAGGGCCTGAGTTCAATCCCCAGTTCTGCAAAAAAAAAAAAAAAGAGAGAGAGAAAGCAAGAGCTAAGATGGTGTGAATGGGGCTCTGAGAACACAAAGAACAGTACAGACAAGTCTAGAAGAGGTGAGATTTAAACCACTTGGTGTGTGTGCACGTGTGTACGTACACTGCTCATTGAAGTCATGGCTTTAGGCTCAGTTACATCCCCGGTCCTTTGTTTTACTTTGAAATAAGGTCTCACTCATGGTCCAGGCTGATGAATGTGAGTAATATATGTGAACATAGGTGGGGTAGGAGGGTGTGCGCCTGGAACCCAACACTCAGGAGGCTGCAGCAGGAGGGTCATTGCGACTCTGAGACTCCCCGGGGCTGCACAGTGAGCTCAAGGCCAACCTGGACTGCATACCTAGTAAGACCCTGTCTGAAACAGACAGAGAAGTAGAGGAAGAGGAAGAGGAGGAGGGGAGAGGAGAAGGGGTGGGGTGGAGGAGGAGAAAGAGGAACTGTAGCTACACTTGAATTTAGAATAAATCTGTTAAGATGGGGACTATGTTTTTTAAACATCCAAATAGCTTTCATTTCTCAGTAGTTATTTATGAAGAATAAGCTGGTATTGAGAGTAGGTCTTTAGAATCTTTATTGCCGTGAAGTAGAAAAAGGAATTATTTCTTATTTGTAATTTTTCAAAATAATGCCATACTGCAGTCATCTCTGATCTTGCTGGTAGGAAGACATACATGTGTCCTATTTATTTATTTATTGTCTTTTTGAGACACAGTCTTGCTATGCAGTTCAAGCTATACTTGAATTGACT
This sequence comes from Octodon degus, assembly GCF_000260255.1. NCBI lineage: Eukaryota > Metazoa > Chordata > Mammalia > Rodentia > Octodontidae > Octodon > Octodon degus. The sequence continues at coordinate 16,834,687 of NW_004524602.1, forward strand.
TTGTAGCTCAGGCTGGTCTCGAACTTGCAAGGATCCTCCTGCCTCTGCCTCCTGAGGGCTGAGAGGTACAGGCCGCCACACCTTGCTTTACCAAAAGTTTGATATTGATTTCCACTTCTTAAAGTCTAGCATCTTTTTAATAAACTGGTCATGCAAGTTATATGATGTACTAGCCCCCTATGAGCCATGAAGGACATAGCCCAAAGCCCTCAGGGGGCATCCCTAACCCAGGACCTAATATATACATTATGTGTATGTGTACATGCTACACATATATTCCTGTAACAGTGTGTAACATAAATTAGATGCAGGAAGAGATTAACAACAATAACTAATAACCAAATAGAGCAGGCATAACAGCGTTCTATAACGCTCTTGTACTTCAGGACCGCTGGTAAGTAGAACAAAGGTAGCTGAATACAAGTACATGCCACGGGCTGGGGAGATAGCTTGGCAGTCTAAGCCCTTACCTGGCAAGCACGAGGACCTGGGTTTGATCCCTGGTATTGCATCCCTGCCTGACATCAGGAGTGGCGGCACACATCTGTAATCCCATCACTGGGGAGGCTGAGACAGGAGTCTCACTATGAGTCCAAGTTGTATAGCAAGACCCTATACCAAATCAATAAATAAAT
>NW_004524602.1:16835576-16836752 GCF_000260255.1 Octodon degus
AAAAAAAAAAACAAAACAAGTCCATGCTACTGTGACAGAAAGTCTAGTACCTGAGGCGATTGCTACAGGTAGTCACAGCACCCGTGACTTGTTCCAGGTGGCATGAGATTTCATAATGCTACTCAGAATGATATGCAGTTTAAATGAATGGATTTGGGTCAGCAAGACAGCTCAGCAGACTAAAGCGCCTGCCTAGGCAAGCTTAGGCTAAATTTAGGGATCTCATTTCAATCCCAGCCTTGGTTCAATCCCGGGTACCACAAGATACACCAGCCCTGACTAAGGGCAGGCTGAGCAGGCCAGAGTCCAGGTGTAGTGGTGCATGCCTGGAATCCCAGTGCTGGGGAGGCTGAAAGCAGGAGGATCACCAGGAATCTGAGCTGCATAGTGAGACCCTGCAACAAGCACATACATTAAAATAAATGAATGGATTATTTATTTCTGGGATTTTTGTTATTTTCAGTTGACCCAGGGTTAACTGGAAACATAGAAAGAAAGCCACACAGGGTCCAGACAGATAGCTCAGTACAATAAGTGCTTGCCTGGCAAGCGCAGGGTTCTGAGTTCAATCTCCCGGTAGTGAAAAAAAAAAAGAAAGAAAGAAAAGAAAAGAAAAGAAAGGAAAGAAAGAAAAAGAAAAAAAGAAAGAAAGCCACACAAAGTGAAACTTTGGATAATAAGGGACTGCTACAATGTAATTTCTACCAAATCTTATTGTATCAAGCAATGTAATGTCTAACAGAATTCCCAGTAATGGAATTTTACCTGTAAGAACTCAGAAAAGGAAGAAACGTAGGAGTGGTTCTGCTAATGTGTTAAAAGTGACAGAAACTGTTGCTCTTCGCATGCTTTTCTGTAACAATGGGAAGGCAGACTAAGGAGTACTTAGACCTAAATTGTATCATGAAAAAGACTTGATTTGGAAGTAGAAATAGACTTCAAGAGGAAATGTGGCCTGGCCTGGTGGCCCAAGCCTGTAAACCCAGCATTCAGGGACTGAGGCAGGAGGATCAGTGCAAATTGGAAGCCAGCCCAGGCTACAACGAAGTGAGCGCAAGGCCAGCCTGAACTGCGGAGTAAGACCCGGTCTCAAAAAGACAAAAAAAAAAAAGGTGGTGGTGGTAGTGGGAAAAAGCGTGTGTGTGTGTGTGTGTGTGTGTGTGTGTGTGTGTGTGG
>NW_004524602.1:16838055-16839564 GCF_000260255.1 Octodon degus
ATAAAAATAAATAAATATTTAAAAAAATAAATCTAGTTAAAAAAAAAGAAAAACCCTTGGAAACACATTGCTAGTAGAAGTTCTCTTTATTTGCAAAGATTGGTACTCAAAATACAATTAAAATTCACTTAGCCTGTTAAAAATAAATAGATAAATATTTTTTTCTTCCTGCTCAAACAGGAATAATAAATATTAAAAAAATAGGGGGGCCTGCCCCTTAGCTCAGTTCATTAAGTGGCTGCTTCAACAAAGCAGTCAGGCTCAGGTTGCTGTGGTTCGATCCCCACAACTCAAGCCAGCCAAACCTGCCCTGAAGGCATTCGGAGAAAAAAAAAATCCTTATTTAAAAAAATAAATAAATAAAGATAGAGGGGGCCGGGGAGATGCCTCAGTGGAATAAGTGCTTCTCTGGCAAGTGCAAGGGCCTGAGTTCAATCCCCTGTTCCACACATAAATAAATAAATAAAAATAAAGATAGGAAAGGCTGGAGATATAGCTCGGCAGCATAGTACCTGCCTGACAAGCACAAGGTCTCAAGTTCGATTCCCAGTAGCAAATACATCAATAAATCATAAAGGTAGGGGAAACACTGGAGGGTAGATGAAAACATAGGCCCTGAAAAGCATGTTTGGCCCAGTAAAGAGGAAGGAAAAAATAAAAACCAAATCCTACAGTGCAGGGTGAGCTACTGTGAAGAGCATGTGGCCTAGGGTGCTTCTGACCTCCAGGGATCATGTGAGAAATGTGGAGATATGTTTGGTGGTCACAACTGCAGATACACTGCCGGCATCTTGTGGGATGCACCCAGCATCCTTCACTGCGAGGAAACATCTGGACCACAGCGTTGGTTGTATCTGTGGAGCAGCCCTGGGAGAATTGCCCAGTCCAGTCAGGGGAGGAGGAGGACCATTTCATGGAACTGTAGGTGAGAGACCCGGATCTAGCGGGCTATGGCATCACAGAGGGGTGAGCTCGAATCCTACAAGCCTACTGGAGGGAGAAAGCTGGTAGGAGGAGAGTGGGAGACTGGAAATAAAGGATGCTCTCTGGAGAACGGTTCCTGTGTGGCAGAGGAGATGACAAGGAAGAGTCAGACTGGGCAGCAGAGTGCTGGAAGTCTAAAGGAGGAGATGACTAGACAGGTGGAATGGGGTTGTTAGCTTCAGAGAGGAATCAAGGGCTTGCTCACTGAATGACCTTTCTTCCTCTAGGAAACCTGAGGCTGGGCCAGGGACAGTGATTAGCACAAGAAATAGGAAATAAGGGGGTTGGATAGATCTCAGCAGCGCAGTGCGTGGCAAGCACAAGGTCCTGAGTTTTATTCCTGGTACCAAAAAAGAAATAAGATTTGGCAGGCTAGGGGCTGGTGAGATGGCTCAGTGGTCTAAAGCACCTACTTAGAACAAGCTAAGCCAAGCAAAGCACAGGGACCGCAGTTCAATCCCCCAGCACCACATGCCAGCCAGCCCCGCCCCCTGGTGGGCTGAGCTGGCCACACACACACAAAAT
>NW_004524602.1:16840554-16847530 GCF_000260255.1 Octodon degus
CACACACACACACACACACACCTATCTCATCCCACAAACTACAAAATGTCTTTTTCTTTCTTCCTTTTTAATTTTTTTTTCTTTTTCTTTCTTTTGTTTTTTTTTTTTTTTCTTTTTGGTGGAACCAGGGATTAAATTCAGGCCCCTGTGCTTACCAGGTAAGCGCTTATTCTACTGAGCCATCTCCCTGGCCCCCCTTTCTTTCTTTCCTTTTTTTTTTTTAATGAATTTAGGACAGGGTCTACAGGGTCTCACTGCATAGATCAGACTCGCAGTGATCCTCATATTTTCAGCTTCCCGAGTGCTGGGATTACAGACACATGGCACCATGCCCAATCTCAATCCTCTCTCAGTGGTAGGGTGTGGGGCACAGTCTTTTTCTTTTTGAAGATGCAGCCTATGTCATTAAGTTGCTCATGCTAGACTTGGAATTGTGACTCTGTAGGCTGCAATTCTGGGCAGGCACAGGAAATATTGCTTGTTGGTTGACTGGTTGGTTGGTGGGTTGGTTGGTTTATTTGTTAGATTTTTGGGACAAGGTCTTGCTATGTAAGCCAGGTTGACCTCAAAGTCTCAGCAATCCTCCTGCCTCAGTCTCCTGAGTGCTTGGATTATAGGCATGTGCTACTGTACCTGACTGAATTTTTTTTTTTTTTTTTTTTTTTTAGTAAAAACCAGCAAATAGTACATGTTTATTGAAGTTTTCTGAAAAAGAAAATAGGGGTTCTAGAGTCTCAGCCTTGCCACTAAAACAAAGCAGAAACCCTTAGTAAAGTCCCTGAAAATCTTTGAGAATTTGTTTCATGCACTCATGGAAAGATCAAGATTATTCAAACATACTCTGAACTGAATTCTGCTTTCCTGAAACTGCAGCAAAAGAACATTTACCAAGTTGGCCTGCAGGCAGGAGCCCGCAGTCCTGAATGTCTCCCAGGCAGGAGTCGGAGCAGTTGGTCCAAACCTGGAAGTCATAAATAGGAAAAAAATTTCTACAAATTGTTCAAATCAGAAGGGAAGACTAAGATAAAGTGCTCGCCATTCACGGCATGCTCGTGTAAACTTCGCAGTACATGAGCTAATTTTGTGATTGTCTTTGCAAAGAAAGCAAGCAAACAGAAGAAAATGAAGCGAAATTAGAAGATTTAATGATTGTGATACCACACTTAGATTTCGGGAACTTCCTAACAATGTTTACTAAACTGTTTCCTCAGATGAAACGCTTTGGGGCTAGGCACGGTGACACATGCCTGCAAGCACGAAGGCTGAGGCAGGATTGCCACAGCTCTAGGTCAGTCTTGGCTACCAAGTGAGTTCAAGGCCTGCCTGAACTGCATAGCAAGACCCTATCTCAATCAATCAATCAATCAATCAATCAATCAATCAATATTTTGGAAAGCCAGGCAGGAGGATTGCTAAGAGCTCAAGGCCAGCCTGAACTACACGGTGAGATCCTATCTCAAAAAGAAAGAAAAGGGGCCGGGGAGATGGCTCAGTAGGATAAGCGCTTGACACAAACACAAGGATCTGAGTTCAATCCCCGGTTCCGCCAAAAAAAAAATAAAAAAGAAAGAAAGAAAGTTATGGAAAGCACAGAATATTGCTTTCAGTTTCAATTTCCAGTGATATCTTAGTATATCAGTAAGAAAGTAAAGTGCTGTCATCATTAAACATTCTCCCTAATTCACTTTTTTTTTTTTGGTGGAACCGGGGATTAAACTCAGATCCTTGCATTTGCTAGTCAAGCGCTTATCCTACTGAGCCATCTCCCCGGCCCCACCCTAATTCACTTTAATCCATCCCAAAGCCACCTCCACTGCCGCTGCCTCCTCCTCCTCCTCCTCCCCCTCCTCTTCCTTTTTTTTTTTTTTTTTTTTTTTTTGCAGAACTGGGGATTGAGCTCAGGGCCTTGCACTTGCCAGGGAAGTGCTTATTCCACTGAGCCATCTCCCCGGCCCACCTCTTCCTTTTTTAAGAGTCCAGGGTGGCCTTGAACTATCTAGCCAAGGCTGGCCTCAAGCTCCTGGGGATCCTCTTGCCTCAGCTTCCCAAGTGCCAGGTTACAGGTGCGCTTCACCATGCCTGGCTTTGCATAACTATTGATTTAGCTGAATTAGAGCAGGTCTTCATTAAAATCTTATTTATGGCTGGGTATGGAGGTGCTCTCTCCTATAATCCCAGCTACTTAGGAGATAGAGGCAGGAAGTTCACAATCTAAAGCCAGCCTGTGTGGTGGTGCATACCTGTAATCCTAGCACTTGGGAGACTAAGGCAGGAGGATCATTGAGTTTGGGACCAGCCTGGGCTACATTGTGAGTTCAAGGCTGGCCTAAAATGCATAATGAAGCCCTGTCTCAAAACAAAAAACAAAAAACAAACAAACAAAAAAAGAAAAATCTGAAACCAGCCCAGCAATATAGTTTTACTTTTTTTTCTTTTTTTTTTTTTTGCGGAACTGGGGCTTGAACTCAGGCCCTTGTACTTGCCAGGGAAGTGCTTATTCCACTGAGCCATCTCCCCAGCCCATAGCCCAGCAATATAGCAAGACACTTTTTTTTTTTTTTTTTTTTGGTGTGTGTGTGTGTGTGTATGTGTGTGTGTGTGGAACCGGGGATTGAACTCAGGCCCTCACGTTTGCCAGGGAAGCACTTATTCCACTGAGCCATCTCCCTGGCCCCTAGACCCTATCTTAGAAATATAATTTATTTATTTATTTTATGTATTTAGTACAGGGTCTCACTACATAGATCAGACTCATAGTGATCCTCCCGTTTTCAGCCTCCCAAGTGCTGGGATTACAGGCTGGGGGCCATCACACCCAGTCTCAATCCCTGTCTCAGCGTGCCCCCCCCCGGAGGCAGGGCTGGCACAGCCTACCAGAGATCAAACCCTGGCCCTGCACTCTGCCTAAGCAGGCAGTTTAATCCACTAAGCTATCTGGCCACCCCTAGAAATAAAATTTAAAAAGGGCTGGGAGGCAGGTCTTGATAGCACATGCTGGTAATCCCAGCACGGAAGGGTGAGGCAGGAGGGTTGAAAGCTCAGCCTAGACTTCTTAGCAATTTACTAAGACACAGTCTCAAACTTTAGAAAGTGTGCAAGAAAGGCGGCATGAGCCCAGGGGAAGGGCTGGGCTCAGCCCCTGTGCACTGGCCCCCTGACCCTGCACACTGGGGCCGCCAGCTTTGTATATGAGCGGGCCTTGTGTTTGGTTTTCTCAAGCTTCACAATGTAAGAAATCATGTTCGTTGCACAGGTAGGCTCAGTGTTCACTTAGGAGGAAATCTGGTGTGGTCCTCATCCAGCCTACTCTGTGACCAGGGTCGTAGACAGAGCTGGATGTGTCCCCGAGCTTCTGCTGTATATGTCAGTGTTTAAGACTCACTTGGTCAGACTTAGAAGCCAACACACTAATAATGATCCTGGAGTGAAACTCGTTCCTAAATAGGGGACTTACTGTACTGCCAAAATATAAAAAGACAATTTTGGTGGTTGTCAATCTGTAGATTTCTCTCATTAACTCAGAATGCAGTATTGAAGGTATATTTGAATTGCCAATGACTGATACTATCTGTGTGGCTAAGTTTCTGAAAAACCAACGTGACAGATTATAGTCTAACCAGGGGACACAGAATGCATGGAATTTCGTAGATTAGCATTTAAAACCTCAGATGTCCTGAAATATTTTTGGTTTTGATGCCAAAATCTGGGCATGTTGTTGGTCATCTGGCTGTGGGTAAGTATATTTTAAAAATAAAACTTCGGGAAGATGAAAGAGACAGCTACTACCAACCACTGGTGATAGGTGCTTACAATCACAGTTCAGGGGTCCTAAGGGATTGGAAATCATTCTTAGAAATGCATTGGTCTGTGGGCTGGTGAGATGGCTCCTTGGTCTAAAGCACCTACTTAGAACAAACTAAGCTAAGCAAAGCAAAGCGCAGGGACCGCGGTTCAATCCCCAGCACCACATGCCAGCCCGCCCCGCCCCCTGGTGGGCTGAGCTGCCCCCCCACACACAATAAATAAATAAATAAATAAACAAAAAAAATTTTAAAAAAAAGAAATGCATTGGTCTGTTAATTACCAGTATTTTCACGCAACGGGCCAAAGTTCATCAGAGACTCAACACTAAAATTTTACAGTAAGCTGCTTTAATACTTCTGTAATAGTTTCTCAATGATTTTGAAATCCATAATTTCTAAATTCACTCTAAGCCAGGTGTGGTGGTGCATGCCTTTCAAGGCTGAGGAAGCAGGATCGTTGCAAGTTCAAGACCAGCCTAGGCTACAAAGTGAGTTCAAAGCTTGCCTGAACCACATAGTGAGATTGTCTCAAAAAGATAAATAAATAAATAAATAAATAAAGTTCACCCTATTAGCAGTAAGAGGAGACTCCACGAGTTTGTTTGTTTCAAATTTTAATTTTATTTGTGTGTGTGTGTGTGTGTGTGTGTGTGTGTGGCCAGCTCAGCCCATCAGGGGGCGCGGCAGGCTGGTCCCTGTGCTTTGGCTAAGCTTGTTCTAAGTAGGTGCTTTAGGCCACTGAGCCATCTCACCAGCCCATTTTTAAGGAGATTAACAATAGTTAATATAGGAGACGGGGAGATAGCTCAGTAGAATAAGCGCTTGCCTGGCAAACACAAGGGCCTGAGTTCAATCCCTGGTTCTGACAAAAAAAAAAAAAAAAAAAAAAAAAAAAAAAAAAAAAAAAAAAAAAAGATATAAAGAAAAACTATGGTTAATATATTGTACATCATTATCTTCAAAGTAGTTGTTCAGGGCCCCGGGAGATAGCTCAGCGGCATAAGTGCCTGCCTGGCAAGTGCAAGATCATGTGTTCGATCTCTGGTACCACAAAAATGAAAAATCAAAACAAAATACAAGGTGTAGGCTGGTAATATAGCTCAGCAGCACAGTGCCTGCCTGGTAATCGAAAGGTGCTGAGTTTGATTCCCAGTACAAAAAAAAAAAAAAAAAGAAAAAGAAAAAGAAAAAGAAAAAATTACAAGATATAGCCATACAAAATTGATCAAACAGTATCATTTGGTAATCTTTTTTTTTTTTTTTTTTTTTGTACTGGGAATCAAACTTGGACCTTGCATTTGGTGGGCAAGCACTTATGCCACAAGTCTCTGCTCACTGAACAGTTTGGCTGGATAACCTCTGAAGTCTATTTGTTTGTTTGTTTTGAAACAGGGTCTCACTACGTAGCCCAGCTGGTGTTGAGCTCACAGCGATCCCATTGCCTCCAGCGCTGAGGTTACAGGTGTGTGCCCCGCTCCATGCACGTTGCATGATTTCCTTGAGACCTAATTAGCTGCGTAAACCCTGAGAATGCTATAATTTAAGGGACTTCTTTTCTTTTTTGGTATTACTCTTGCAAGACAAACACTGCATCAATGAGCTATATCCCTGGCCTTAAATATTACAATTTTTTTTGTCCCTTTGAGACAGGGTCTTGCTATGCAGTGCAGGCTTGCCTCGAACTCTCTACATAGCCCAGGCCAGCCGGCCTCAGCCTTCTGAGTGCTGGGATTACAGGCATGTGCCATCACGCCCTGCATGAGTACTACTACAATTTAAACCGTGATTTTCATATAGGTTATGGTGTTACAGATTCAAAACTGGAAATAAAGGGCCGGCCAAATAGCTCAGCGGATTAAAAGTGCCTGGGGTTCAATTCCCAGGCATGCTGTGCTGGCCCTGCCCCTCGGGCGCACTGAGACAGTGACTGAGACTGGGTATGGTGGCACACACCTGTAATCCCAGCACTTGGGAGACTGTAAACAGGAGAATCACTATGAGTCTGATCTAGTAGTGAGACCCTGAAAACCCTGTAGACCCTTCCCAAAAAAAAAAAAAAAAAAAAAAAAAGGAAGAAAGAAAGATGCTGCTATACATTTGCTTATTGTTATTTGCAGATAATACAGTTTTCCAAAAACAGAAGTCTCACCAAGCCACCATAGTATTCATGTAATTGTATAAAGTGTATCTTTTTTTTCTTTTTGAGATAGGGTCTCCTTACGTAGCCTAAGTTGGCCTTGTACTCAAGACGCTCCTCCACCAAATAATATGTATTTTGACTGTGTATTCCAGAAGCTGCTTTGTTTCAAGATTACGGAGCTGGACATGGTGACTCCCACCTGTAATCCCAAAACTCCAGAGACAGAGGCAGGAGGATCTCTGGGAGTTGGAGGCCAGCCTTGGCTACATAGGGAGACCCTGTCTAAGAAACTAAAGATGTATAAACACATACATAAGTAAAATAAAATAAAACATATTTGACAACTGCTATGAACCTGAGTTTCTCTAATACTCAGGGCTCCTATTTATACTTCAATGTTGTTTTACCCTACAGAGCATAAGTCCTTATAATGCTAATGTTTTAGATATGTAGAAAGGTAATTGAGAGCGTTTCATCGACTTGACTGATGTGATACAGTACTCAATCGAATTAATTAATGTTGGCGATCGCTGAACTGAAACTGTATTTGTGGGGCCGGGGAGATGGCTCAGTGGAATAAGCGCTTCCCTAGCAAGTGCAAGGGCCTGGGTTCAATCCCCGGTTCCGCAAAAAAAAAAAAAAAAGTTTTCTGAAAGTGTGTTAGAATCCCACAGATGGCCTCCTTCCTTCCGCCGGGCCGTCGGAGTCCGACCGGACTGACCTGAAGAAGCCGAGAGCGCCACCTACCGAGCGCCACGCAAGCTTGTCGGCGCGAAGCTCACCTTCCAGAACGTGCGAAGGTCAAGGGTTTGGGGATTTTTTTTCACTGGGGTGTGTCAGCTAGAAGACAGCTACTGCCGCATCCCTCGCGTCCGCACACACCGGCACACCGACGGCCGGGCTCGGCTCGGCCAGAGTCCCACGCGAACGCGCCCCGCCACCCGCCCGGGCTGGCCGCACAGCGCGCTCCCCTCCCGGGCGCCCGAGGGCCTCTGACTCCGGACTCGAGAGGAGGTCCCTCGGGCGCCGGTCC
>NW_004524602.1:16848065-16849137 GCF_000260255.1 Octodon degus
GGGCTCCACCGTTGGGCCGCGGACGCCCGGCAGCGGGTCTGCCCGCAGCTTCGCTCCGGAGAAGCGCCAGACCGACACCTGCGCAGAGCCCCTAAGGTCGCCCCAACAGATAACGTACTAACAGGTTGGGGTCCTCACTGCGTGGGGCCCTAACCTGTGCCAGCGAGCAGTCGTCCTGCTGAAAACCCCGAAGCTAGGAATCAGAATCCGAAAGCCCTCACTGGGCAGCAAGGCTACACCATAAACTGTCCGGGGCACGGGGGCTCCCCCTGGGCCTTCTAGAACCCCGAGAGAGGCCAGGCTGCAGGCGGGCAGGCCAAGAGGAGAACGCAGAAACGGAGGAGGAAGACAGCAAACGTAAGTCTCCACGCTGCACAGGCAAACCTCGCCCGCATTATCTTGGCGGAACAAACATAACTGACATTTAGACTAAGGTCTAAGTTTTCTTTAAAAAGGACAAAGAGCCAGGCATGCTGCTGCCCGCCTGCAACCCCAGCACTCAGGAGGCTGAGACAGAAGGCTCCCTGCAAGTCTGAGGCCAGCCTGGGCCACATAGTGAGACCCTGTCTCAACAAAGCAAAATAAGCACGCACCACCCCAACAGGGCAGGAGTTCTGCACACAGACTGAGCTGGTTGAGGACAACCGGAGCAGCTGGCATGACAAGCTGCGACAGTATTTGACATTCTGGAGCTTAGGGGCCCCACCTGACCACGCCTGCCTGGCAGAGGCAACACCCTTTTGCGCAAGTCCCACCCTGTTTTGTTATGGGTTTTTTGTTGTTGTTTTGAGATGGGTTTCGGTACGTAGTTCAGGCTGGGTTTGAACTCATGGAGATCCTCTTGCCTCAGCTCGCTCTGTACGGTTTTTATGCAGCATCTGTAAATATTTACTGGCAACCAAGAAAATGTGAGAATGTGAGATAGTTGAGGAAAACTTGTACCACAAAAGAGAACAAGATAAACACTTTTTAAAAATAACCATAAGGGGGGGGGCCTGGCCCTAGCTCAGGCCTTTAAGTGGCTGCTTCCACAAAGCTGTCAGCCTCAGGTTGCTGGAGTTCGAACCTCACA
>NW_004524602.1:16849314-16858510 GCF_000260255.1 Octodon degus
GCTCAGTGGTCTAAAGCACCTACTTAGAACAAGCTTAGCAAAAACAAAGGGACCGAGGTTCAATCCCCCAGCACCACATGCCAGCCCACCCCACCCCCTGGTGGGCTGAGCTGGCCACACACACACACACACATAAATAAATAAAAATTAAAAAAAAAATAACCATAGAGAATAGGAATAATTTCACACATAGAAGAGGGGGAAATTTTTTTAAGAGACAAGGTCTCACTATGTAGTCTAGGCTGGCTTTGAATTTACTATGTAGCCTAGGCTGGCCTGGAACTCACGGTGATCTTCCTGCCTCTGCCTCCTGAATGCTAGGCTAACAACGTGAGCAAATGTGCCTGGCTCAGAAGAGGAAAGTATTTAAAACATCTAATATACTCAAATTAAAAATGATATTACATTGTTATAGCAGGCAAAGGATACTATAGAAAAAAGCAAGAAATAAAGCTTAGAATTTTTTGTTTGTTTTTTGGGACAGGTTCTTACTATGTAGTTCAAGCAGGCCTTGGACTCACAGCACCCCTCCTGCCTCAGCCTCCCCTGTGCTGAGACTATGGGCATGTGCCACCACTGACTCAGAATGCTTAGAAATTTAAGTTGTGATTTCTAAAATTAAAACTCCCAATCAAAATACCAATAGCAGTTCTCACAGAATTAGAGAAAACAATCTCAAAAATTATACGGAACCCCCAAATACCCAGCACAGCAACAAGAGCAAAGAAGGGGGCCTCGAAGTCCCAGACTTGAAGCTGTACTACTTGCGGTGAGGGAAGGAGCAGCCAACCTAATGCCCAGCTGAAGCGAGTCAGCCTGGCGCTGGGGGTGGAGGGGCACCTGAGGGTGGTTTACCAAGAGCACAAAAGGAGAACTGGGGGGGGACGGTGCACAGTGATGCTCCTGGGGAAGCTTGTTGCACTGGTTTTCCCGATATGAACTCAGCTGTCCTTATCCTCAGAGAAGCTCGGCTTTCCCTGTCACTGAGAGTGGCTGTGGTTGTCTTTGGAGGAGCTCTGGTCCTCACCCTGAGTGTCACTTCCCGGCTGGCTGCAGTGCAGGCGCCGCAGCCTGCTGCACAGCTCCTTCAGCCCGCTGGCACAGACTTTCTAGCTTCCACCACTGACCTTTGAGCCTTCCCAGTGCAGATCCTTGCGTGAGACCTTGTCACGGGCTCCAGGCCTCCAGCTGGACTCATGCAGGACACTGCCGCAGGACCCAGGCCCTCAGCTGGGTTCTTGGGGTCTCTAGTGTGTGGAAAGATCTCCTGTACTCTTTTGCTTTTGACTCTTTCGGTAAGTATTATAAAATAATCCTATAAATTATGTGTCCTGTATTAAATCGTTTCCCTTGCCAACCCTGACTAGGGCAACTATAAGGCTACAGTGATAAAAACAGAATGGTACTGGTGTAGAAACAGACACAGGACAGAGCCAAGGAAGCAGAAACAACCCCCAGTGCTTTCAGTCCTCTGACCTTTTACAAGGTAACCAGAAACATGCTGGAGGAAAGACAGTCTCTTTAATAAATGGTGCTGGGGCCAGGTGCGGTGCATGGCTGTAATCCCAGCACTCAGGAGGCTGAGGGAGAAGGATCATTGAGAGTTCAAGATCAGCGTGGGCTACAAAGTGAGCTCAAGGACGGCCTGCCCTGCATAGTGAGACCCTGTCTCAAAAAGACAACAACAAAAGGAAAGACAGACAGACCAACTAGCAGGAAGCCAGGCATGGCTCTCCCTTGTAATCCCAGCACTCAAGACACTGAGGCAGGAGGAGCTCTGTGAGTTTAAGGTCACCCTGGACTACAAGAGCGGCCTAAATAGTCACGGTGAGGCACACCTGTAGCCCTGGAGCTCAGGAGGATCAAATGGAGTTTGAGGCCTGCCTGGGCTACTCATCAAAATCCTGTCTTGAAAAAGCAAGCGCAGCCTAAACTACAACTCGAGGCTGTGTTTGAAAAACAAATACAGGGGGGCTGGTGAGATGGCTCAGTGGTCTAAAGCACCTACTTAGAACAAGCTTAGCAAAGCACAGGGACCAAGGTTCAATCCCCCAGCACCACATGCCAGCCAGCCCCGCCCCCTGGAGGGCTGAGCTGGCCACACACACACACACACACACACATAAATAAATAATTAAAAAAAAAAAAAAAAAAACAAATACAGGAAAGAATCAGCAAGGGAGAAAATGGCAGAAATCTACAAGGTGTCCTGAAATCAGGAACGGAGGACTCAATGAAGTCACTATGGCTACAATGTTCAAAGGATGGAGTCAAGCTTGAAAGTTTCAGCAGGGAACTGCACTATAAAGAAATAATAGCAGTTGTGAGAGAGAAAAGAAACTGAAAAGTGGAAAAAATGTAACACCAAAGGTTTGAAAGTGGGATTAGTAGATGAATTGCAGCGGAAGAGAAAATTAGGTTCCTGAGATCAAATTCAGTAGAAACTGTCCAGATTGAAGCAAGGGTTTATTTTTGCACCCAGGCCTTTTTATATTTTTCTTATTTTGACAAACTCTCATGAAGTCACTAAGCTTCCTGGTCTTGGGCCCCAGCTTTCCACTGTCCTGCGCGGCTGCCAGAGTGCTGGGGTGACAGGTGTGCACTCCGGGAGCTGGCTAATTACCACATCGTGAGGTCAGTTCTTCTTTCTGAAGTTTTACTTTGTGTTTCCCGCTGCCTAGGGAGAGTGAGTGCGTGTCATCTGTGGTCCTGGCTCATAATCACACCTGGCTCAGATGTGGGGAAAGAGAGTCAGAGACCACAAGCTACATTTCCCAAGTGAAAATCAGGATTTAAACATCCACGTCTGAATGTCTGCTTTCTGTTAACCGTGGAATAATCGGACAGCAATGCTCTCCCTAAACAAACACAAAAATACAGTATTGGAAATGACGGCCATCAGATAAAGGCAGCTTTTGAGAGACCCTGAGAGAAGAGAACCGAGCAAGAGGAGCCGGGACTTTCCTATAATCCCAGCTACTCAGGTAGCCCTTCAGATTCCAAAGCTCACTGTTTATGCTCTGAGTTTCTAGGCTGCCAGAGGGATGGGGCCCAAATTCATCTCAGTGTGTATAAGGTGTTCATTAGACCAAAATTCAGTGCTGACCAGCTAGAATGTGCGGGGTGCTCAGCAGCTACAGGGTGCCTGTAATCCTAGGGTGTGAGGATGGCAAGTTTGAGTGCAGCCAGGGCAACTCAGTGAGACTCGTCTCTAAGTTTATTAATTTGAGGGGTGGAGCATGGGGAATTGAACTCAGTACTCAGGCTTGCCAGGCAGGTGCTGCACCACTGAGCTAACCACCTGGTCTCTGGTCACTACACTAAAAAAAAAAAAAAGAAAAGGAAAGATTTTTTTTCCTGAGACAGGGCTCTTACTCTACAGGTCAGGTTGCCCTTGAACTCACTGTGAGCCCAGGCTGGCCTCAAACTCATGGTGATCCTTCTGCCTCAGCATATGGAGTATGGGATTACAGAAGGGCGTAATCATACCTGGCTCTAAATAAAACATCTGCAAAGGATGGAGGGATGAGGCTCAGTACAGAGGCCCCAGATTTAGTACTCAGTACCACAGCAGGAGTCCATTTCTGAGCTGGACAGATCCACCCACGCCCATGACTAGAGCACCGGGGCAGGGAGCTGAGCAGGAGTGAGCAAAGCCCCTCCACAGCTCCCGCCATGCTTCACACTTGTCCGTCAATTGGAGTGGACGGGTTTCCAGATGGGGTGGGAGGCCTTGCTTTTGCAGTATGAACAATGGAATCTAGGGGCACCCTGCCACTTGGCTACACTACTGGTGCTTGTTTGTTAATTTTTGCAGATTGGGGAATTCAGCCCCAATGTTTGTGCTTGTCACATCCCCAGCCTCCTCTCACTTTTTAAAAATTTTTTTATTTTTTTGAGGCAGTCCTGGTAATTTGCTTAATTACCAGGGCTGGGATTATAAGCATATATAACTATGCTCGGCTTTTGCATTTTGAGCGAGGGCTTCCCTAACTTGTTCAGGTTGTATTCAAATTTGTAATCCTCCTACTTCTGCCTCCTGAGTAGCTGGGATTACAGGGAAGCCCCAGCCCCAGCATGAAATGGGAAGACTTCTGGATATATGGGTGCATGAAGTACTCCAGGAAGTATTGCTGCACCGCAGGAGGCCTGCCTCACAAGACAGTAGGACAGACCACGGCCCGGAAAGAGCAAAACATACCACTTCTGAACACGGAAAATGCAGTATCTGAACTAGGAACTATACTAGACAAGACTACCAGGCTAGACCCAACGAAATAGGAAATTAGCAGACTTGAAGAAAAACAACAGAGACTGCCCCAGATGATACACAACTAGACAAGACAACAAGAGCAAAAGCAGTGCAGACACAAGCAGAAAAAAAAGTGCTGCAGCCCACCAAATATATACAACGGCTGGAGTTCCAGAAGGAGATGTGGGCAGAGCACTTGAATATGTATTGGCCCCGAAATTATCCAAATTTGATAAAAAGTATAAGCTCACAGAGCCAACCAGTGCAGCAAACCTCAGCAAGCAATATATGAAGGAAATCAACCAAACCACGTAATACATTGTCAATGACCAATAATTACGTCTTTAAAGAATACAAAAAAGAAATGACATGCAGAAAGAAAAAGCACAAGAGACAGACACCTGCATTTCCTTGTCTCTTGTGATATGATGACCTGGGACATCAGGACTCTGCAAGCCAAAAACTGTCACAGGAGACAGGGATGTAGTTCCCTGGTAGAGTGTTTACCTCACACATTGGAGGCCCTGGATGGTTCAATCCCCAGGAAGAGGGAGGGGAAGAGGAACAGAAAGAGAGCTAGCTAGCTACAGCCAGGCATGGGGGTGCACGGTGGTAATGTGAGCACTCAGGGGGATGAGGGGGGAGAACTGCACACTTGAGGCCAGCCTGAGCTACAGAGTAAGAGCCTGTCTCAAAACAACAACAATAAGTTATCACCTTATGCTATTGGCCCCTCAACTTTGCACCACCAGAACTCTGAGCCAAAATAAACTCCTTTGCAGTAAAAGTTGATATCGCTGGGCATGGTGGCACAAGACTGTAATCCCAGTGCTCAGGAGGCTGAGGCAGGAGGAACTCTGTGGGTTCAAGACCAACCTGGGATACAAAGTAAGCTCAAGGCCAGCCTGGACTGCATAACGAGGCCCTGTCTCAAAAAGAGGAAAAACAACAAAACAAAAAACAATAAAAGCTAATGTCATTGTAAAGTCCTTGGGTTCAGTATCCAGTTTATTTATTTATTTATTTATTTATCTATTTTGTATTTTTAGGGAAGGTTCTACAGGGTGTTCAGGGTCTCACTACTAGATCTGACTCTGGGCTGGGGAGACGGCTCAGTGGAATAAGTGCTTCCCTGGCAAGCACAAGGGCCTGAGTTCCATCCCCGGTTCCACAAATAATAATAAAATAAATAAATAGATCAGACTCGTAGTGATCTGCCTGTTTACAGCCTCCGAAGAGCTGGGATTACAGGCATTCCACCACACCCAGCCTCAATCACAGTCTCAGCACACCCTGGGGGTGGGGTTGGCACAACAGGCCTGAGCACTGAACCCCTGGCCCTGCTTGCAGGTGCTTTAATCTGCTGAGCTATTTGGCCAGCCTCCTTTAGAAACAGGCATGGCTGGGTGTGGCAGCACACAGCTCTAATCCCAGTATTCAGTAGGGTCACCGCTAGTGACCATTCTGAACTACAGAGTGAGGCCATATCTTTAAAAAAAAAAAAAAAAGCAGCAAGGAAACAAAAAGATCATTTACTGTTATATAATCCCTACCCCTGCAACTGGTGATTGAACTCAGGCCCTTGTGCTTGCCAGGCAAGCATTTATTCTACTGAGCCATTTCCTCGGCCCCTACAATTCTTGTTTTGTTTATGCAATGTACCAATTTCTCTTTTGAGACAGGGTCTCACTTTGCAGGCCAGGCTGGCCTTGAGCTATGTGGCCAGGCTGGTTAGAGCTCCTGGCAATCCTGTCTCGGCCTCCTGAGTGTGGCACACATCTTAATCCCTTCATCCTCTTGAGACCCCACTTTTTCCTCCTTGATTCTCACTATTAAAACTACATTTCCAACCTAGGCTTCAATAAAGCCATGCTTTTAGCACTTGCTTCCTATTAGGCCCTGACTCTCCTCTCTCTTTTTTTTCTGTTTTTTTTTTTTTTTTTTTTTAACAAGGTATTGAACTCAGGCCCTTGCGTTTGCCAGGGAAGCGCTTATTCCACTGAGCCGTCTCCCCGGCCCCCTACTTTTCTCTCATTCTGTTGTGTCCTTCTGAGGGCGAGTCCTTTGTTCCTTCAGTTTGGTGTGACTCTGTATCTGCTGACTCAATTAAGAGTGGAAACATGTCTTCAGCGTTATCTGGGTCCATCAGCGTTTCCCACCAAAGGAAGGCCAGCTGCAGTGAGGTCGGAACTCGCGCATTGTGCCCTAGCAAGCTGGCCGGCAGTAATAGCCAGCTGTGCTTTCTTGCCAAGGTGCTGCTGTATTCTACAAACTAACCAGTAAATAAATTAGCTTTATTTCATAGAAAGTAAGCAAACTACCTAGATGAGGTGGCCCACACCTGCACTCCCAGCACTCTCAAAGGCTGCGAGAGGAGCAGCAGGTGTGAGCCCAGCCTGGGTGACCTAATGACGTAGGGAGCGTAGTCTCCAAAGACAGTGAGAACAGAGCTGGGAATAGAGCCCAAGGCCAAGGCCCTGGGTTCAGTCCCCAGTGCTGCTAGACCAAGTTAAAAAAAGAAAAAAAAAAAAAAGAGAGACAGAGAGAGAAAAAAAAAAAAAAAACTACAGGTGAAAAAGCTTTAATTATTTGCCTTGGGTTAATACAAAGAATATGTAAAGACAGTTTTCTCATTAAAAAAATATACTTTTAGGGCCAGGGAGATAGCTCAGTGGCATAAGCACCTGCCTGCCAGGTGCAAGGTCCTGAGTTCCATCCCTGTTACTGAGAGGGAAAAATAAAATAAAAAATATATATACGTGTGTGTGTGTGTGTGGATCAAGAATATTATCCACCAACTGACCTTTGACAATGAAGAAATGAGCTTCGAGATCTGAAACTACACCTGTGTATTAAGGTGTGAAATATCTACTTGTTTCTCGCCTCAAGTGCCATTTTCAATGAATCATTGTTTATTATTTGATTGTATTTACCCATCCCTGCAAACAGTCCCGGCCCTGTTCTCTAACAGTGTTAGTGACCGCTGGCATGAACACACATAGTCACTAGAGCAGAAATCTAAATACATTAAGACTTTAAGGGGGAGAACAAGGAAAATAGGCCAGGATAGAAGAACTGAGCCAGAAATACATACCATAGAAACCTGGACAGTGTATAGATGTAAGTGATAAATTTAGCTTTAGATTCTTTTTAGCCACAGCCACAGGAAATGCAGCCTGTTATAAAAGTCAAAAAGTCAATGACACACGTCTCAGAAGTATAGATTTTCTTTACATTGAGATTTGAAAGAACTATTATTGAAGGGACACTTTGTGACACTAAACATCCCTATCAATATCCCTGGGACAAAAAAAAAAAAAAAATATCCCTGGGACAATCACCACAGTGAGTTTCATTAAAAGATGAGGCTGAGGAGATTTTGGGCACAATGAAATCCTTCCATAAATCCTTAAGAAAGGAGGTTAGCCCAACCCAAAATACATGCAGGAGGGGGAGGCTGATTTAGAAGCCAGAGTATGAATCTGGTAATAAACTTCCTAATTTTTTTCCTATAAAAAACCTATGACCAGCTGGACCTGGTGGCACACACCTATAATCTTGTCACTGGAGAGCCTGAGGCAGGAGGATCACTGCTAGTTCAAGACCAGCCTGGGTTACACAGTGAGTCCAAGGCCACCCTAAACTGTAAAACAAGACCCAGTCTCAAAAAACAGAAAAATAAAAAGTGTAGGACCACCCACTTTATCCCCAAGCCAGGGCAGGAGCTTTGGAAGAAAGGCTCCTCTCTAGGTATAGCCTCCCACAGACAAGCTCCTCCGCCCTCCTGGGACAGCTTGTCAGAAGTCCAAAGGTGAGGTAAGACAAAGGCACAGACTTTGGACGCTGTCCTCCTAGAGACCAGCTGTTGCATGACGTAAACAAGCACTACCGTTTCAACAGGACCATCTCTGCTGGAAAACCTGCGATGTGTGGGAAGGCTGCCGGCAGGCAGGTCTCCAGTAGCACAGGCTCAGGCTCCTCTGCCTCGGGAAACGGGAGACAGTTCAAGCCAAGGCTGAGACTGCTAGGTTTCGCTATCCACTGTCCACTTCTCTTCTGCTAGGCGTTTCCATAATACACCAGGAAAAGGGCAAAACACAATCATGCTGAAAAATGATGCAGTAGCATTTACTAGAGAGAACAAGATTGTGGCACGTACCTGTAATCCCAGAGCTCTTGAGAGGCTAAGGCAGGAGGATTCTAAGTTCAAACCCAGTCTGGACAATGCAGTGACTTAGCATGACCGTGCCTTAAAATAAAAGGTAAAGAAAAAAAGGGGGGCTCTGGGCATGGGAGGCTGAGGCAGGAGGATCACCATGCATTCCAGGCCAGCCAGGGCTACATAGTGAGTTCAAGGCCAGCCTGAACTACACAGTGAGATCCTGTCCCAAAAAGCCAGAATACATAAATATAAAAAAGAAAATAGTAAGATACCAAAACCAACATCAAATGGTAATAGAAGTTTCCAATTAGAAGCTCCACAAACAGCCACGCATGGTGGTACCCTGTCATCTCCTGCTGGAAGCTCAAATCTTGCTCATGCAACTTAGCAAATTAGCAAGATCTGTCTCAGAATTTAAAAAAAGGACAAGGGATGTAGCCCAGTGCTAAGGTGCTGGGTTCAATCCCTAGAACTGAAGGAAAGAAAATAATTTCATTCAAATTAAGAACATTTGTTTTATGCAAAGATTTTTAATAAATAAACAGAGTCACGGGGGGGGCACACTCAGCGCGTGAGTGTAGCACACACGAGGCCCTCGTGCAATCCCTCACGCCCTCCAAAAAATCAAGTTAACAGGGAAGCCACCCCCAACCAATGAGCCCAACTCCTCGGCGGTGGTAGCCTAACTGCCTAGGTATCTAGGGGAGGAAAGAGAACGCACAGCGTGACCTTTGCTGTAGGCAGGTGTGTGAAGCTACTCAAGGGC
This sequence comes from Octodon degus, assembly GCF_000260255.1. Taxonomy (NCBI): domain Eukaryota; kingdom Metazoa; phylum Chordata; class Mammalia; order Rodentia; family Octodontidae; genus Octodon; species Octodon degus. Next base: position 16,858,495 of record NW_004524602.1, read on the forward strand.
GCTGTGCGAGCCGAAC
>NW_004524602.1:16859581-16866473 GCF_000260255.1 Octodon degus
TATTTATTTATTTATTTATTTTTGAGACAAGGGTCTTACTATGTAGTCCAGGCTCACCTTGAACTCACAGCAAGCCTCCTGCCTCAGCCTCCCACTTATGTTTTAAATTAAAATATTCGGCCAGGGCCCAGGAGATAGCTCAGTAGAATAAGCGCTTCCCTGGCAAGCACAAAGGCCTGGGCCTGAGTTCAATCCCCGGTTCTGCCAAAAACAATGACCTACTCGGCCAGGTGTGGTGGTGGCCCATGCCATGTAATCCTATATGTAATGGCATGAATCATTACTGAAACACCAATAGAATTGTCTCAGGGCCAGCCCCTTCCTCAAATGCTGGATTTCCTCAAATGCTGGATGATAAAAATCTTAGCCGAGATGGGATTTAAGGCTCCTTATGTACACAGCAATATGAGGTCAGCCTGCCCTCTGGACGGACCTGAGGTAGAAACAGCACAGGCCAAGTGTGGGCCTCGATCGCACAGGCCTGTCAGCCTTTGGCAGTAGCCGTTGCACAGCTATGAAGTCTCCAGCCCAGGCATCTCTGCTTCCTCAGACGGCAAATCTCCACTCCTAGTGCTGAGCGACTTCATAACCACAGGAACTTCTGGGAAGAGTGATGGCAAACCTTCTAGCGACCGAGGGCCTGAACTGTCACCCAAACCAACTTATTTACTGCCACATGCCAACTTTGCAATCAATCCTGAATATCGAGGTTTTAGTGTAGAAAGAACCATGCATGCCCTTGGCTTGTGTGCCGCTGGGGAGGGCCCTGCGTCCCTGCTGCGACACTTGTGCCACAGGTTCACTACCACTGACATAGGAAGATGTGAAAATCAGATCAATGTTAATTTAGTGTTTTATCTCTCAGGTGTTGCTTATCCTTAAGAAAATACCTCAGTTTTGTCAAGTGGGAGGGCACAAGCCAATGCTGATATGCTGCACTCCACTGAGGTGGAAATCCAATTGGAAATATACAGGAGGGTGGCTCCGCGGGTGCTAACCACAGAGGACAGGTCTGGACAGAGATGTGGATTTTGTAAGTGAATTCTATGTGGATGATGATTAAAATCAAGATGGTGGATAAGATCTCCCTGTAGTCAGGGAGAATGAGGAGAGAAAAATGCTCCAAAATGCAGATGTCTATTAGGATCTTAACTTGACTACAAATATGTGAGACGAGCACAGGCGGTGCATTTCTGCTGCGCGGCTTGAGCAGAGCAGGGAGGCAGGTGACCAGCCCTTCTCCTGACATGGAGGTCTGTGAGCTTCGGTCGCCGGCTGATCAAGGCTCACAGGTGCACTGCCACCTGTGCAGTTATGTTCTGGGCAAGGGAGAGGTACAAGATGGGAGACAGAACTCTTCCATCTATCAGGTAATCTTTTAAAAATTGAATTACTCTTTATAGCACTGGATAGCACTGGGGATTGAACTAGGGCCTCGCATACCTTTAAGCCACCTTCCCAGCCCCATCAGATAGTGCTTTCAGTGGGGAGGGAAAGCCCGATATTTCTGGGGATAGCTCAAGGTCTCATGGCCAGCTCTAGCTTCCAGAAAAGATAAAGAATCAGGTAGTTCATCTTTCTAGCCTTTAACGTAGAAGAAAGCTATGAAAAGGGAACTGAAATGGGTGTGTATTGAGTCAATCCCAGGATCTACCACAGAACCCTGAGGTACCAGGATTGCTGTGAGTTTGAGGCCAGCCTCGAACTGGAACACTTGGGTGGATGTAGCAAAAAGAGAGAACTCACGCACTTATAGAGCTGGAGAAAAACGTGGGAATCTATCAGCACCCTAGAAACTGAGGTAAATGAGGTGTTTTTTTTTTTGAAGGGTCTCCAGGGTGTTCAAGGTCTCACTACTAGATCAGACTCATAGTGATCCGCTTGTTTACAGCCTCCCAAGAGCTGGGATTACAGGTGCGCGCCACCACACCCAGTCTCTAAGGGAGTTTCTACCAGCAAGTATTATCAACATCAAATGCTGAGTGGGTGCCTGGCAGGGACAGGATATAATACTTAAACATATTCATTAGATTGAAAGGTTACCAGGGCACAAGTGAATTCAGGTAAAGCAGATCTGGTCGGCCGTGGAGACAGAAGCCATGCCAAAGTGGGTCAGGCGGGAGTGCTGGGGGGCTGGGTGTGGCGGTGCACCCTCAGAGGCTGGGGGAGGAGGGCCAGCCTGGCCGACATGACGTGTTCAAGGCTGGTCTGAAGCACACGGGGACTCTGTCTCAAAAATCAGAAGACAAACAACAACAGAAAGAGGCAACATGAGGTGAAGAAGGTACAGAAAAGTGAGACACCTCTCTTAGCAACCTTAATGGCAAAAGGAAAGACACACATACACACACACAAAAATAAAAATTAAAAAATATATATATTTGGTACAGGGTCTCACTACGCAGCTCAGACTCATAGTGACCCTCCTGTTTTCAGCCTCCCCAGTGCTGGGATTACAGGCATGTGCCACCATGCCCAGACTGGCCTGCTGGCTTAGCATGCCCGGGGGTGGGGCCAGTGCAGCTTGTGGTGCCAGGGATCAAACCCCGGTCCTTGTGCTTGCCCAAGCAGGCTCTTAGTCCACTGAGCCATCTCACCAGCCCTCATCCTTATGTTTCAATTCAGCATTACTCCCTTTCTCACTGTCAGTCTGTGCCCACCACAGCCCCGTGAGCCCCTGCTAAGACCTATGAGTTCTGCCTCTGAGTCACCCCTTCCCATCTGCCTCACCCTCCACACACCAGCAGCGCCCTGCCTGGTCTCACCTTCTTTCTCATCACAGATGAGGCCACTGCCTCCCCAGTTCCGTCCCTGTCCGGTCTCAGCCTCCTCACCCATTGCACCACACCGCATTTCCCTTCACTGCAGCTGTCTCCTGTGGCCCCACCTGCTGATTTTCCCGCCTCCTCCTCCAGTACTGCTTCTTCCATCCCCTCGGCTCTCAGAGCACAGCCCAGATGCTACCCTCATTCACAAATTTCCCAAAACTTCAGGAGCCATAGCTCTACCTTTTTAGAGAAGTTTGGCATCTATGCTGTATTTGGCTAGCTTGCCTGTCTCTAAGGTAGCTGCTGTATCCTTCAGGACCACTGTGTCTTTCTCTGTGTCCTTCTCAGTGGGCTCATGCCTAGCATGGAGCGGATGCTCAAATGTAGCAATGTCTTGGGAACAAATGCTGTGTTCTTTTTTTTTAATATTTATTTTTATTTATTACATTTATTTATTGTGTGTGTGTGTGGCCAGCTCAGCCCACCAGGGGGCGGGGCTGGCTGGCATGTGGTGCTGGGGATCGAACCGCGGTCCCTGTGCTTTGCCAAGCTTGTTTCAAGTAGGTGCTTTAGACCACTGAGCCATCTCTCCAGCCCCAAATGCTGTGTTCTTGATAAAGTCTTTTTTTTTTTTTTTTTTTGCATTTTAGGGAAGATCTACAGGGTGTTCAGGGTCTCAGCACTAGATCTGACTGTAGAGATCCACCTGTTTACAGCTTTCCAAGAGCTGGGATTAGTGTGCCACCACTAACTGCCATCTCAGCACGCCCGGGGGCGGGGCCAGCATGGCTGATAAAGTCTTGTTGGGTTTTCTGTTTGTCTGTCTTCTTGAGGCAGGGTCTTGCCATGCAGCTCAGACTGGCCTTGAGCCTGCACTGATTATCCTGCCTCAGCCTCCCAGATAGTCTTGTTGGATAATGTCACATTGACTATTCTCAACACACAGACCTGGGGCTGGGGAAATGGTTCAGTAGGATAAATGCTTGACTGGCAAACGCAAGGATCTGAGTTCAATCCCTGGTTCCGCCAAGAAAAAAAAAGATTTCCTGAAATCTCAACACACAGACCTTTCTGAGCCCAGCTTAGCTCTGAGAATGCTCCTTTTACTTCTTTAATAGTCCCATCTACCTTGTGTTCTGTAGCCTCTCTCTTAGAAATTTTCTCTCTAAAACCAAGTTTCAGAGTAAGTCCCAGGCTCTTCTACCAATTTCTTGCTCCTTTGGATTGTATTATATTGCAATAATTATTACATAAGCTCATAATACAAAAGTAAAAAGTTGATAGGCACCGTGACATGTATCTATAATTCCTGCTACTTAAGGGGTTGAAGCAGGAGGACTGCAAGTTTGAGGCCAACCTGGGCAACCCGGTGAAGCCCTGTCTCTAACACACACAGGGCTGGGGATGTAGCTCTGGGATACAGTGCTTGCCCACTGCGTGTACAACAGAGCCCTGGGGTCAGTGTGCAACTGAATGATGAGAACTGTAAAATGTTATCTTACAGTTTTGTGTCTCAGGAAGTTGGGAGTGGCTGCTAGGCGGTTCTGCCTCCAAGTCCTTCACAAGCTCTCGGTCAAGCCATCAGCGGGGGCCTCCGGGATGGCTGACCCATGTGGCCTGTTGGTGCAGGCTGCCTGCAGCAGGCCTCGGGTCCTGAGCGTGTGGACTCTGCTCAAGGCCGAGTACCCCTACAGCATGGCAGCTGCATTCCTCAAGACCAACTGTAAGGGGCAAGTGGAGCCCATAGCCTCTCACACCTACCCTAGCCTGTGAAGTCTGCACATGACTCTTCCAGTTGCGCAGCCCAGCCCTGTTTTCACACAGGAAGGGACCATGAGTGTTTGAACAGCAGGAAGAAAGATCACCGAGGGCCACCTTGGAGGCCACTACACCCTCTTTGAAAACTCACAAGCACTGTCATTTGAGGGGTTCATGACCATGGGAAGGAAAAGAGAAGGGACTTTCATCGAGCATGCATATGTTAGATACTTTTTTGGGGGGGTACTAGGAATTGAACTCATGACCTCATGCTTACCAGGCAGGCGCTGTGCTGCTGAACTATAATCCTGGCTCTTTGGAGATTTTTTGGGACAATTTTACTGTATACTTCAGGATGGTCTTGACGCACTTTGTAGCCTAAGCTGGCCTTGAATTTTGGGCATCATCCTGCCTCAGCCTCTTGAGTGATGGGGCTAAAGGTGTGTGCCTTCACACCTGGGTCACATTTGTCCTTTATACAGCTTAGTGCTAAATTATGTATACATTTTCTTTATTCCCTTATGTTGGAGTCATAAATGTTGAGGTTTATAGATTACTTCCAAGATTTAGCTATTGAGTTGTGTTCCTATAAATACGGATATAGACACATCACTGTGATATGATGTGTTTCATTCTTTTGGGAAGATGCCTGGGTGAACATTTGAAAAAAATTGTTAGTACATGTTTGCAGTACATAATGATTGCATTCATCATGGGGAGTTATGTTTAAAGGATAACTGTTTGTTTTTGACATGGGGTCTTGTTATGTAGCTCAGGCTGGCTTTGAACTCACAGTGATCCTTCTACCTGAGCCTCCCAAGTGCTGGGATTATAGGCATGTGCCACCATACCTGGCCTAAATACTAAATTTTTACAGAAGCAAAAGAACAGTTGACCAATGTTCAATTTTACTTTTTAAAAAATGTATTTAGTACAGGGTCTACAGGGTCTCACTAGACAGATCGGACTTGTAGTGATCATTTTCAACCTCCCAATTGCTGGGATTACAGGCACATGCCACCACACCCACGCCAACTCAATCCTGTATCCATGCCCGGGGGGTGGGGCCTGCTCTGAAAGCCAAGGATCCAGTCCTGGTCCCTGCATCTGCCTAAGCATGCGCTTTAATCTGCTGAGCTATCTGACCAGCCCCTTTATTTTACTTTTGAGCAATTATTTTTACCTATACTATTCATGATACTACTCCTTTAAAGAGTCCAGCTCAGTTGTTTCACCGGCAGCTAGAGATGTCTGCTTCCTCTTAATTGAAGTCAAGGTCAACACTCTTGGCATTTTCACTTGTGATGTTACATCCTCAAGTGCATCTGCTTTGAAGGCAGCTATGTTCATTTCAAGATAACTCCATTATTACATTTTTATTTTAAAAAGCAAATTAAAATTTCATTCAAGTAAACTGTTAGCTCAGGTTTGTCTAACTCTTTAAGTGTCCCGGCAGCCAGGTGTGATAGCACACACCTGTAATCCCAGTTCAGAGAAAGCTGAAGCAGGAGGATAGCCTCAAGTTCAAGGCAAGTCTGGGCTAAGTGGTGAGTTCAAGACCAACCTAAACTACATAGTGAGATTCTGTCTCTAAACAAATAAATGAATGAATGAAAGTGCGCACAAAACGCTCAATGCTATAATGGCAAGTGCCGGGCCAGCCTGGGATACTAGGGAACCTCTGTCTAAAGAAACGAACGTCCACAGAAGTGTGAAAAAGGGGAAGCGACATTGGAATAAAATTTGAAATTTATTGCAAATGTAGCTTATAGTTAGCTGTTGGTCCCTCAGGAAATCATTTAAAATTCTTCATTTATTGGGCATGGGGTACGCTGAAGATTGTAAAGAGCCTTTCAATTCTAAAATGCCGTGACAGAAAACATGTGGTAGACATCGAGCTGGATTTGGAATCAGTAGGCTGGGCTTGGAGCACAGTCCTACCACACACCAGCTGTGGGAATATGGATGTCATTTAATCTCTCCAGGCCTCAGAGAGTTCACCTCACAAAATTGAGGATTAAGGGGATTACTGCGTGTCAAAGTGCCTTATAAACCTAAACAATCGCCTAAATAGCAGGTCTATGTATATTCTTTTCTTTTTAAAAGACTTTTTATATAAATCCGCTCGGTCCCCCTTTTGGGCTAATTAGTGGATCAAAAGACGCAACCTGAAAATGAGTCAGGCCTCGTCAATTTAAGTTTTAGAACCAGGAAACAAGCGAGGAAAAACGCAGGAAATACTCGTATAGTTAACTGCATCACAGCTTATCAAATGTACGGTTTTATTCGTAACTGCTTGTGCTTTGGCGATGAATAAAACCGGCTAAAATTACCACTTGCCGAGGCGGGAGCTGCGTAAGGCGTTC
>NW_004524602.1:16867357-16869911 GCF_000260255.1 Octodon degus
CCCGCACCCACCCTGCGGACGGCGGCGGCCTCCTGGTCCGGCGACGCGGGCCGCGGCGCTGCCTCCGCCTGCGGCCATGGTGAGCGCGCGCAGCTCGGGCCGGAGGGAATGGTTACTGGGGTGACTCCTGCGAAGTTACCGTTTAATGGTGCCCAACCGTTTCCCCATCTTGGGGCTGCTGGTAATGGAGCTGACGGGTGGGAGACGGGGAGAGAGAGGTTTTGTTCTCCACGGGCTTTTAGTTTTGCATCAGCGTAATCTGCTTTTTCATCCCTGATTAGCTTTCTGGTTTGAGTGAGCGTTGGAATTGTAGTAGAGGAGCAGTAAGTTTGCGCTGTCGAAACTAGGGAAAGCCTCTAGTTATTTCGAAATCTTTATTAGCTAGAAACTTTTTCTGCAATAGATTGTATTCAGATTTCTGTTTAGTATGCTGATATGTGATACATAATTATCGACTCGGGCGAATTTAAAGTTTTGTGTGATTTTGATAATCTGACTCCCCCCAAAGTTTTCCTCACTCTTTCTTGTAGTTTAATTGCTCCTTTTTGAAGTCGGTTTATGAAATAACTGACACTTCTAATGTCTCGAGGCTTGAGGTTTGCTATTTTTTTTAAATTTCGTTTTTGTAAATAAGTTTAGATAGATTGTGTAGCATATTAACTTCTCTTTCTAATGTAGGCTATTGAAGAGGAAGGAGGCGATCCAGATAATATTGAATTAACTGTTTCAACCGATACTCCAAACAAGAAACCAACCAAAGGCAAAGGTTGTTACGAGTTATGAACATATTTTAAAATATATTTTGGTTATATAACTTGCCTCTGCTCTTGTGCCACTTGCCCTGTTTATGTAGTGCTACTCTTTGCTGTTTCCCTCTGGCGCTCTGCCCTTCTTGGGTCAAGGAAGCAAGTTACTGTTGCCAGACTCTGGGTAACTTGTAGTCCTTAAGATTCGGATGAAGCTGACCAGAAAGCTAGAACAGTTTTTTATTACTTACGAAAACCAAAGTTGTAATCCTCTTTTGTAGCCATGAAGTCCTGAAGAATAAAATACCGTTTCATGCATGTCTACCTTGCCCCACAATTGGCAGAGTATTGATGGAATTCCTACCAGATCTTTCCCTTGGCTCCTTGCTGTTCCTTCTGGTTTATTAAAATTCTGTAATGTTTAGTGTTTATTTGACTTGATGAATTTAATTTGCATTTATGCTACTATACATTGTAAGAATTTTTAGGAAAATTCAAGATCTCGTCAGTTATACCAAGAACCCAGGGAAAGTATGAATTAAAGTTTTAAGCTGTAGAGATGTTTAATTTTAAGTTGGACTAGTTGCATTTCTGGGATATAGAAATAGCTAAGTGATTTTAAATGAACATGGAATTTAGGTGTTTTGAAAAGCATCTGTTGAGTGAAGTCTGCATTTGAATAGTTGCAAATTCCTCCCTCAGGGACAGGGGCAGAGGGTGGGCGTGGATCTGGATTGCAGTAGCTTCTTACCTTTTCCACGTACTCTTTGAACATCTGCAGCGTTCTCTTATAATCTTTATTGCTTTAAGGGATCCAAGTGGTATCACAGCGAGCCAGTGTTTGGAGATAGAACAAAATGGTTGGTCTTGAAAAGAGTGGACTCAGTCCTGACCTCCCCTCCGCGGCTGAGGGGACAGGCTGCTTCACTACTGAAGTCTTCGTAGGTGCAAGAGAGGCCTGTTCATGCTGGAGGAAACTGAGAAAAGGGCCATGGAGCAGATGAGAATGGCAGAGGTGGAGATGGAGTTTGGAGGAGTAAGGAGATGATTTTTGAAAGCTTATGGTAAAATTTAATATAATTTGACTCAATGTTACCACTTTGAGATACATTTGTAGTGCTTTGGGAGACACATTTCCCTATGTTTAGAGAAGCTTCTGCCAGAAATTCCTTTGCTGACAAACCAGAAGGATTTCAAAATGGGAAAGCATAAAAAATTTGAAAATAAGTGTATCAGGAATAAACTTTCTTATAGTGTTTTTGATTCATAGCTTTTATTTGGCACATTGTAATACTTTGACAAATGTCTTCTATTAATCACAGTTCCAAGTTACTGGAGTTGACTGAGTTGACTGTTAATGATGTTAGCAGGCAATTCCAGCCTTCCGGAGGCTGAGGCAGGAGGATCACCATGAGTTTAAGGTCAGCCTGGGCTGCATGGTAGGTTCAAGGCCAGCCTGAACTACATAGGGAGATCTGTCTCAAAAAGAAAAGAAAACCTTTTCTAAACTTTAGAACTAATTTCGAAGGGGATGTGGTGGTGTACCCCTGTAATCCCAGCACTGGAGGCTGAGACTGGAGAATCAAGAGTTTAGGGCCAGCTAGGGCTATATGGTGAGACCTTGCCTCACAAAATTCCACAAGGATTTTTGTTTTTGTTAACTCAGGACTTTGCTCTTGCCAGGCATGCGCTGCACCACTGAGCTGCATCCCCTGCCCCTCCACAAGGATATTTTTTTACAAAAAGGTGAAAATGAAATGTTAGCAATATAAAAATGTAAAGGGTTTCTTGATGTCAGTGTGATAATT
>NW_004524602.1:16870591-16875379 GCF_000260255.1 Octodon degus
AGAAGGTGGTATACCACAGAGTTCCTGAAGATACTTTTACCCCAGCCCAAGATTATTTATTTAATTAGTAATTAATTTTTGCTTTTTGAGGTAGGGTGTCCCTATGCAGTTCAGGCTGGCTTTGAGCTCATTTTGTAGCCCAGGCTGGTCTTGAACTTGCAATGATCTTCTTGCCTCAGCCTCCCAAGTGCTGGGATTACAGTTCACCATCATTCCCAGCTATTTTTGCATTTTGAGGAAAGGGTCTCACTATGTAGTTCAGGCTGGTCCTGGTCTCGCAGTGTAGCCCAGGCTGGCCTTGGGTTCATGGCAATCCTGTCTCAACTTCCTGAATGCTGGGATCACAAATGTTTGTTATCACGCCCAACTAATAATTTGTGTTCTTAAAGAAGCAAATGAAAGATGTAAAAGAGCAGGAGAAAAGCTTTGTAGGTCTAAAATATTATGTAGGTGAGAGACACTGAGCTTGTACTCTTAGAAAAATATGAGGTAACTTTCTTTTTTTCTTTTTTTGCGGAACCGGGGATTGAACACAGGCCCTGTGCTTGCCAGGGAAGCACTTATTCCACTGAGCCATCTCCCCGGCCTGTTTCTTTTTTTTTTCCTCCCCATTTATTTATTTATTTATTTTTGAGGTGACTTTCTTTAACGTACACTAGGACTTGGTGGGGTGGTTAGGGCAGTGGGCAAAGCCCTCAGGTTGATTCCCCAGTATCTGGAAAAAGAAAATGTAAGGGAATGATTACAGAGTAAGGAACCTGTGCTCTGGAGTCTGTTGTAGACTACTTTAAAAATGCAATCCTAGGCGCAAACTTTGTAATAAGTGTTGTTAGCTTATAATGTGTTTTAGGGCAACACTTGCAAAATCGTCTGTATAGAGTTACTATAAGCGAGCAGTGTGTCTGGGATTGGTTCTCCCTTCTGAGTCTTTTATAGCCTCCTTGCTAGGGACTTTTAAATAAAAGTAACCCAACTGAAAGCTTCATTCATTGAGACTTACTGTCATTATTTGGGTGTGTTTTAAAGAAAGCAGTTAAACAGGTAGAACTAAGTCATCAGCTTGTTGACAGTGTAGATTTCAAATCTGTAATGGTTTATCTAGATTTTCAACTTTGAAGGTTACCTCTAATCTTAAACATAATTAATTCAGTGCTCAGAATTACATGTGTAGTGTAGTACTTACTGGTGTTGAAACTAATTTTCAGTACATGCAAGTTTTAAAAAGATTTAACTTGCTCTTTCAAAAACAAGCGGGCATTGTGCATACCTGTAATCCCAGCATGTGGAAGGCTGAAGGAGGAGGATCCCAATGGGTTCAAGGCCAGCCTAGGCTGCCTAGCTAGACCCTGTCTCAACAAACAAAAATCTAGATTTTCCCTATAGGAACAAGTATGCAGGTAAGAACAGACATCTAAAATGTCCGATGTACAATTTTTTCATGGAAGGCACCATAGACAGTATATTTATAATTATTTATTTACTCCACAAAGCTTTTCAAATTATTATTTATTTATTTTTTATTTTTTGGTGGAACCGGGGATTGAACTCAGACCCTTGCGCTTGCTAGGAAAGCACTTATTCTACTGAGCCATCTCCCCGGCCCCAAGCTTTTCAAATTATGTATAAACCAAATAGGATAGTATAGTGATCAGCCACAAAAAAAGACGTTTCTTGTGGAAGAAAGTGCCCCATATTCCACTTTTTTTTTTTTTTTGGTTACAGGGTTTTGCTGTTTAGTCCAGGCTGGTCTTGAACTCAGAGGGATCCATGTGCCTCAGCCTCCCAAGTGCTAGGATTGGAGGGTTGTGTCACTACTTTTGGCTTTTTTCTCCATGTTTTTTAAAAACTATAATATGTTTAGCTAGGATTGGTGGTGTAGTTATTAAGGAAGATTGATCCAACTGTAGCATTGAGGAAGGAGCCTTTGATTTGTCTTAGAATTGTCATGGCTGTTTCTTGGGTACGCGGTAGCTGAAAACTTTGTGAAGACCAAATCATAATTTTTTTACCTCTTCCTTTGTAATGGCTACCATAAAATACAATACCAAGTAGAAGCTCAGAAAATATTTGTTGAATGAATACTGAAAGCCAATTTGTTTGCTTTCTAAAAAGTTTCTTTTGGTGCATACTTTTAACAGTTTTGTGTTTGTAGGGAACATATTGGGTGCATCAAAGGTCTCCAGTCTCACTGTTTGCCTGTCATTCACTTCTTGCTTTTCACAGCAGCACCAGGCTTTTCCTTGTGCAATGAGGTATACATATGTGGAGAGCACATCGATCACGAAACCATCCTTCTGTTCTTTATCAAGTGTTGCTGTGTTAGAAAGCCTCCTAGCCTTTGCTGGAGTATTGTGCAGCCTCAGAATGTTGCTTTCATTTCAGAGCCATCCATTTATGTCTGATGAAAACCTGCATTGTGTTTATCACCAAAGTAGTTTGGTCCTTCTTCCAGCTAGTGTATCCTATCAAATCTGGTTTATGTGCCAAGGATTTTGGGGGAGGAAATAAATGGTTAAATCCTTCCAGTATAACACTAAAGACAGGGGGCTGGGGAGGTGACTCAGTAGAATAAGTGCTTCTCTGGCAAGCCCAAGGGTCTGAGTTCAATCCCTGGTTCCACCAAAAAATAAAATAAAACAAAAACAAAAAAACCAAAAACACTAAAGACGATGTATTTCCTCCACACCAGTAACTCACAAAGGACTTTTACTTTTTTATTTCCTTTTTTTTATGATTTCATGTTAAATAAAATCTTGATTGAGCAGGAGTTACAGAAGTTACTAGTTCATGATGTGAAAAAAATTTTCAGTGAAGAGGCTGCATGATGGCTTAGTTTATGGGTAGAACTTGTTGAATTCTTTCTTTTTTTTGAGACCAGGTCTCACTATGTACTTCAGGCTGGCGTTGTTTCTAAAAACTCTGGTGACTACTGCAGTGCAGATCGCCTCTGAGAATGACTGACTGTGGCTGAAGAAGCTGCATGAGGAGAGAAGGGTTATTCTTTCCAAATTCACAGACTGGAGAAAATGTGAGAGGTATAATTCAAGAAAAGCCCAGGCGCATAGTGCAAACCTGGATTTTAGGGAAGGAGTGGGAGCTCCTGAAACATTGCCTCCTGCAAGCAACCCGCTCGCGCCAGGTCAGCAACATCCCTGGACAAACTCGACTTGGGGGCTACTACTGGACTCATTATGTAGCCAGGGCTGACCTCAGACTCTTGGTGACCTCCTGCGTCAGTCTCCCAAGTGCTGGGAATTACATGTGGCACTACCATGCCTGGCTTTTTTTATTTTTCAGGATTAGTTGATTTATCTGATTAGCTGTAATTAAGGGCTTCATTGTTGTACAGTACCTGAAATTAACTGTCCATATCATGCACTCTGCAGCCTGAGCAGTATTATGTGACAGCCCCACTCCTCTGGAGTAGTAGTTTGCATTAGGACTTTCAGTAGTGTTTTTCAGATTATAAAAATGAAATGTGTTTATTTTAAACATTAGATAATTCAGAAAAATTAAAAGAAGCTAGTAGCTCCTAACTCGAGTTTGTCCAGGGATGCTACTGTGGTAGGTAGTTTAAGATGTTATGGGTTAGGTTAGCTTTGTTTTCTGTTTTATTCGAATTTGTTTATTGCCTAGTTTATTTTATGGTTTTGTTTCTTAGAGCATTAAAGTTAGGCGTTGACCTGCTTTTAGATTTCCAGTTATTTCACATCCACTGGCATTGCTTTCTCCTGGGCGGGTTCATCCTCTGAGGCACAGCCCAGATTCCCCAAAGGAGAAGAGGGGAAACCACTGGTTGATTTGCCACAAGGCCTTTAAGTACAGGCTTAAACCAAGGTGATAAATAGTTACTAAGTGCTCAGAAGCAAGCCAGAGGTAGTTGGGATTTAGGGAGCGTTTAGTTTTTCTGTTGTCACTCACCTGTAACATCACAGAAGTTAGGGAGCTGTAGATGGAGTTGTGGCACCATTAAGATTGGGCATGTAGAGTCCCACTGGCAGGATGGAGTTGTGCATGAAGCTAGTTTGATTGCTGTACTTGTTTTTTTTTTTTTTTGGCCATAAAAAGGTAAAGTTTATTATTTATTTATTTAATTTATTTATTTTTAAATAATTTTACTGAGAAACAAGTACCAATGAGACAGTTTCAAAACCGATTACTAGCATAGTTTCAATAATTGATACATTGCATATTGTTGTCTTAGTGGTTATTCATTGTACAAGATGCAAACATGATATCCTGTCCACAAACTATTAGAACAAATCTCTCTTTTCACTGAATTAAGAGAATACAGCTGTATATCTATCCTATTTTGAAAATACAAATACAAAATGGTCATTCATTTGTATCCCTCTTCTTTGTTTAGTTTTGTCAGAGAAGGGTATTCCATTGTCATTTAAATATTGTAGGTGTGTGAATTCAGAAAATATTCCAATATAGTCCAATAGTCCATAAGAGAAGTGGGTTTTCCATCAGACTGGCAATGTCAGTTGTTGACTTGATCCTTTTATAGCTCAGCATATTAATATGGCTTTACTTTTTTTTTGGCTTTACTTTTTATACTTCGTTTTTATACTTTTCTGCTGGATGGTTAAGTTCAAGATAAAGCAAGATCTATATAACAAGAAATGTTTTTTATCTGACAAGGTCAGTCAAATCCCCTCAGGATTTAGCCTGAAACCCTGTACTGCAGTTTGCACATCCTTTGTCAGTGTCAGCCATGTGAATGAGTCATGGCCATTGCCTGACCAATTTGCTTTCTGTGAAAGCCTGAGAGAATGTTTTCCC
>NW_004524602.1:16875844-16911532 GCF_000260255.1 Octodon degus
GACAGTCCTGTGGCATTTTGTTTTTCTTGTCACTTGTTTTCATTTATAAAAAGGGTAAAGTTTAGTCCTTTGTAGCAAAGTGGGTGCACCTTGAAACAACAGTGCTAAGTTTTTTTTTTTTTTTTGAGATAGGATCTGTGTAGTTTAGACAGGCTTTAAACTCACTCTGTAGCCCAGGCTAGCCTGGATCTCACAGCAAACCTCTTGTCTCAGCCTCCTGAGAGCTGGTATTACAGGCATGCCTCATCATACCTGGCTGGTGTTACCTCTTACCATGTCCTAATAGAAGTCTAGACCTTGGACCTGATAGGGCTGATTCCATGTATGAGGTGAACAAGTACAGTGCTTGAGTGTCTGCTGGCTGTATAGTGTTGTTCTGGGTTCTGGATGATACATGTGATAGCTTTTACTGTTTAAAAATGAAATACATTTGTTTATGGGAGGGGTAATACTTCTTCACAAAGGAAGAAAAATACTGCTTTATAACTCAGTTGCATAGGGGCAAGATTAATATATATAGTAACATAGCCTCTGTCTGGTGAGTTTGAGTTTGATTGAACTGAGTGATTCCCACTACAGAAAACAAAAACATTAATTTAATTGTGTTAAGCCCAAAGTTATACATTAGAAAACAACTGAAGAGTCAGGTGTGGTGGCGCATTCCTGTAATCTAAGTCCTTGAGAGGCTAAGGCAGGAAGATCATTGCAAGTTAGTGAAACTTTGCCTCCAAAAAGAAAAGAAAAATAATTGAAGAAAGGTAGTATAAAATTATAGGATTGGTTGATTGCTTTTTCTTTTCCTTCTTTTTTCCTATGGGCCCTAATCAAATAGGGCTGCAGCTTTATTTTTTTCCACACAGGCACTATATTTATTTTGGAGTTCCAGGAATTAAATTCAGGGCCTTGCACTTGCCGGGAAGGCACTGTGCCTGGGAACTATCTCCCTGGCCTTGCTTTATTTTTTTTCAGTCATTTTATTGGTACATTTTAGATATGCATAATGATCACATTCATCATAAGAGGATTTGTATCTGTACGTGATATAATTTGATTTTTTATTTATTTATTTATTTATTTATTTTTTTTGTGGTACTAGAGATTGAACTCAGAACATTTTGTGGTTTTGTTTTTTTTTTTTGGTTGGCTCAGCCCTGCCCTGAGGACGGGGCTGGCAATGCATGTGGTGCTGGGGATTGAACCACGGTCCTCTGTGCCATTCTAAGTAGGTGCTTTAGACCACTGAGCTGTCTTGGGCAATTTTTCTGCCACTGAGCTATCTTGCTAGCCCGTTTTTTTTCCCCCCATTTACCTATCTTCCTTTCAAATCCTCTTTTTTTTTTTTTTTTTTTTTTTTTTTTGAGAGAAGTTCTCACCATATAGTTCAGGCTGACCTTGAACCACATAGTGATATGGCTTAGGATGGCCTGGAACTCCCCTCGGCCTGTGAAGTGCGGGAATCACAGGCGTGTGGCACCACACCTGGCTTCTTTCTGTTTTTTCAGCCCTGGCAGTCCGATTCAGTGACACTGAGCTATATGCATTGCCCAGCCCTTTTTATTTTTGAAAGTCTTCCCAGTCTAGGGCCAGCCAGATAGCTCACTCCGGAGGCTTGCTGAGCAGGTGACTGAGACTGGGTGTGGTGGCACACATGTGTAATTCCAGCCCTAGGGAGGCTGAAAACAGGAGAATCACCATGAGTCCGATCTATGTAGTGAGACCCTGTAGATGCTGTAGACCCTGTACAAAATACATTTAAAAAAGAAGTTTCCCAGCTTAGCTTCTAGTGTGTGATCCTCCTATCTCAGTCTTCCAAGTAACTGGGGTTACAACTGTGCATGTGTGCCACTGTGTTTGAGTAAATTGGGGTTTTCTTAAATATTGTGTACCTATTAGGTTATTAATCCTGTCTCAAAACTGAGATGTTTCAAACTCTTGTCTTCATGGGTTTTAAGTCGATGAGCTGACAGCATTGAATAATGCTTTCAATGTTATAGGACCTTTAGTAACAGTATGGAACAGCCAAGTTAAACTTTTCCTTCCTCTGTCACTTGTTGCCTGTGTGTCTTGGACAAGTTCCTGCATTTCTCTGGAGTCCTGTGGTTTGAAATTTTGTTTGTTTTTTTGGTTGGTTGATTTTTGGTACCAAGAATCAAACTCAGAACCTTTCACTTGCCAGGAAGAGCTTGTACTGCTGAGCCAAATCCCTGGCCCTGAATTGTGTAGATGTAGAGCTGGGCATGGTGGCTCAAGCCTGTAATACCGGCAAGCAGGATGCTGAGGCAGGAGGATCACCACAAGTTGGAGGCCATCCTGGCCTACATGGTGAGCTCAGACCAGCCTGACCTACATAGTGACACCCTGTCTCAAAACACCAAAAAGTAAATTTTTTAAGTGTGGCATGAAGCTTCTTCTTACAGCAGAAGGGATAATGCAACTGATACACTGAGCTCCTGTTTTCCAGGAGTGGAAACAGACATGAGTTTCAATTTATTAGGTTTATGATCTTGATAAACCTTCAGAGCCTCTATTTTCTCTTTTGTGAAATGAGGATAATTGTTTCAGAGTAGTTATGAAGATAAAATAAGTATGTTAATGTGTGAAGTGTTCCTAGTGCTGGGCCCTGGAAGTCACTTAAGCAGGAGCAGTGAACAGTGATAGTTTTTGCTGCTGAGGTGTAATTTGTTTTTCCATTAAGTACATTAATGTGAGGGGAATTCACCATGGAGCAAGCAGCTGTCATTTTAGAGATAGCATCTCTGAATTGCCTGGGCTAACCACTCCTTACAGGAATAATACCTTTTAAGTAGGTCATAAGGTGTAGTGGGGGGCTGGAGAGATGGCTCAGTGGTCTAAAGCACCTACTTGGAACAAGCTTGGCAAAGCACAGGGACCACGGTTCGATCCCCCAGCACCACATGCCAGCCAGCTGCGCCCCCTGGTGGGCTGAGCTGGACACACACACACACACACACACACACACACACACACTAAATTAAAAAAAATTTGAGAAAAAAAAAAAGGTGTAGTGGGCAGGGCCGGGGTTACAGCTCAGTAGCACAGCACCTGCCTCACAAGTGTGAGGTTCTTAGTCCATTCTTGGTACCAAAAAAAAAAAAAAAAAAAGCTGGGCATGGTGGTGCATGCCTGTAATTCCAGCACTAGGGAAGCTGAAGCAGGAGGATCACTGAGAGTTAGAGATGGATCTGGGCCACAAAATGAGCTCAAGGCCAGCCTGAGCCGAGTTGTGTAGGGAGACCCTGTCTCAAAAAGACCCCCTCCCCAAAAAAAAAATGTTGTGGGGTAGATTTAGGAGTGTCATTAGAGGTTTTGGTTTTCAGGGGGTTTTAGAATGTAAACAATAATATTTTACAGTACTTCATTTCTAAAATCTCTTTAATGAGGGAGTAGGAAATACTATGTAAATTAGTGCAGGTAAAGCCATAGGTACAATGTAAGGGAGGTCAGTTCATAATCTTCATTTATGTTAGATACATGTCACTTGGATAGGTCATGCTGCTGTGAAACTGTTTTGTTTTATGTTGAGTTCATGGAATAGCATAGGTGCAGCATGTGTTTCATATACACATGAATTCCCCTTGAGTTTCAGTGCGTGCATGTCTGAGATTGCGCTTCAGAGGTAGCCCAGGGAGCTGGGGCCCACTGCCCCTGCCCCGTCAGGAAAGTGGGTTGCAAAGCCAGCAGCCCCAGAGAATCAGGACAGCTTCCCTGCCACAATGCTCCCCTCATTCTTGACATGAGGTTTGCTGACTTGGGGCACACTGTTTAACCTTTAGGCTTACTTTCCTGTGCTGTGTACCACAGGTCAATAAAATCAGTTGTGTCTTTAGAAAAAAAGAAAGTGCTTTGCAAATTATAAAGCAATTCTTAATTATAAGTAAGGGATTAGCGTTTGTGAGTGATCTGAAGGAGTTCTCCCCAAAACTGTCCTCGGTGGGTTATCCAGTAGACAGAAGGATCAAGATTTTTTAAATATTTATTTATTTATTTGGTGCAGGATCTCACTGCACAGCTTGGACTCATAGTGATCCTTTTGTCTCAGCCTCTCCAGTGCTGGGCTTACAGGTGTGCACCATCACGCCAGTTTTGTTGGCCAGCATGGCCTGCTTCAAGCTGGCCCAATGTGTAGTATTGGGGATGGAACCTGGGTCCTTGTGCTTGCCAGGCAGGCGCTTAGACAGCTGAGCTATCTCCCTGGCCCCAGAATCAAGATTTTTTTTTTTTTCTGGGTTGGCACCTAGGTCTTTGGGTGGCTTTTTATTTTTTATTTTATTTATTTATGTGTGTGTGTGTGTGTGTGTGTGTGGTCAGCTCAGCCCAACAGGGGGCGGGGCTGGCTGGCATGTGGTGCTGGGGGATTGAACCGCGGTCCCTGTGCTTTGCTAAGCTTGTTCTCAGAAGGTGCTTTAGACCACTGAGCCATCTCACCAGCCCCAAGACTTTTTTTTTTTTTTTTTTGGCAGAACCAGGGATTGAACTCTGGCCCTTGCGCTTGCCAGGGAAGCACTTATTCCACTGAGTCATCTCCCTGGCCCCAGAATCAAGATTTTTTTTTTTTTTCTGGGTTGGCACCTAGGTCTTTGGGTGGCTTTTTATTTTTTATTTTATTTATTTATTTATTTATGTGTGTGTGTGTGTGTGTGTGTGGCCAGCTCAGCCCAACAGGGGGCGGGGCTGGCTGGCATGTGGTGCTGGGGGATTGAACCGCGGTCCCTGTGCTTTGCTAAGCTTGTTCTCAGAAGGTGCTTTAGACCACTGAGCCATCTCACCAGCCCCAAGACTTTTTTTTTTTTATTTATTTTGCAGAACCGGGGATTGAACTCAGGCCCTTGTGCTTGCCTGGGAAGCACTTATTCCACTGAGCCATCTCCCCAGCCCCCATCTCCCCAGCCCCAACAGTAATTTTAAAATTAGGGTGTGGTATGCTAGAATTGTTTTCCCTGGAATGTAAACTCCAGCATTCTCAGTGAAAGTCCATGCTGCCTGCAGCTGCACACTGCATTTTCCAGGGCTCTTACAAGCTGTCAGGTGCGCTATCACAATCTCCTGTTTCGCATGCCTGGAAGCCCTGGTTGTGCCCTGTTCACACTCTGCTGCTCAATGCTGGGAAGGGTTGTAAGGTGGGAGTGGGTGAGAGAGCCTCGAGGAACCTAGAGAGGAAGGAGGGGATCTCTTCACTTGGTTTTTAAACATTTACACAGACAGTTAAACTCTCTGCCAAGGGGTCACTAGAGGTTGGGCCTGGGTAACACCTTTGTCATTTCATTAGTTGGCCTCAGGAAGAACACTGATTCATGTTTCAAAAGAAATTTTAAAAAGCCCTTTTTAAAAAGTTTCAAACAGCTTTTTAGCAGCTGTGCTTTTTTATAGCATTTCTGATACATTTACAGGAGTTCTTGGTTTTTACAATACTGAGGTTGAAACCCGCAGCCTTGTGTGTGGCTAGGCAAACTTCACCACTGAGCCATATTACATGCACATCCCCTTTACGTACATAGTACAGGTTCTTTAATAGGGTTTGGAAGGCTAGGTGGAAGATAGAAGCTTTTTAGCAGTGGCTTACAAGAAACCTTTAAAACGTGAATAGCTGTGGAGTGTGGTGGCGCAACCCATAATCCCAGCTCTTGGGAGGCTGAGGCAGGAGGATTGCTGCAAGCTCAAAACCAGCCTGGGCTATACATAGTGAGTTCAAGGCCAGCCTGAACTGCATAGTGAACCCTGTCTGGAAAAAAGAAAAAAAAGTGAATAACGTTGTATTTTTATTTTTTTATTTTTTGAGACAGGGTCTCATTATGTAGTTCAGGCTGGCCTTGAACTCACTTTTTAGCCCAGGCTGGCCTCATCTAAGCCTCCTGAGATCAGGCATCCTCCTGCCTCAGCCTCCCAAGAGCTGGAATTGCAGGCATATGCCACCATGCCTGGCTGTGAGCAGCAGTTTTAAGGTTACACCAGTTTTCAAAGCTTGCAAGATGAAGGTCAAGTCCATCTGAAAGATGGTAACAGTTGTTTTTTTTTTGGGGGGGGGCATAGAAAGGTAGAATTAAATAAAAGTACACACTGTTTTGACAGCCCTCTAGAGAGATGCACAGTTTTAATTCTGAAGTAGTTTTGGCTTCCTTGAACCAGATCTGTCATTATGTTAAGTGAGCAGCATGGTTGATGCAGACCCTGTGGGGAGAAGATTAGCACAGCAGCATCTCTGAGCCAGGAGTCAGGCTGAGGGAGGCACACCTGTAGTCCCAGCCCTCAGGGACACTGAGGCAGGGCTTCAGGCTTGTGCTCAGCCTAGGCAGCTTAGTGAGTTACTGAAAGCCTGTCTCAAATAAAAAATACTAGAAGAAAATGTAGGGATATAGCTCAGTGAGGTCTTGGGTTCCATTCCGAGGAATGCAGAGGTACAGAAAGAGAGAGACGAGACTGTCTATGTTTGTGTCTCTTGGCTGAGGTCTGGGGACAGAGGAAGCTTGGAGAGGAGGGGGGCTGTGCGCCGTGACCTCCACCCCATGGTGGGTGGGCCAGTGCCTGGAAAGGCATTGCTGTCCTGGGGAGTGCTGTGATGAGGGCACAGCCCTGCAGCAGTGGTACTGGTGGGTTCAGGGGAGGCTCGCTGGCACGTGTCTCTGTGAGACGGCACAGCACGGCATGGCTACCGAAGGGGTTTGTCTGCCTGTAGCCGTGGCCAGGTGGGGAACCAGCGGTTGGTGTTAGCTTGGTCAGGTGATTTGCGTGGGGAGTGGTATCTCGAGTAACGTGGAATGCTTTTTGCTCTGAAAGTATTCAAATATTGGTTGTTAGCCCATTATTCCTTCTTTCATAGGTAAAAAACAAGAAGCAGATGAGTTGAGTGGAGATGCTTCTGTAGAAGACGACACTTTTGTCAAGGTAAAGTGTTCCCTACTCAGGTCAAGATGTTGATGCCTGCTGTAATGCTGCCTTCTGTCCCGTAACTTGAATGATGGAAACGTGTAGGTTAAGTCCCAGAGGCTTGGTGCTTACGGCCACCACCATTAACTTCCATCACTGAGAAACCTAATAAATACCTGTTTCTTCAATTAGATGAGACATAAAGCTGAACATAACCTGTCCAGGCCTTTAAGTTTGAGACATAAAGGTCAGAGAAACAGCTACAGACAGTTGATACGGTAGTTATTACACAGGGTGCTATCACAAAGAAGATTGATAATTTTTTAATCTTGTTCGGTTTAACTTTTGTACATAAACAGGACTCAGATCAGTTTAAGACCTTAAAATGGGAAAATTACAGTTAACAATCAGAGTAAGAAACTTTTTTGCCTTTTAAAGATAATCCACTAGGTGTGGTGGCGCATGCCTGTAATCCCAGCTCTTGGGAGGCTGTGGCAGGAGGATCACTGAGTTGGAGGCCAGCCTGGGCTACATAGTGAGTTGGAGGCCAGCCTGAACTGTGTAACAAGATCCTCTTTCATAAAATAAAAAATGATAGCCATGACAGAATTTTTTTTTTTTTTTTGGCTGTACTGCAGATGTGGATGAGTCCCCTTTCGTTATACTTGGCTTTGATTGTAATGAAATTTACTTTTTGTTACTGTGAAAGCACTGTGGTAGTTGTGTTACCCAAGGAGCATTGTTCTTCACACATCACGTGCATTTTACCTCCATGGTTATGTCACGGTATCTTCCAGGAGGCAGCCAGTGTCCCTCCACGCACCCCTTTGCTCCTTCCTTGTTCTGAACCCCTCCCCACACCCCATGTCATAACCACAGTTCCCTTGAGAAAGGAGCATTTAGTTGAGGTGCCCACCTTGAAAGCAGATAATTTTCAGCAGTTTCCATTACAATTCATGATTATATGCCTTTGCCCAGCTTTGGATTAGCCTTTTCAAGCTCCTCCAGTTTGTTCTTCTGGACTCCGGGATACCTTGTGGCGTGTCTTGCATTAGATCTGCTACTGTACACAGTTGTCCTCACTAGTAAGTGTGTAATTAGGCAGAAGTTATCCACAAGTTGGATTGTAACTTGATAAAGAGGCCTTTAATTTTCAAATATCTTTGAGTTTTTCACTTCGTGAGGTTGTTAGTCATTTTGAATGTTACAGGAGAACTACCTGCCTGCCCTGAGAATATTACTACTGGCTCACATCTGTGTCAGGAAGGGTACTTTTGTGTTATTAGTAACAAATATTAACTCCTATCTGGTCCCCAGATAGGAGTGGCCCACAAGCGCACATGTCTTGTGATGCTTGGGAGAGCAAAGAGCAAAGAACTTTTTAAAAGATGTAACTTGACTGTCTTCACTGTATGTTCTTACTATGGAAGTATCAGCATATATGTTTGATAGAAATTAAGCAAATTTATTTTTCTTGTCTAGTTTTGGAATTTATGCAGTAGCGATGGGTACACATCACCTATTGCCTAAATACATGAATAGCTTAAAATTTGTTTTTGCAGGTAAGTGGAGACTGACTGGAGTTGGCGGCTGAGAGGAGACGAAGCTCCCTTGGCGGCTGCTCCTTGCTATTCCCCCCCCGCCCCCCCAACCGGGGATTGAACTCAGGCCCTTGCACTTGCCAGGGAAGTGCTTTTTCCACTGAGCCATCTCCCCGGCCTCTCCTTGCTATTTTGCTGCTGTCCTGCAGTCACATAGTCACCAGTTCCTCTCAGCCTCCTGGTCCCCAGATAGGCGTGGCCCACAAGGGCACCCTGGTCTCGGGGTTGCCACACCAAAGCAGCCCCAGGCCCCCTTGCCACGGGTCTGCCCTCTGCAGTGGCTGCTGTCAGTGATTAATAGTCCTGTCTCTGTACTTTGCTCTCACTGACCCAGAGTCTTTTCTTAAAACTGCTGGGACCTGGGTTTTCTATGAGAATGGTGAAGGAAGGTTCATGGCTTTCAGCTCTGCAGTCACTGAAAGAAGAAACTAAGCAGATCGCTGGGCTTGCTTGCACTGAATATCATATATTTACAAGCTTAGATGGTCACACGGAGCTTCCTTCACAGAGCTAATCCCAACCATATTTCCCTTGCTTATGTTGTGGCACAGTGACAGATTTCCAAACAAACACGTTTAAATTAGTGCTTGTGTATTTTTCTCAAGAACATTGATGAAGCCGTTGGGAATTCCTTATTAACTACAAGTAAATTTCATGTTTTAACATAAGACTTCTAGGGACTTTAAACTTAAGTAAAACTGTGGTGCTTGTAATCCCAGCACTCCAGAGGCTGAGGCAGAAGGATCATTGCGAGTTCGAGGCCAGCCTGGGCTACAAAGTGAGCTCAAAGCCAGCCTTAACTGCATAGTAAGTAAACCCTGTCTCAGAAAGACAAAACAAAGAAACTAAGGTGTGTGGAGAAATCAAATTGTTTCTTTGAGGTCATATTTTCTGGAAGGCTCCTAAAATCAGTACCTATAAATATTGGCTTAATAAACATTACATAATTGAAACATAAGAATGTCTCTAATAGCAGCTCAATTAGCATGCATTTCAGTGTGGGAGATTGGAGAGTTCAGACTCATACTTTCACAATATCGGTGTTAGACTGTTTTAAAAGACACGGTTAACAGGTAAGGTAAAGCAATTTAACTTTAACTTGGGTATATCAAGATATGATCAGATTTGATACATTTAGAGATGTAAGTTACCAAAAACGTTTGGTGGATAGCTACCCTATTTTGCCTCTAGTTGTACCAAATTTTCTTACCATTAAAAGGACTGTGAATTGGAGAATCAAGAGGCACATGAGCAAGATGAAAGTGACGAAATAAAGGATTCTGAAGAATTTGGTGAAAATGAAGAAGAAAATGTGCATTCCAAGGAGTTACTTTCTGCTGAAGAGAACAAGAGAGCTCATGAATTAATAGAGGCAGAAGCAGTAGAAGATATAGAAAAAGAGGACATCGAAAGTCAGGTCTTTAGCCAGTTTTGTTAAAACATGACACAGATACATTAAGTTTTAAATTATGAAAAGTTTTTTTTCCTAGTTCAATTTGGAAGTCTCAGAATTAAAAAAAATTTTTTTAAGTTGCTTATAAATTACTCAGAACTACTCAGAATCACCTAAGGTGATTTTTAAAAAAGTTTTGCATATCTCACATATGTATACATTTTTATAGTAGTTAGTTGTTACTCTCTTTTTACTTTCACATATCATCTCATAATCTACACGTTATGTGTACATAATTTATTAGACTGCTTTCTTTGTATGTACTAGCCTTTGCTATAATTCTGTGTACTTAGGGTTTTCCTTATGCTGTGAATGAGTGTACCAATTTCACTCTGCTTTTGCCAGCATTATTTGGTGGCTGGTCCCCTTTTGCTATTTCGGAAAGTATAAAATAAAAAGCCACTTTAATCTGCCTTTCTAAATTATCAAAGGTGGGAAATTACTCATGAAAGTTTAACTTTAAAGCAGTGAGTCGAATCTGATCTTTGAAGTAGACTGTTTGCTCTGCTTTCAAATGTTAGCACAGCTTAACAGAGCTGGAGGGTTAGGGCAGGCAGTGCTGCTGGGACTCACGCTTCCAGTGACCTAAAGACTGAGAGGCTCCACACCTTTCTAATTCTGTGGCGGTGTGACTGATTTTTATGTTGGCCTAGAAAATATAGTCTAAATTCTTGGGTGATTTAGTACTCACAGAATCAAAACATAAGGCAAATGATAATCAGGATTAAACATAAAAGGATTTTTGTGTTTCCCAGATATTTTGTAAAGCAAAGCTATTGTATACCCTTTTACTTAGGAAATTGAAGCTCAAGAAGGTGAAGATGATACCTTTCTAACAGCCCAAGTAAGTTGACATTTAGTCCTACAAGTTGAATGTTGTGGGTGGGAGGGATTGCTTAGAAAAGGAATCTTACTTTGACTTTGTGATTTCATAGAATGGCCTTAAGTTCCATACTGAGTTACTTTCATGCTATATGCAGGTATTTCAACTATTGACAGCTGAAATGTCTTTTGCCAGCAAGGTAACTGGGAGTTAGGAGGTTCCTCTCATTTTCAGGATTGAATGACTGTCCTTTCTGTAAACCAGCACAGTCTTTTAAGATGTTACAAAAGAAAAGATGTTACAGTAATCACTGTGCTGTCTTGGTTCTGTATAATATGTATAATTTTTTAGCAGTTTCAAAGCTTTATTTGGTCTGGCTCTCTGTCTCTGGTGACAGGATCTCGCAGTTCAGGCTGGCTTTGAAGTCATGCTAATCTTCCTGCCTCAGCCTCCTGAGTGCTTCAAAGCTTTATTTTCTTGTGTTTGTTTTTGCTTGGTATAGGGTTTGGTTGTGTGCTTTAGGCTGGCCTCGCACTCATGTGCACAAGGCTGGCCTAAAACAGCCACCCTCTTGCCTCGGCCTCCTCTCGAGTGCTAGAATTACAGATGCATGGCCACCACCCCCATCCCACAGCTTTATTTAAACTGTAGTTAGTTTTAACATTACTAGGTTGAGTTTAGAATAAAAGCGATTGGCTGCGCTGTAGTCTGGCAAGGTTTATTTAGTATATGTGATATTCATAGAGAATATTTTAAATTGTGATGCACAGATGCTGTGAAGAGACATAACTCAAAATCTGGTGGGTTTTAAGAGTCTCGCTTTGTATGCCAGGCTAGACTCAAGCTCGTGGCGATCCTCCTGCTTCAGTCTGGCATGTGCTGGGAATATAGGTGTGAACCGTGTGCCTAGCATCAACATTTGCAGTTTTTTTGTTTTCTTTTATGGCTGGCTCAGCCTGCTTGGGGCAGGGCTGGTGTGGCATGTGTGCCAGGGATCAAACTGTAGTCCCTGTCCCTGTGCTTGCCTAAGCAGGTGCCATAGACCACTGAGCTATCTCACTGGCCCAAAATTTACAGTTTTAAAAATTGTTCTTTGTCCCTTTCTTATTTCTGTTCTCAAGAGCCACTTGTTCATGTGCCCTCTTTAAGTGCTGTGCTTAGAAACAAGTTCTTTCATTTACTAGTTTCAGTAAAGCTAGTGACTAGGCCAGTTGTTTCCACACTGGAGCATTAACTAGCACTGCCTTGTTTACTGGTGCTAGGAAGCGGTCCCTTCCTGCTCTTAGCAGTGGAGAAATGACATTTCTAGAAGGCATGGAATATTTCAGATCATTTGCCATGCTCAGGAGGGAAATGCCAGCATTGTGAAAGTCTGCAGGGCTGTCACCGGTCTTTTTTTTAAATTATTTATTTTTATTACATTTATTTATTGTGTGTGTGTGGCCAGCTCAGCCCACCAGGGGGCGGGGCTGGCTGGCATGTGGTGCTGGGGGATCGAACCGCGGTCCGTATGCTTTGCCAAGCTTGTTTCAAGTAGGTGCTTTAGACCACTGAGCCATCTCTCCAGCCTGTCACCGGTCTTGTCCCCAGGTGCCTGAATTTTTGTTTTCATTGTAAGAAAGATTTCAGAGTGCTTCACTAGATTACCCATTGGCAAAAAGGGAGTGTTGAGTTCTTCAGAGCCTTTGCAAGCACCTAAGACTTCATGAAGTGTCCTTGTTTTTTAAATGGATGGAAAAAATATCTTAAAGAATGGATACCTTTAAGTAAAATGACCTTTTTTCTCTTATAGAAAATGCTGAGTAGAAACACAAATGTCACTGGCCCTGCCCCCTGGGGCCTGCTGAGCCAACAGTAGGGGTGTGGTGGCGCAGGCCTGCAATCCCAGTGCTGGAAAGGCTGAAAACAGGAGGATCAGTATGAGTCCAGGCTGTGTACTGAGACTCTGTAACAAATACATAAAATGGAAAAAAAGAACAAAACCAAAAACACACACATACAGATGTATCTAGATTCTACTTTCTCTCTCTCTCTCTCTCTCTCTCTCTCTCTCTCTCTCTCTCTCTCTCTCTCTCTCTCTCTCTCTCTCTGAGACAGGGTCTCACTGTGCAGTTCAGGCTGTTCTTGAGCTCACTTTGTAGCTCAGGCTGGTCTTGAACTTGCAATGACCCTCCTGCCCCCGCCTCCTGAGTGCTGGGGTTACAGGTGTGCACCACCACACCTGGCATTAGGTCTATTTTTATTTTTTTGCGGAACCGGGGATTGAACTCAGACCCTTGTGCTTGTCAGGGAAGTGCTTATTCTACTGAGCCATCTCCCCACCCCTAGGTCTCTTTTTAATGTGTAAATTTTCCACTCCAGTTTATTTTTCCCCTCTCTTAATTGTTTACCTGGTAGAGTATACGTTGGCAGTTTTTCTTAAAGGCCCAGGTAGTAAATGCTTCCGCGTTTTTGGGCCATCTGGTCTTTGTCACAACTGCTCAGCTCTGTCACTGTCTGTGAAAGCAGCCATTAACAATGCCTAAGCAAGCAGGCATGGCTGTGTCCCGGTAAAGCTATCTCTAAAGCAGGCAGGCATCTGGTGTCACTTGCCAGCTCCTGCTGCAGTGTCCAGCCTTCCCTGACTGCACTCCCGCTGTGTGTGTCAGTGTGCTCCCCAGAGGGTGTGAGGCGCTTTCATTTCTGTGTTGTGAGGGTGCATGGAGGCTGGGCTTCCGGGTGCTGACACATCCATTGTTGCTTTCTTCACTCACTGGGGTGTTTCTACAAGAGAAACTCCCTCCCATCTCTTTGGTTACCCACTAGTATTGATTATAAAAGAAAGCCGAAGCCAGGAACCGTGGCACAGGCCAATAATCCCAGCTCTAGAGAAGCAGAGGCAGGAGACTTGTTTGGACTAAGGTCGAGTTTGAGGCCAGGTTGAACTAAGCTCTTGTCTCAAAACAAAACAAAAAACCCCCCCACAAATGAGAATAAAAGTGTGTGTGTGATTCTTCTCGTTAACGCCACATTTCATGAGTTGGTTCTGCTAGAACTTCTAAGAGTGATCACCACTGAGGTGATTTGGGATTGGTCAGTTGGTTTTGAGTCAGGTTTGCACTGTGCAATCCAGGCAAGCCTTGAACTCGTTTTCTAGCCCGGTGATTTTCCTGCCTGAGCTGGGATACAGGTGTGGTGATCATTGAGCTTTTAAATTTTTTCCCTCCTAGTTTCACTTTGAACTCATGGGTTGGAGATATTTATATTTCATGTTCATTTGTCTTTAGCTAGTAATAGCCTGTTTGATGTTAAGTCCTTTCCATATGATTCCCCCCACCCCCGTACTGGGGATTGAACTCAGGACCATGTGCTTGCCAGGAAGGTGCCTATGCCATTGAGCTATCTCCCCAGCCCTTGCATATGACTTTTTTGTAATCTGATTTATTCCTTTGACTTCTGGTTTGTACAGGTGTTCCATTTTCCTCTTCCAAACCTGTGTTAGACATTATTCCTTTTAGTGACGAGTGATAATTTCGTCACAGTCTTGGTAGTCACAGTGTTTATTGCTCATTGTTTCTAGGCCTTTTCAATATGTAGAGCAAGAGTTGGAGGTTTTTTGCTTTGTTTCTGTCGTTACTTTTAAGACAAAACGAATTTTCAGCCAGGGGTGATTGTACACCACAGAAGCCAAGGCAGAGGGACAGCTGTGAGTTCGAGGCCAACCTTACATAGTGAGTTCAAGGTTGCCCTGAACTACAAATAATGAGACCCTGTCTCAAAAAAAAAGGGATTTTTAGTTATGTGGATGCTTCCAAGTTAATGATTTCCTTTATCTCACTGTACATATATTCACATCCAGTTGTCTTAGGGTAATAATAGCACTATTTGCCAGTGTACTGAAAATAATTTAATACACTGCTTGCCAGTGTACTGAAAATAATTTATGACATTTTTCCCTTCAGGATGTATCCCACTAAGGATGAATAAATTAGTGCCCAAGTTATAGTGTTATTTTTATTTAAATGTTTAATTAGATGACAGAATTTTAGCCCACTGCATGACATCTCTATCCCTCCTTATAGTAGGTCTGCTCTGTTTGATTATATCACCATTATTTAGGTTGATTTACTTATGTATTTTTGTTTGTTTTGTTTTGTTTTGTTTCATGGAACCAGGGATTGAACTCAGGCCCTTGCCTACTTAGGTATTTTTATTTTTTATTTTTTTGGTTTAGTTTTAGTACATGTGTGTTGCTTAATATATTTAATCTGTGACTTACACATTTATAATTATTTCAAAGTGAATATTAGCAATTTTATCCTAACTTTATAAATACTTAATTTACCTGATTCCAAAGTCCAAACTTTGTGACATGATGCCACAAAGCTTCCTGCTATCCCTGTTAACATGACTTTTTTTGGTATCGGGAATCGAACTCAATACCTTGCCCTTATCAGACAGATATGTGTGCCACTGAGCTATATTCTGGGCCCTAAAATCACTCCTGTCAAAAGTTGTCATTTATTCCTCAGGCATTCACCTCTATTACAGCAGGTAAAGCTTGACTCAGATTGTCATACCTTGCTAGATTGGTATAAAGATTAATCCCAGACCCTGGGATGTGGACATGCGCAATTAGTGGTTATTCATTTTTTTAAATAAGTTTTGAGATACCACTTTTTTTCTGAACATTTTTTTCTTTAAAACATTCTTGTTTTCTAGTGTTTTAATTCTGAAAAATTTCGTTTAGTTTTCAAGAACCTCTGCAGACTTCTCTGATCACATCATGTGTATTCCTTTTTCTTTATACCTTTGTTCCTAATGTCTCATTCACCTGAAGGTCAGGCTGTTCTTGAACCTATCTAGCCCACCTGCCTGCATGTGAATCTTCCTGCCTCAGCCTCCTGAGTTCTGGGCTTATAGGTGTGTGTCACCACGCCCGGCTGAGTTTTGTATGCCTTCCAAGGTGGATTTGTGTCTCCCTTCAGAAAGCATTCTGACTGCCTGTCCTGGAGAGTGCTGTCCTGATCACAGAGACAGTTTCCCGCCCATTACCTTTCCTCCCTTTTTAAAAAAAAAAAATTTTAAGTTGTGTGTGCGCGTGTGCACGTGCGCACGCTCAGGGTCTCACTATACAGCTCAGACTCCTAGTGATCTTCCTGATTTCTGCCTCTCTAATGCTGGGATTACAGGCGTCCGCCACCATGCCCTGACTCCATAGCTGGTTCAACGTGCCTGGGGGCAGGGCTGGTGCTGGGTGGTATGTGTTGCCAGGAATGAAGCCTGGCCCCTGTGCTTACCTAAGCAAGTGCTCTGTCCGCTGAGCTATGTCACTGGCCCTGCCTTTCTTACCCTTGATGCATTTTGTGTCTCACGGCATTGCTATTTTATCAGTGACGGTTGTGTAGATGATGACTAACTACATAGCAGGGCCACAAACCTTTAGAGACCAGCACCGAACTGCAACTCAGCTCACTCACTGAAAAGCACCAGCACTGCAATGCAATCTGGATACTGAGGTTTTAGTTTAGAGAAAACAACTCAGACATTGACATCTTTTGTCCTGAAAGAAAAACTAGTGACATCCTCCCATAGGCTCACTAGCACTGCCCTAAAGGAAAGCTTTTTTCTCTGATAAGGACAGGCTGAGTACAGGGGCTCCCAGTGTAGATGCAGCCATAGTTGCTTTCCTGGTTCTTTTTTTTTTTTTTTTTAATGTATTTAGTACAGGGTCTCACTACACAGATTGGATTTATAATGATCCTTCTGTTTTTTAGCCTCCCAAGCACTGGGATTACAGGTATGCACCACCACGCTCAGTCTAAAACTTTTTTTTTGTTTTTTAAAAATGTCTATAGTACAGGTTCTACAGGGCCTCACTCACAGATCAGAATTGTAGTGATCCTCCTGTTTTCAGCTTCCCAAGAGCTGGGATTCCAGGTGTGCACCACCACACCCAGTTTCAGTCACCATCTCAGCAAGCCCTGGGGGTGGGACTGGCAAGGCTGTCTGGGAATCAAGCCCGGGTCCCTGCATCTGCCTAAGCAGGCCCTTTAGTCAGCTGAGCTGTCTGGCGGGCCCTTGCTTTTGTTAGTTCTGAGTTCTGTTGTGCGTGCACAGTGCTGCAGTGGTGGAGCCTCAGAGGAATTGGTGCTTTCCACGACTTTTACTGAATGAGTTTGTCTTAGCAGACACTTGAAGGTACACACTGCCAGGTAGAAGGCTCAAAAATTATAAAATAAAGCCTTATTATAAAATAAGGCTCAGGTCTTATTTTATAGACCAAGTCTGTCAGTGCAGATGCTGTGTATTACAAATCAAGAGAGGGGCTGGCGAGATGGCTCAGTGGTCTAAAGCACCTACTTGGAGCAAGCTTGGCAAAGCACAGGGAACGCGGTTCGATCCCCTAGCACCGCATGCCAGCCAGCCTCGCCCCCTGGTGGGCTGAGCTGGCCACACACACATACACACACAATAAATAAATGTTCAAATCAAGAGAAAGATTTGCTTGGCACTAACATGTTGTGTATGACAAGATCTTCCTGCAGAAAGGCGGTGAAGGGAGTATGTGTGTGGTTAGGTGGATGGTGGTACTCTCGGCTTGACTCTGTGTCTCTGTAGTTATCGCTCTCCCTGCCTACAATGAAAGCAGGCAAGCAGGGAGGAGCTTTGTACTGTCCATTGGCCTTGGACTAAAGCTTGGAGATTCCACTACAGAGATGAGCAGCTTGAGTGCCTAGACATTTTCATGTGTGAAATGTTCTTTTTTTTTCAAGGTAAAAGCAAAAGTTGCTAATTTATTTAATTAATTTTTTTTGGCGGAACCGGGGATTGAACTCTGGCCCTTGCGCTTGCCAGGGAAGTGCTTATTCCACTGAGCCATGTCCCTGGCCCAAAAGTTGCTAATTTAAAGGAATCTGTGTTTGGTGAATTATTTTCAAATAGATGGCATAGCTGTGCATATATATTATGTAAGTGAAAAAACTTCCTGATGTCTTTTTTTATACTTCTTGGTTTCCTGTTACAAGGAGTTCAGGGCTCATTTAGGACTTCTTTACCGTTAGTCGGACTGTGCTTTCTGCACAGACAGCATGGTGATAGGAATATGCACTTGTATAAGTGTGATTCATCTCCTACAAGCCTTGAACCCTGCTTGTTGTCATGTTTTTGCTGCCATTGTAATGGGTTTCATCTCTTGAAAGCTCAGGCCCTTTTCCTGTGGGCATTTAAGGCTGTTTAGTAAGGAAATTGTAACCACTATGTAGAGTGGTTAGCTTTAAAAGACATTGAGTTAATCATGAATATCAAAAATTCTAGGGGGCCTGCCTTTAAAAGTAGCTCAGTTGTTTAAGTGGTGCTTCAACAAAGCAGTCAGGCTCAGGTTGCTGTGGTTCGATCCCCACAACTCAAGCCAGCCAAACCTGCCCTGAAGGCAAGAAAATGAAAAAAAAAAAAAAAAAGAAAATTCTTGAGTGCAGACAAGCCTTACCTGTTACTGTAGCTACTAAAAATAACATTTTTAATTGGCATGAGCTACAACAGAAACACTTTTTCACTTCATAGTATTCTAAAAGTTTAACTTTTCAAATAGCAGATCATTTAGACATTCTCTTAAGACTAAGGTGTTGAAGTAAGGTGCTGTTAGAATCACAGGCAAATTAAGCGAGAGTAAACTACAGTTAAAATTCTGTTTGTCTCAATTCCCAGTACCCCCCCACACACAGATAAAATTCTGCTTATAAGCAAGCATTAGATTGTCCCCATTTATTTAACCTTTCAAGATAAATACTAAGAATTTGAAAGAAAAAGGTATCCAGAATTTAAGTGTAACTTCCCTTTCTCTACCTGCCACTACCCCTCTGTTCCACGTAAATAAAAGTGTGCTTAGGGCCCAGAGATGGCTCAGTGGCATGAGCATGTGCCTGGCAAACATGAGGTCCTGAGTTCAATCCCTGGCACCAAAAAGTGTGCTTTCCTTTTCAAGTGTGGTAAATTAGAAGTGTAATTAAATGTTTTGAGTACAATGGCCAGGGATGTAGCTCAGTGGCGCAGAACTGCTTGGCATTGGTAAGTAAGCACAAGGTCCTGAGTTCAACTCCTGGTACTAAAAAAATTTGAAGTACAGCTGTTTATTAAGAAATTTTATAAAAAAAGAAAAAGATTCTGATACATAAATACTTAAAAGTTAAGAAATTCCAGGATGAGCATGGTAGTGCACATTTATAATCCCAGCACTGAGGAGGCAAAGTCAAGAGGATTGTTTCAAGTTTAAGGCCATTGTGAACTGCAGAGTGAGACCCTGTCTTAGAAACAAACAATCCAAATGTTTTAAAAATTAAAATAATTTCCAGGATGGGTGTGGTGACACACGCCTATAATCCTGGCACTCTAGAGGCAGGAGAATGACTGTAAGTTTCAGGCCATCTGTGATAGCATGTCACAGGCTGACATGCATGTACAGCATCACTCACATGCATCTTCTTGCTGTCTCTCTGGTGTGCTGATCCTCGAGGGTGGCGCTGCCAGTGCCCTGTGGAGCGGTAGCATCAGCAGTGCTGGCAGCTGGGGAGAGACGTCTGCCACGTCCTGGCCAAGGCTGTGCAGGCTGTGCCCTAACCAGCCCTTTGTATGTGGTGGTCCATACCACCTGACCTAAAGCTGCTGCTGCTGCTGCTGCTGCTGCTGCTCAGTTTTTATTTTTGTTTTGTTTGTTTTTGGCTTCTCGAGACAGGGTCTGTTTATGTAGCCCAGGATGGTCTTGAACTGCTTCAGCACTCCAAAGTGTTGGGAATACAGGTGTGGTTCACTATGCCTAACTCAGGTTCCATTTGAAAATTATAATTAAGAAAATTATAAGGGCCAGCCAGATAGCTCAGAGGACTAAAGCTCCTGTTTATGGGACTGGGGCTTGATCCCTGACATGCTGTGCTGGCTCCATCCCTGGGCCGTGCTGAGATGGCCATTGAGACTGGGTGTGATGGTGCATTCCTGTAATCCCAGTGCTTGGGAGTCTGAAAACGGGGATCACAACGACTCCGATGTAGTAGTGAGATCCTGTACTAAATATATAAAAAAAAATTAGAATTAAGTACTAATGAAATGTTAATTAAGGTTTGTATTTGAAAGTTATAGTTATGCCCTGCAGTATGGTAACACATACCTGTCCCAGCATTCAGGAGGCTGAAGCATCACAGGCTATCCTGGGCAACATAGTTGAGATTAACACCTGCCTGGACTACATAGGCTTCCAAATAATAACCATTTTTGGAAATTTAAAAGCTAAGGATGTAGTTTAGTGGCAGAGTACTTGCTTAGCATGTACAAGGCTCTTGATTCAACCCCCAGATTCACCCAAAGAGAGAAGCTCAGAACTTTTTTTTTTTTTTTCCTTCGGAACCGGGGATTGAACTCAGGCCCTTGCGCTTGCCAAGGAAGCGCTTATTCCACTGAGCCATCTCCCCGGCCCAACCTCAGACATTCTGTCAGTTTTTTTTAACATTGTAGTGTGTGCAGCCTGGCATCTGCCTGGCAAGCACAAAGCCCTGAGTTTGATTCCTTGTAACCCTCCCCCCCAAAAACTTCCCAGTTTAGCACATGTTGCTTTCTTTTTCTTTTTTTTTCCCCCGGAACCGGGGATTGAACTCAGGCCCTTGCACTTGCCAGGGAAGCGCTTATTCTACTGAGCCATCTCCGCGGCCTCCTTTATTTTTCTTTATGGTGTCATTTTGGAAATTGGGAATATGTCTTAAAATAGTTGTGTGAGTTTTGCAATATTTTCATAATACAGAAAAAATGTTCACCCATTGTGATACTCCTGTTCCCAGTTAATATGTGTGTGTGTGTGTGTGTGTGTGTGTGTGTGTGTGTGTGTGTGTAAACACACTTTAAAAAAAAAAATGTATATGGTGCAGGGTCTCACTATGCAGATCAGCCTCGGAGTGATCCTCCTGTTTTCAGCTTCGCCAGCACTGGGACTACAGGCCTGCACCGCCACGCCCACTCTTGTTGCAGCTCAGCGCCCAGGGGCCCCTTGGCATGTGGTGCCAAGGATTAAACCCCGTCTGCTCCCTGTGCTTGCCTCAGCAGGCGCGTAGTCTGCTGAGCTATCTTGCTGGCCCTCGAATATATTAAAATTCAAATAATTTTTAAATGACTTTTTTACAGGTAGTATAAATATCATTTTTAAATTGGGGGGCTACCAGTGTATAATAACTGGATTCATTTTGAGCAGTTAAAAAGAATGAGTAATTAGCTGGGCATGGTGACGCACATCTGTAATCATAGCACCTGGGAAGCTGAGGCGAGGGGAATTGCTATCAGTTGAAGCTCAGCCTGGGCTGCATAGTGAGTTTAAGGCCTTCTTGAACTATGTAGCAAGATCCTACTTCAAAATAAAGGAAAATTTGAATATTTTGAAACTGACTGTTCTAGTAGTTGTTGTTCTCTCTGACATGCTTAAGAAGGAAGATTTATTGTTGTTTTGGTTTATTTATTTTGAGGTGAGATCTCTGTTGTTTAGGCTGGCCTTGTGGCAGGCCTCTTGCCTCAGCCTCCTGAGTGCCAGGATTACAGGCCTGCACCACTGTACCCGGCTTTGTTGTTTTATTCATGTATACTCAAACCCTTGAAAGTGTATGTCTACAGGTTATACTTTCCTGATATATTTCTGATTAATACATGCTAAGGGCACCTGTGAATTGAATGACAAACAGGTCAGTCCTTTTTATTGGTAACTCTTGATATGAGCAAGATTTGAATCTGTGAACTAGTTTTGAGTAGTGAAACTGTTCCATCTGTTTGTTACTGTGGTTGTTGATACTCTTGCCCGTTCTTCTCGAGGATTGTGTCCTGCAGGCTTGTGCTGTTTTTCTAATCCATTAGAACGTCCTGTTGGTTAGTGATAGGTATCCTGATCATATTAACTTATCTGGCAGTTTAAGTTTACTGGTATTAGTAAAGTTTAGTTTCACACAAATTTATTTTACATTTGATTATTCTTTGAATTTCAGGATGGTGAGGAAGAGGAAAATGAAAAAGGTATGTTTGATGCTAAGTAGAGTATAAAAATTGCTGACTTAAAAAGTAAATTATGTGACTATCAAGCGTTCCTTATTTTAAAATGAGTTTATTTTTCAAATATACCAATTTAGTGAACTAAGTTAGCATCTTGGTTTATTTTTTAATTGATTTTAATTTCCTCTTGAGCACATATACTCTAACTGAATAGTACATATCAGTTACTGTAGTGAACATGCGATTTTGAAATTTTATTGTCAAAGTCATGTAGTGCATACGGTAAGTGGACCCAGTCCGTAGATGGGCACTGCAGTAACTTATACGTGCTTACTGGAGCCTACCATGTGGCTCCCAAGCAGCCAGTCCTAAACATATTGAGCTACCGGACGCTGACTCGGGTTCGCTGCTTTGAGGAACTTGCCACTCAGCTGCCGGCAGGGTAGGGTTGGAGACCAGCTCTGCCATCACACCTGCAAGGACAGCAAGACGTGGTCAGTGCGAGGTTGAGTTCTTGAGCACAGGTCCCAGAAACGCCCCCCGTTAGACTGGAAAGGACCAGAGGAAATGCCCAACCTCAACACTGCGTGACATGAAGCTGCGGACTGCACACCTCACGTGCCCGACAGGCCTCTCAACTCTGTGGGAACACAAAGCATCTTTGCAAATGGCAACTGTCAACTGACTGGACAGGAGGAAGACTAGAAATGCCCAAGTTCATGGGCACTGTGGAGCAGGAGCATCTTCAGAGCCTTCGGTTGCAGTTTTCCATGCCATTCTGGACTTCCCAGGAGTCGAAGAAAGAAAAAGATGGGTCCCTAGAAAGTGTGAAGACATGACTCCCTCCTCTGGGGATCGTCTAGGAAGTGACTGGGAGCTTTGAATGCCGCAAGGGTTGTACAACGCATCTGCATCCCATGGAGGATAAAAATCGTCCACGTACCACTCACTCATTACCAGAAATGCTATCTTCAGGACGGAACTGTTTTCCTCACTGTTGTTGTCTGATGTTTGTATGTAGAGATCATTTTTCCCATGAAGATTAAGTGGCCCTGGGTAAAGGATTGTTGGTGGTAGTTATTGCCCTTGTGTTTCCCCCCATCTTCCACCGGTGCTAATAACTGGCTTTATATTTTCTAGGTCCTATTCTAGCATATGAGTATGAAATTGTTTAAACTTCTTGTTTTGCCATATTTATTCCTGTTAAATCCTCTTAGATATAGCAGGTTCTGGTGATGGTACACAAGAAGTATCTAAACCTCTTCCTTCAGAAGGGCACCTAGCTGAAGCTGGTCACACAGCTCCCGAAGAGATGGAAGCTAATGCGCCTGTGAAAGAAGCAGAGGATGACAACATCTCGGTCACAATCCAGGCTGAAGATGCCATCACTCTGGATTTTGATGGTGATGATCTCCTAGAAACAGGTAAAAATGTGAAAATTACAGATTCTGAAGCAAGTAAGCCAAAAGATGGGCAGGACGCCGTTGCACAGAGCCCGGAGAAGGAAACCAAGGATTATGAGATGAATGTGAACCATAAAGATGGTAAGAAGGAAGACTGCGTGAAGGGCGATCCTGTCGAGAAGGAAGCCAGAGAAGGTTCTAAGAAAGCAGAATCTGGAGACAAAGAAAAGGATACTTTGAAGAAAGGGCCCTCGTCTACTGGGGCCTCTGGTCAAGCAAAGAGGTTTGTTTTTCTATGTCAGTTCTTTACGATACTGAATTCCAGCATTCAATAAGATCACTCTACATTAAGGGGGTGGCTTCAAGACCATGTACAGTATTTAGTATCTTATGATCCTGCCTGTAATATTTTTGACCGTCATAAGTTACTGTTTTAAAAATTCAAGATCTTCATAATATGCAGTGTGTCCTGATTGTTTTGTCAAAATTTCAGCATATATTTGTTCTTTTTTTTCCCAATTGACAATTTTTTGTGTTTTATTTTTTAAAATCCTTGTGATGATGGTTAATGAACAACTATCAGTTCTAAGAACACAAAATGAAGCAAGTCCCAGTCCTGAAATCTGGAGAAGATGGCCATATATCCACTGAATAGAATTGTCAGAAAATCTAGATCTTCAGGCATCTTGGGGAAAATAACAGTGCAAGAATCCTAAGGGAGTCATTTGGTCAAATAAACTAATCTGGGCTTTTGGAATTGTTAATTTGTATTAAGAGTGCTACTTTGCAATATAGTCAACATCAAGCTGTTCGGTTTTTGTTTTTTTGTTTTCAATTTTCTTCTGGTGATTTGCCTCTTTAGCTCTTCAAAGGAATCTAAAGACAGCAAGACATCATCTAAAGATGACAAAGGTAATGGATATTTTTCCTGTTTATTTCAGTGATTATGTTACCTACTGTCACTAGAAAGGGGTAGTTGCTTGATTACCTTTGACATTTGGTCCTGGTGGTTTTACAGATTGAAAATTATGGATGGTCTTTGTTACTACTTTGTAGAGTTAGATTGCAGCAAACTCTGATTAAATCATCTTTTGCTTTGTAAATTGGTATGAAGATGTTAACAGCCCATTTGCTAGAGAAATTTATTATGTACTAAGCAGTTTATCACATACTGGAGGATGCTTTGTTTTTTTAGATTATAATTTCAGAAACCTGGTTAGTGCGGGTAGTTTGTAAGCGCATGACCTCTTTGCTTCCCTGACCCGAGCAGGAGATATGTATAATAAATAGTCTGTGGACATTTGTGGGTGTAGTGGTAAAAAGTAGAAAAACCAGTTTCTAACATTTTGTTTTACTTTATCTTTAGTCTTTAAATTAGTTTATTTTGTCAATAAACCTAGTAAATAATATTTTGATGCTAAAGAATTTACCTTGTATTTTTACTTCATTTTTAGTTGGTGGCTTTTCTTATGTAGGAAAATTATTTTACATTATTGTTAAGTATCAAGATGGCAATATTTGATGCCTTTTGCTATGGCAGAATCTGGTTATCTCATGCCCAGGAATGATGCAGCTTCTTCAACCTATGCACACACTGAAGCTGTAGCAGGGAAATACACCAGTCAGGTCTGGAGAGTCCTAAACACCTCTTGAATGTCTGAAGAAGGATAGTATTCATTTTTATAGTTCAGTGTATCTGTTTATGCTTTTAATAGTTGGAAATTATGGTGACCTAATATAGTAACTGACAGTTAAATTCACATTCCTTACAGTTTGAATTAATGAGTAACATACAAAATCTTATAAAATTTTATTCTTTAAATGTAGGGGGAGGTTTTTTTAAATTTTATTTTATTAATTTTTAAAAATTAATTATTTATTTATTTAGTGTGTGTGTGTGGCCAGCTCAGCCCACCAGGGGGCGGGGCTGGCTGGCATGTGGTGCTGGGGGATCGAACCGCGGTCCCTGTGCTTTGTGCTTTGCCAAGCTTGTTCCAAGTAGGTGCCTTAGACCACTGAGCCATCTCACCAGCCCGCTTTTTTGTTTTTATTTTTGCAGAACCGGGGATTGAATTTAGGCCCTTCCCATTCCAAGGAAGTGCTTAGTCCACTGAGCTATCTCCCCAGCCCCTTATTCTTTAAATTTAGTAACTTAGTACTCTTGGTTAAATCATACTTACTTTTCTGTCATTCAAAAGTATTTTCTAGGGGCCAGGGAGTTAGCTCAGTAGAATAAGTGCTTGCCTGGCAAGCGCAGGGGCCTGAGTTCAATCCCCGGTTCCGAAAAAAAAAAAAAAAAGAGAAGTATTTTCTATAATTTGATAAGTTACCTAGGTGCAAATTTTACTGGAGATACAAGTATATACATAGACTTTTGGTTAACATTTTATACGATGAAACAGATCATTTGGTGAATGGCCTTCTTAAGAATAGAAAAGTACTGGACCAGTGAGATAGCTCAGCAGCTAAGCACCTGCTTAGGCAAGCGCACGGACCGGGACTCAATCCCCAGTAACACATGGTGCGCAGGTCCTGCCCCTGGGCACACTGGGCTGACCATTGAGATGGAGGTGGTAGTGCACGCCTGTAATCCCGATGCTGGGGAGGCTGAAAACTGAATGGGAGCTGGGTAGTGAAACCTTGAACCAAATACATTAAAAGAAAAAAAAAAAAAAAAACAGAAAAGTACTGTCTTGCAGCTCATGTAGTTGGAAGTATGTAAACTCTCACGTTTATTTTCTCAGTAGTCACATTGTATATTAGTTTGATTTTAGTAGCACATTCTTCATAAGATTTCCAGTGTAGTAAGGTCACGTTATCAAAACTGAAAGAATTTCAGAGTTTGAAAGAACACTGTTTTTATAATTTTGCAGAAAACTTTCTGATTAAGATACTGAACTGTCTGATATTACATCTGTTCCAGGAAGTACAAGTAGTACTAGTGGTAGCAGTGGAGGCTCAACTAAAAATATCTGGGTTAGCGGACTTTCTTCTAATACCAAAGCTGCTGATTTGAAGAACCTCTTCGGCAAATATGGGAAGGTACATTCTCTGCACTTTATGCATCTTTCTGATGTCTGCAGTTGAAACAGTTTGTATTCAAAACAATACTATGTAAGTAGGTTTACTTTTTGTGTCCTTAGGAGTGTTTAGAGTGATAATTACTGAATTCCTAGGGAAGATAGTTAAGGGTCAGGGCTAAAGCTGAAAGGCGGTTCACACTTACTCTTGTTTGGGATGGGGGTGTGTCTTTGTATTCCACACTTAAACCCATTGTAGCTAAGGATTTAGGTTTTTTTGTTGCTGTTTGTTGGTTGGTTGGTTTGACACATTCTTAAGGTTGGTTTGGTCCTTTGGAAAATACAAGTAAAGACTGGGCATGGTGGCATGTGCCTCTACTCCCAGCTCTTAGGACGCTGTAAACAGGCAGATCACTGTGAGACTCTGAACACCATGTAGACTCTTCCCTAAAATAGAAAAAAGAAAGAAAAAAAGAAAAGAAAATACAAGTAGACTAGTTTAGGCAATCGGGTGTATAAACTGTACAGAAACAACCAATCCCTGTTATGGAGATAAACAGTATTAAAGAGGGTAGGGATGCGTGCATGTGTTTGTTTGTTTGGATAATCAAAACTAATGAATGCTAGGGAGAAAAGTGCCAGGTATTCTGAGAGAAAGGGGAGGTTTTACTCTGCCTCACTTAGCAGGAAACATTTCTCTGGCATTTAAGGGGAGACATAAAAAAGAAAGGAGTAGTAAAAAATACTCAGTGGAGAATTGCTGCTGTGGCCTGCAGCTGGTCTGTACTTCTTAGGACTCTGAATACTTTGTACTTAATATGATATTTAATAAAAAATGAAAGTGAATTAATCCTGCAGTAAACGCTCTTGTAAAAGCTTGTATCAGATGTGGCACACTGAGAAGTGCAGTGATCAGCTGATATATATATATATAATTCTTAATAGTTAAAAAAATTAAGACAAGATTTTTTTTTTTTTACACTTCAGTTGCTGTGGGACACATCAGCATTTCCTGAGTTGAGATAAAATTTGATGATTGCTGGTCACGCACACCGTCAGTAAACGAGGTTCCTTGTTTACGCCCCGGATCTCGGCTGTGTGGGCATGGACTGTTGCTCTCACTGTCCTCCTTCATGTGTCCCTGCTGCTCTCTTAGCCAGCCAGCCTATGAAGTGAAAGTGTTTGTTACTTTTATGTTGATGAAACAGTTTTGAAAGCATTAGATGGAAAATGTTGCCTTTCAGGTTCTGTGGTGTGCTTTTTTTGAGATAGGTTCTCGTGTTACAGTTCAGGCTGGCATGGAACTCACTATGTAGCCCATGCTGGCCTAAAAACTCAGAACAATCCTCTTACTTCAGCCTCCCAAGCGCTGCTATTACAGGTGTGCATCATCACACCCATCCTAAATTGGTTTGTGACTTGTTAGGTTACCACCTTGAATACTTACTCAGTTCATATTGGCCAGGTAGATGATGATTACAAGAGTATGAAATAATGGGCTAGACTGTAGCTCAGCGGGACAGTGCCTGCCTAGCAAGCGTGAGATCCTGAGTTCAATTCCCAGTACCAGAAAGGAAGGAAGGAAGGAATCATACTTACATGAATGTCTTATGTCTTCTTTTTTAATAGCGTAAGTTCTAAAGTTTTATGTTTACAAATGAGTATAGTTGTAAAGCTAGACAACTTTCTAAAGTCCATTCTCACTTTACTAGGTGCTAAGTGCCAAGGTGGTTACAAATGCACGGAGTCCTGGGGCAAAATGCTATGGCATCGTCACTATGTCTTCGAGCACAGAGGTGTCCCGATGCATCGCACATCTCCATCGCACCGAACTGCATGGACAGCTCATTTCCGTGGAGAAAGTAGGCCTGCCTTACCTTTTAGAGCAGAGAGGCTGAGGTGGTGGCAGATATAGGTCGAGCATCCCTAATCTGATAATCTAAAATCAGAAACATTTTTGGTTTTTTTTAGAGTCTGGGTCTCACTGTGTAGTCCAGGCTAGCCTCAAATTCACAGCAATGCTTCTAACTCAACTTCTAGGGTACTAAGATTATAGTCATGCACCACCACACCTGGCCAAAATCTAGAATTTGGATTTTTTTGGGGGGGTACCAGATGTGAGGTCAGGACCTTGAGTTTGTCAGGTCAGACAGGAGCTGAGCCACCGAGCTACACACCTCTATCTTTTGAGACAGTCTTACCATGTAGTTTTTACTGTCCTTAAGTCACTAAGGAGTTGAGGCTATCCTTAGACTTGTGGTGATCGCCTGCCTTGGCCGCCCAGATGATGGGATTATAGGCATTGCCACTACACCAAAGCCAGAATCCGAAGCATTCTGCGTGTCAGTAGTGTTCAAAACATTTTAAACTTTGAAGCATTTCAAATTTACATTTTCCAATTAAGGATGCCCTCCAGTGGAGGCTGTGGAAATAAACCTGAAGCCTTTCCTGTCCCCAGTTAGTTCAAATGAAAGATATTTAACCTGTATTGTTATTTAATTTATAACATTAAAAGAAAATCTTTTGCGGGCCTGCCGGTTAGCTCAGTTGTTTAAGTGCCTGCTCATCTAAACGCAGTCAGTTGCAGGATACCGCAGTTCAATCCCCAGCTCCACTTGCCTTACCAGACCTGCCCTTAAGGCAGCCTGAGCCAGCCCCACCCCCCAAAAGAAATCTTCTATTTATTTGGTATAGGGACTCACTATGTAGCTCAGACTTGTAGTGATCCTCCTGTCTCAGCCTTTCCAGCACTGGGATTATAGCACTACTATGCCCAGTTTTGGGGGCTTGTGCGGCTCACCTGGATTCCGGGACCGGCACAGCATGCCATACCAGGGATTGAACCCAGGCCCTTGTACTTGGCCAGGCAGGCGCTTAGACCACCAAACTATCTCCCCAGCCATGCATTCTCAATTTAAAAACAACTGATAGGAAGGAAGTAGGACAAAGAGTGATTTTTTATGAATTCACTTTAAAATTTATTTCCCTAATTTTTTATCTTTATTGAATTTACTACCATCAACCCACTTTTTATAATCATGAAAGACATAACTTTAAAATTTACAGTTTTTTTATTTTCTGGTTTAAACCTCTTAGGTAAAAGGTGATCCATCTAAGAAAGAAATGAAGAAAGAAAATGATGAAAAGAGTAGTTCAAGAAGTTCTGGAGATAAAAAAAATATGAGTGATAGAAGTAGCAAGTAAGGATTTATTTATTTTAATTTTGGGGAGTTGCTAGAAGAATTTTTTTTAAATAAGCAGCTAAGACTGTGTGGTGCCCTAACGAAATAGTTCTCAGTCTGTTTTCCTGTCTGGGCTGATACGGTCAGGACACAAACCTCTGTCAAGAAAGAAGAGAAAAGGTTATCCGAAAAATCTGAGAAAAAAGAAAGCAAGGATAATAAGAAAATGGAAGGTAAAGAAGAGAAGATTGACAGCGGAACAAGCGGCCAGACTTCAGAATTGATTAAAAAAACTGAAGAAAAAAAACGAATAAGTATGCTGTGTCTTTCTTCTCACTCCATACCCCCCCCCCTTTTTTTTGTACTGGGGATTGAACTAATGCCAACCACTTTCTAATGTACTCCTCAACTTTGTTTATATAAATTTTTATTTTTGTCTTTTTAAGATGGGCTCTCACTTTGCAGTTTATGCTGGCCATAAACTTGAAACAATCTTCCTGCCTCAGCCTCCCATGTGTAGGCATGTGCTACCAGGCCCAGCCTTTTTGTGTTGGTGGGGAACACTGATCCTGTACATCCCTGTGACTGCTCAGCTGTAGGAGTCCGCGCTCTGCCCAGAGTACAGAGGGCCTCACTGTGCTCCTCCTCTACTCTTGAGAAATGAGCGGGTGCTGGCAGGAAAGCTGCTTCACCGCCTGCTCTGAGAACCTCAGCTCTCACCTGACCTGAAGTGGTCGTTGGTGGGTAGTTTTGAGTTAAGATCTTCTGATAGTTATTGGGAATATTTATATTAGCAGGTTAAATTCTTTTAAACTCAGAATAAATAGATTTTTAATTTCCTATTGTTTTGAATATCTGGATAAGAAAGTATTTTTCACCAAAATAATTTTTGTAGACATTCCTTGGTGTATTTTTTCTCTCTTTCAGGTTCTAAGAGTCCAGGACATATGGTAATACTAGACCAAACTAAGGGAGATCATTGCAGGCCTTCGAGAAGAGGCAGGCATGAGAAAGTGAGTGGTGAGGATGATCCGTGACGCGTCTCTGGGCAAAGACGGCTCTTCTGTCTCCTGACTGTTCTTCCCTCCTGTACCATAAGGAAAGGGGTGCAGTAGTGACTTGAGCTTCTTGATGAGACTCACTTGCTTCTGCTGCTCTC
This sequence comes from Octodon degus, assembly GCF_000260255.1. Lineage (NCBI taxonomy): Eukaryota > Metazoa > Chordata > Mammalia > Rodentia > Octodontidae > Octodon > Octodon degus. The sequence continues at coordinate 16,906,360 of NW_004524602.1, forward strand.
ACTGTGTTCTTGTAGATCCACGGGAGGAGTAAGGAACCCGAGCGGGCGAGCCTGGACAGGAAGAGAGACAAGGACCACAGGAGGAAGGAGATCTTGCCTTTTGAGAAGATGAAGGAACAGAGATTGAGAGAACATCTAGTTCGTTTTGAAAGGCTGCGGCGAGCAATGGAACTTCGGAGGTAAGAAGAGCCTTTGTTTTATAGTGTCTTTAAATGGAGGTACATTGTACTAGTGTCAACCACAGAAGCCTGCTGTCCCTTCCCAGTGTATGACTTTAAGTTGCACAGCACTTTACCTCTTAACAGCCTGCTTCTGTCACCTCCAGCCCACAGTTCTGGGATGCCGCTGACCTCAGCATTCAGCACAAATGAGGCCAGAGGCGGAGTGTCTGTCCCAGGGCCACAGCCAGCGAGTGGCAGTTGAACTCGCGTCTGAGTCATTGGACTGCAAATCCAGTGCTCCTTCCTCTAATCCACAGCACTGCCATGCAAACATGACCTTAAAGGAAAAACCCGATTCTGAGTTAGTTCGAATTAAGCTCCAGGGGCCGGGGAGGAGATGGCTCAGTAGGGTAAGCGCTTGACTGGCAAATTAAGCTCCAGTGTTTAGATCCTGTGTTGAAATTTTAACAAATTTAGCAAATAATATGTTCTCCGGATCAGTGCCCAAATGAAGGAAAAATTTGCTTTGTGAGCTTCATTTATTCAAACTCTTAACCCTCAAGCATTCTCTGAAAAGAAAACAAAAAATCCAGAATATTTCCATCTTTAGTGATAGACTCTCAACTGATCATGAGTTGCATTTTACCTTCAGATACATAAATTTTTTGTTGTTCAAAATGCCCTTGTGAATGTTTTATAGTATATTTTTCTAAATGTTAACCATCTAGTCCGCTTGCAAAATTTCAAGGATCTCTACCAAAGAGAGGTATTTTTAGCAACTTAGATAAAAGCATTATTGTACAAATTTAGCCAAAGGAAATAATCCTGCTTAAAACCTACACCCTACCTTTATACAGTACCCGCTGTGCTGACCTCATGAGTGTGGGTCCCACTCAGTGTTGTCCAGGCTAGATTTTGTGCTCTTGAGCCTAAAGAACCTTTTTTCCCCCCTACTGTGAGTCAAACTCAGGACCTTGAGCTTGCCAGGCAGGTGCTGTGCTGCTGAGCTGCATGCCCGGCCCTTAAGTGGGGGTCTTCCCCCCCGCCCCCCAGCTGGGACCAACCATCCTTGAACAGCATTGTATCTAGCCTGCTGCTCTTGTTTTTTTGTGTCTTCTTTTGGCTTTTCCCGCTGGCCTTTTAAGTAAGAGAGCTGCAGTGCCTTTTTTACTCTCCTGAAATGAAATTGACATGTAGCATACTTTCACAGAGAATTTCCGGAAAACTGATATGACTGAATTATAACATCAAGAAGTGAAAGTAATGTATCATAAAATACATACTCCAGAGATGAATGTTTGGGTGAGATTTTACCTATAAAAGATTTAATGAAGTCCTTAGTGTTTGTGCCATTTTAGATTCACTGAGAATGTGAAAAGCACAAACCCAGACTGACACTGGTCTGTTACACTGGTGAGTCAAACATGAAAGTGCTGTTTGTCTGTGTGCTTTGCAGTGCTAGACATCTTCTTCAAAGCAGACCAGCCTAGCTTGCATACACATACCTTTCTGTTGTTTTTACTGAGTTTGAACCCAAACCCTTGAGTTGTATTTTACACACACACACACACACACACACACACACACACACTTTTTTTTAAGAGTCCTGCTGAGTTGGCAGGCGTAGCCTTTAGGTTGTGATTCTCCTGCCTCTGCCTCTCAAGTATGTGGCAGTGCAAGCATGTGCCACCATTAGCATTTTTTTAGGATGGAGTTAAGTTCTAGGGCCTGATTTTTGCTTTTTAGTTTTTTTTTTTAAGTAACATGAATGTCAACTGTGACATTTTAAAATTACAAGGCATGTTGGATAATCTTTGCTGTGTGGGACTGCCCTGAATTGTTTCCTAAGTTACCGAAGAGTCTTTGGTCCCTAGCCATCAAATACTAGTAAGAGCTTCATTTTTTTTTTTTTTTTTTAATCTTTCCGATTAAAAGGTTTAATAATGAAACAAGGTTTCACTATGCAGTCCAGGCTGTCCTTAAACTCCATGTGTATCCCAGGATGGCCTTGAACACCACCTTGGCCTCCCAGGTGCTAGAATTAAGGCATATGCTACCACACCTGGCCTTTTGTGCCACATCCTCTGGCCTTGGGGTCTTTTTTATGATTAAAATGCCACAGTAGTTGCTGTGGAAGTCACACTCAGCTGTTGAGAACCCCTGGGCTGCTAGAGGAAGACACTGATAAAAAAGTACCTTCTGTGAGTCAGGACACGAGGAAGCAATGAGAAAGATGTAACTGTAATTCAGTTCAATAAGCATCAGAATGAGCCCTGATTGAAAACATTACCAGGAGCAGGAGCCAGAGAGCTCCAGAAGAGCCCTCTAAGGCATTGTGTTGTATAGCGTTTATTGTTTATAGTTGTAATCCCAGACCATCAGAGTAAAGTATGTTGTATTTAAGGAGATGTAAGAAAAAGTTACATGCTGAAAACTTTTCTGTCCAAAATAGTTAATTAGAAGATACATCTTTATAAATTCACATATGTAGAATATATTCTTAACATGTCAATTAATGTGCTGTTATAGTGGGCATTTTGTTTAAACAGGAATCATTTTAAAGCCAACAACTATAACGATGTAGCTGTTTAGTTGTAGTCTTATAAATAGTGACAGTATTAGAGTCTGTTTCAAGTCTTTTTTTGAATTCTTTCCAATTATATTAAAGCTGTAGAGATTAAGTTGAAGTTTAAAATTGCCAACCTCAAGGAATAATTAAATTCAAAAGTTCTTCTCTTTCACACATTGCTAGCATAATTTAAGCATTTCTAAATACTGATTTTTGTTAGACGAAGAGAGATTGCAGAAAGAGAGCGTCGAGAGCGAGAACGATTTAGAATAATTCGTGAACGGGAAGAACGGGAACGCTTACAGAGAGAGAGAGAGCGCCTAGAAATTGAAAGGCAGAAACTAGAGAGAGAGAGGATGGAACGCGAACGCTTGGAAAGGGAACGCATTCGTATTGAACAGGTGCAGTCAGAAAATCTTTTCATCTTAAATAACTCACCTTTTTCAAACCTTATGACTTTGTCCTGAAATTTGCTTTACTTGTGTAAAGCTTCTATAGAATGAATTGAGCTAATGAGTTTTTATGGGTCCCCAAAAGATAATAGTGACTTGGACACTAGTTAGAAATACATCTAACAGTGAGTGATTTGCTCAAGTAAAGAGGTAACGACTCCAGCTGTGCGGCGTAATGGCAGCTGAGCAGCTGAGCACAGGACTGGGCACAGAGTAGCCGAAGCCGAGGCTCACTGCGTCCGTCTAGGATGTAAGTCTTCCTTACATACTGTAGTGGGATGACTGCTCAAGGCTGGAAGGAAAGAAAGCCTCTCTTGCCTGGTTGCAACCCAGTGTTTAGGGCACTCACTCCTAGTAAATATTGAGAATTCTATTTCTAATTCTCTTCAGATGCTTTCATGAAGTCAAGTGATTAGATGAAACCTGACCTTCCCCAGTATTTGGCTGCTCTCAGCACCCAGCCCCTACTCTTTAATAATGCGGACAGAACAATGTCTGCCTGCAGCCTAGATGGTTGAAATGAAAGCCACTTGTCCCAAGCACTCCTTGGCCTGGTGCTTGCCTAGGCTGGTTTCTTAGTGACTTGTGACTGCTTAACGCTGGTTGCATGTTGCTTACCTTTCCTCTTCATTTTGTATTGGTTGGTGTTCTTCCTTCTGTGCCTGAAGGAGCGGCGGAAGGAAGCTGAAAGGATTGCTCGAGAACGAGAGGAACTCAGGAGGCAGCAGCAGCAGCTTCGTTATGAACAAGAAAAGAGGAATTCTCTGAAACGGCCCCGCGATGTAGACCATAGGTAGTTGCTTCCTTTCTTCCTTCCCAGTTATGCTTGCTACTGATGCCTCTGAAGTGGAGGCTCAAGGTTGCTGCCCTGGAGTTGAAGTCCTGGCTGGCAGCAGCAGGGTATGCAGGGTGTTCCGCAGGAGCAATCTTCCTTTTCCAGTTTCTTGCTTGAGTGCCAAATAATTTCTGTCATGACTGGAAGTGTGCAGTCACAGTACATTTTGATAGTGGGTCTCAAACTTGGGCCATCTGCAGTTTTTATCAGTACTGCAGGTGGTCTTAAGAGTGGAAGTTGGGCTAGCAAGATAGCTCAGAGCACTGAGCACCTGCTTCGGCAAATGCAGGGCCAGGGGTGGGGTTTCACTCCTGATCTCTGACACCACATGCTGAACCAGCCCTGCCCCTGAGTGCACTGCGACCAGGCGTGGTGGCACAGGCCTGTAATCCCAGTGCCAGGGAGGCTGAAAATAGAATTGCTGTGAGTCTGAGCTGCATAGTGAGACCCTATACCAAATACATAAAAAAAGAATGGGCCTCATAAACCTGGAGAGACTGCATTGTGGGTTCTGATGTGTGTGTGTGTTCCTGTCTGTACTCATTCCCATTAATTTTCCTCCTGTAAACTGTGAGTCATAGTTGACTGTGTGGAGAGCTAGGTGGAGGGAGGAGCTGCGCTTGGCCCTCAGCGGGCCTCTGGCCTTTCCAAAGCTAAAGACCTCTCAGTAGGTTCTAGACAGTAGTCAGAGCACGGCCAGCGCCTCGTCACATTGTTCCCACTTAGTGGTGTAAGGACAAGTGTTTTCTCACTTTTTTTCTTTAAATTCTTCTATCATGATATGACCTTTCATGATTTAAGGGTCTTGCTGGCCCACATGGCTAGCTAAGCACATTGTATCTTGGGTTTAAGTAGCTTCTTGTGTTCACAGTTCTAACATCTGGTGTGCATGAGTCCAAGTGATTATTGTTTATTTATTGTAAAAGTCACTTTTATAAATGAACAAAAATTTCTCTTTTAAGGCGAGATGATCCTTACTGGAATGAAAGCAAAAAGTTGTCTCTAGATACAGATGCCCGATTCAGCCATGGATCGGACTATTCTCGGCAACAGAACAGATTTAATGACTTTGATCACCGGGAGAGGGGCAGGTTCCCTGACAACTCGGCAGTGCAGTCTTCCTCTTTTGAAAGGTAAGCAGTGCCCCATGACAGTG
>NW_004524602.1:16911902-16935098 GCF_000260255.1 Octodon degus
ATGTGGTGCTGGGGGATCGAACCGCGGTCCCTGATGCTTTGCCAAGCTTGTTCTAAGTAGGTGCTTTAGACCACTGAGCCATCTCTCCAGCCCCCTAATTCTGACTCTTGATAAAAGTATTAGTAAAATAGGTCACTATCACCTGGTTCCCAAGTGTGACTTTATCTTCTTCAATAAAACTCAGTGGCAGCACTTAGCATTGGATATGCTTGGGTGGTTAGGTTTAGAACAGCAAAACAAAGGCCAGTGAGATAGCTCAGCGGACTAAGCACTAAGTACCTGCTTAGGCAAATGCAGGGACTGGGGGTTTGATCCCTGGCACCACATGTCATGCTGGCCCTGTCCCAATGAGACTGGGCGTGGTGGCACATGCCTGTGATCTCAGCACTGGGGAGATCGAAAACGGGAGGATCACTACAAGTCCAAGCTGCATAGCGAGACCCTGTACGATACACATTTAGAAAAACAAACCAACCCCAGCAAGTCACCCGCAGACTCATCCACCTGGGAGGTTGAGGCAGGAAGGTAGAAGGCTGAGCCTCACCTAGGCCGCTTAGGAAGACGGCGAGATACAGTGTTGGAGTTGAAAAGTAAAAAGGGCACAGGCTGTAACTCAGCAGGAAGGAAGGAGTGAAACACTCTTTAAGTTGGTAGTTGGTAGTAACAAGTGTTCCAGGTAATTTCTCCTGGATGCTAAAATGCCAACCTTTATGCCAGACAGTTAGCTTACTTTAGGAGAAAATTATGAGGCCTAACTGAAAGCCCAGTGTGGGCATCTTCGTGAGACCCTATCTTAGTAAATGAGAGGAGGGCTGGGCATATAGCTCAGAACTGACAAAAAGCTCTCAGTGCAGCCTTTTTGGTGACCATGCCTTGTGTTCCTTTTTCTCTTTTTTCTTTTCTTTTTTTTTTTTTTTGTTTTTGAGTCCAGGTCTCACTATGCAGTTCAGGAAGGCCTTGAACTCTCTGTATAGCCCAAGCTGGTCTCAAACTCCATGTTCTTCCTGCTTTAGCCTCTCTAGTGCTGGGATTATAGGCATGTGCTGCCACACCCAGCTGAAGATCCTGTTTATTTATTTATTGAACATTTTATTTATTTGTTTGATACAGGGTCTTCACACAGCTCAGACTAGTGATCCTTCTGTCTCAGCTTCCCCAGCGCTGGGGTTACAGGTGTCAGCCACAACGCCAGATTTCAGGGCCAGCACAGCATGGAGTACTGGGGATTGAACTTGGATCCTTGTGCTTGCCAGGCAGGCACTTAGACCACTGAGCCATCTCACCAGCCTTAAGTTTCTTTTTAACAAACATGTCATTGTAGGTTGTATAGACACTTCTCCTACAGGAGGTTCTCTCATTGCTAAGACAGGAATTGTATGGAGCACACACATTACAATATTCAGAACAAAGGAAACTCCACCTTGATGGCTTTTTGTCTGCATAACTTCCATGCAGGGCTGTCTTGTGTAAGAGAACTGGAACCTACAGCGCTGCTCCATGTAGGCAGCGAAAGGTGCCACATGGTGTGAGCAAAGCACATGTGTAGAAGGAGTTGCAGCACAGGGTCTAGAGAGACTGCAGAGCTGCACTGGGCCGCGTGGCTGGTCGCCATTCTGCTGGGCCCGTCTCAGCTCCACTGTGAACTGAGCAGCTGATGGCTGCCCCTCACAGCCAGGGCAGGGCCAGCAAGGCCTGGTATGTGCTGCTAGGACCTCTGTCTTTTCTCATTAGGCGGGAGCGCTTTGTGGGTCAGAATGAAGGGAAGAAAGCACGGCCGACAGCACGAAGAGAGGACCCCAGCTTTGAGAGATACCCCAAGAATTTCAGTGACTCGAGAAGAAACGAGCCGCCTCCACGGAATGAGCTGAGAGACCCGGACAGAAGGGATGTGCGCGGGGAGCGGGATGAGAGGAGGGCTGTGCTCCTTCATGACAGGCCTGACCTGGCACCCCCAAGACACACCCGAGAGGCTGGGCCCGCCCCCTCCAGACCCACTTCCTGGAAGGGTGAGGGGGCGCTGGCTGGTGACAAGCGGGACGCCAGGTGCGTGGTCTTTGGGCTTGTGGGGTGTGCTGGGCAGGGCCTCTAGCTGAGTGTGAAGGGGTGGTCATACGGGCCCTGTGTCCTCCTGCAGAGTGGACAGGCCAGAGCGCTCCAGCAGGGATGTGTCTGGACATGGTGTGCGAGGCGGTCCCCCAGGGAGTCGCAGCACTGCCTCAGGTTACGGTGGCAGAGAGAGCGACCGAGGTGTCCTCGCAGACAGGGGCAGCGGAGCCCAGGTAAGCCCCAGGCAGAAGGGCTGTGTCCTGTCCCGTGCAGTGCCGTATGCACATGTGCCCGGTTTTCCTCTGTGGGTGGATAAGTGGGTCAGAACTGCCTTGGAGCTTCTTTCCCTTCCGGTAGCTCCTTGAGAACTGTCCCATTTGGGGTGTGACCTTTCCTACTAGGGCCCAGGTGTGGTGGCACTAGGAGTGAGAGTCCCATTTAAAATACCCTAATGAAATACTGTCATACTAGTGACAGCAGCACCAACAGAAAATAGTTCTGTGAGTTTCATACCAAGAAGAACTGACGTCGGTCTGCGTTGTGCCTGGGCTTGGCTTCCTAGGGCATTTCTGACTACAGAGCCTTTCCAGTCTTTTGCATCTAGTCTTCAGCAGCAATGCGATGGGTGTCATTGCATCCCACAACTCGGGAGACACACACAGGCTTGGGCCAGTTCTGTGCCAGCTCACTGCCCAGAGGGGCTTGCTGCAGCAGAGGCACCTGAGACTGTCCGTCCGTCTGGCACCTATGGGCACGTCGGCCTCTGTGCTATTAGCCTGTGCCGTGGCTTTTGTCCTGTGCACAGCCCTCTGCTTTGCAGAGGCAGAGATGGAGCGCCTGCTAACCACCATCCTCCATACTGCACAAAACAATGACTGGGTTTTGTTTTGTTTTATTGTTGGAGGGCTTTTCATTTTGTTTTATTTTGTGGTATTGGAGATTGAACCCAGGAAGGCCTTTGCAAGAACTGCCTCTCCAGTTCATTTGAGTTTTTTTATTTAGAGATGGGTTCTCGCTAGGCTGCCCATTTCGGTTTCATCCATGATGGACGCAGTAGGGTCTCAAGCCCGAGGAGCCGCTCCCACAGCAGTCAGGAGCTGAGTCCTTGGTGACTCTTTGCTGTGCTGCTGGTTGCCCCTCATGTCTAGCCAGCAGGCGGCTGTGGTATCCTGACTTCCACATACTCTTCCCATAGCACTACCCCGAGGAGCGACATGTGGTCGATCGCCATGGACGGGATGCAAGCGGACCAAGGAAAGAGTGGCACGGTCCACCTTCTCAGGGGCCTGGCTACCATGACACACGGCGGATGGGAGATGGCCGGGCAGGCGCAGGCATGATGGGCCAGCACTCGAGGTGAGGGGCAGGCAGGAAGCCGGGTCAGCATGTACCCTGCCAGGCTGCCTGCCGCAGCAATACTACACTGTGCTGAGGGCAGGGAGGGGTGGGCCACCTCGCCAAGAGATATGTTGGGCCTCCGCCACCCTCTTAGTTTGGATTCCTCACTGAGAGGGAGTTGTCTGTGTGTCTTGACCAGCTGCCCCAGGCGCACACCTCCTAGTGGGACCTTGTCCTCTCAGTGGCAAGTGTCCCACAGTGCTAAGGAGGGAGGCGGGGGGTTAGGGATGGAGGGATGGCAATGCATCCATTTCCTTCCTTTGGTGAGTGGCCTGCTGAGCTGTGGGCATCTGACCTAGGTTTGTCCTGTGCTGAGGTGCAGGTTATCCCCAGGGCCCTGTGCACACCAGTGTCACCACTTCCTTCCCCAATACTGCAGGTGCTGTAGGCTGGGCTGGGTGACCTGGGCATTTCATGCCCATGGTCACATGACTGTAACCTCACCTGCACAGGAAGCTGAGACAGCAGGGTCACAACTGAGGTCCAGCGCCAGCACTTCCGCCTTTACTGCGTGCTCTGCTGTGGCTTTAGAGCTCATCAGCGCTCTTCAGCTCTCTGGCTTCAGGTTAGGCTTTGCTTCACAAGCTTGCTTTTCCTCACTTGGAAATAGCTGTCATTTTTGAGGACACTGAGCATCCCTGCCTGCTTCATTTCTGTTGCTGGCTCTTGCAGGCGCTGGGCCTGGATGGCACTTTTCTTTATAACTCTGTGGCTTGCTCTACATGAAGCCTGCTATCTGCACCAGCTCAGAGTCACGCTTGGCTCCCTTCTCCCCATGGGGCCTTCACGGCCCTGCTGTGCCCATGCCAGCCACAAGAGCTTGTGCCTTGGCCTTGGCTTCATTTCACGGCTCCTCGAGAATCTTCCTGAATGCTTACAGTAGTGGCCCCTTCTTTTTGGCTTCTGTAGGATCCTCCCATGTAGGCTTGCCTCTGCCTGAGTTGATACTTCTTTAATGTTTACATGTTGAGGCGCCTTTTTTTTTTTTTTGGTATTTTAGGAAGGGTCTACAGGGTATTCAGGATCTCACTACTAGACCGGACTCGTAGTGATCCGCCTGTTCACAGCCTCCAAAGAGCTAGGATTACAGGGGCACCACCATGCCCAGTCTCAATTGCTGTCTCAGTGAGCCCTGGGGGCGGGGCTGGCACAGGCATGGCAGGCCCGGGACTGAACTTCAACCTGTGTCTGCTTGCAGGCGCTTTAATCTGCTGAGCTATTTGGCTGGCCTTGAGGCTCCTATGTTATTAAAGCCACAGCAGCCTCTTTAGGGTCTCATCTAGATTCCTGAGCCTGGCATTGATGCTTTTAGGGGGTGTGTGTGTGTGACGAGAGGGAGGGAGAGACAGACCATATGGCCTGGACCCCCTAGGGTCGTGGTCCTCCTGTTCTGTCTCAGTCTCCAAGGGCCACTACAGGTGTGTGCCATCATAGCCAGCTTTGCTACAGGACATTCCAGGATCACTTCTCAAATGAGTCCTTGTCCACCTGGCAGGCCGGCAGGTTCCACAGCGCAGGGTGCTATGTTCCTAAAGTGCTGGGGAGTTTGCGTTTCTGACTGGCTTCTCTTTGGCACCCAGGCTGTCTACCTGGGGTCCAGGCCTGTGCTGCCCATCAGATGGAAGAAGGGGCTGCTGTGGCTCACAGCCTGCTTGCCTATACTGCCACCCGCTGACCGGGCAGGGCAGGGCAGGGCAGGGCAGGGCGCAGTGCTCAGCCTCTGGGCTTGGTTTCCTCTGGGTAGCAGGGCCTGTGGAAAGTCGGCGCCATGGAGGTCTTTGCTGTGATAACTTCTCCTTCATTGTCTTGATACATTTTTCTTTTGATCCTTTTCAGTAATGCCTCTCCAATCAGCAGACTCGTACAGATCGGGGGCAGCTCCATGCCGAGGGGAAGTGGCTCTGGATTTAAACCGTTTAAGGGGGGCCCTCCCCGGCGCTTCTGAACCCAAGAGCGTCACTGCGGTGTCAAGATAATTTATTGAAATCTCCTATAAACTTTATTTGTTTAAGAAGAGGACCCTCAGGCTTGCTTGAGAGTCCTGTCAGACTTATTTTCTTTTTTAAAAAATTTAACATGATTGCTTTTCTCAATTTTAGAGAAGATGTTTAAATAGTTCTGTTGTAATTTTTAATAGTTTTGTGTACTGTTGACCTTTGGTTTCTTGCAGCACCAATACACAGTTGAGAAGGTTGGCCTGCAGCCCCCCCCCCCCCCCAGAGCTGCGCGGTCGTGGGCGCGTCCCATTCACCCCGGGGTTATTCCTGTCACTGAGCATTTCAGCCTCCATGTTGAAGGCTAAGCTTAGAAAGTCTGCTTTTAGAGATAAGATGTTCCTTGCATTTCTGAGTATTACGTAACCTATTTTTGCAGAAGGTACTGTTACATCAAGTGCATCTGTGTAACCTGGTTAAAATTGTAATCTTTTTTGAAATAAACCTTCATATTCTGTATAGTTGCTGAAGTGTAGAGCACCTTTTTCTAAGTCGAGAGAGACAGACAGACATGGCTGCCACCCCGAGGCAGCCTTTCTAAAGTGCAGCCTGACCAGGTAAGCTCTTGAGTGTCACTTCTTCCCTGAAATCGCCTCAAACCAGGAATGGCGCCGCCCTGGGGCCAGGTGTCCCCAGGAGGGCAGTGGCCTGTGTGTGAATGTTGGGGGAGCTGGACTTGCGTGAGTGCCAGCGTCCCCAGATGGCTCGGGCTGCCTTCAGCCAGTCTGTTAACAACAGGACAGAGGCTGTACATTTTTCCTCGTGCTGCCATGGTTCCGCTGTCATCCTCTGAAAGCCCGGCAGGTTCCTGCAGCCCCAGCAGCTTGTGAACAGCCCAGATGAGGACATTGTTGTCCTGGTTTGAGCAAGACTGAGGCTGGGAGCTACATGTGCCGCGGTCGCGGTCGTGGTGAAGGAAGGTGAAGGCATGGGGGTGAAAGCCCCTGGGCCCTGAGTACCTTTGCAGCCTGGAGGCCAGCCCCCCCCACCACTGTGGTGGTTTCAGGGGAGGGCAGGCAGGGGAAAAGTAGCTTCATGAAGATTATTAGGGTGCAGTGCATGTAGCAGTCTGTCCCGAGGAAAGTATGTATGTCCCACAACACACTGGTGATGGTGCAGAAGGCCGGCCTGTTGCTGAGGGTGTCGCAACCATCGTCCAGCCCTGCAGAGTCCCCCATGCCTTGCTTTCCAGCCCTCACTGCCCTCTGTTAACTGGTATTTTTTTCTTTACATGTATTTGGTACAGGGTCTCACTATGTAGCTTGGACTTGTAGTGATCCTCCTGTCTCAGCCTCCCCAGTGCCAGGATTACAGGCAAGCGCCACCATGCCAGGTCTTGGTGCCCACACCTCAGTGCACCTGGGGCGTACCCAGGACTGAACCCCAGTCCCTGCGCTTGCCTAAGCAGGTGCTTAGTCTGCTGAGCTATCTTGACGGCGTTTCAAATGGTGTTCTTTTAGCAACTGGTGAACCAATTGTCAAATGTGACATTTGAGTCACTTTTTTTTTTTCCCCAGGAAGATCACTATGAGTCGGAGCTGCGTAGAGACCCAATACCAAATAACATTTTTTTAAAAAGCACCAGTTGACCAGAGATGGAACTCTGAACCTTGCGCTTGCCAGGCAGGCACTTACGCCACTAGCTGTGTCTCCAGACCTTAGGTTACTCCTTACGTTACTTTTTTGTGGTGGTGTTGTCGTTGTTCTGAGACAGGGTCTCACCAGGCAGTTTAAACTAGGCTCCCAAGTGCTGGGATTACAGGTATATACTACCACGAGTGGCTAGGGTTACTTTCTGAATAGGTGAAACAAGTCAGTTCACAAAGCCAAGGTCTGGTGGTTGGCTTCCAGGATAAATTTCTTAATTCAGGGCATACATATATTTTTATACCACATTTGGAGGGTTTACTTGACATTGCTGAGAGCTTCAACAACCACAAATAAATGATGCAAACTGGTCATCAATTGTCATGCATTCAGGTGGTGTGTAAATTGTTTAACAGTTTGAAATAAAGCTTTCAAAAAATGAGTGCATTGCCTTCTGGGTGGCCACTGCCTACAATCCTAATACTCTGGAGGCTGAGGCAGGAGGATCGCTGCTAGCTTGAGGCCAGCTTGAGCTGCATAGCGAGACCCTGTCTCAAAGACCAAAAAAAAAAAAAGCATAACCAGAGGGGTGAAACTCGCCTGGTGCTCCCTTGCCCCACACATACACACCTCGCTGTTGCCACACTGAGTAGGTGAGCGCAGCTGCGATGTTTGCATTAGGCAGGTACTGTAGGGCGTTCGATGCAGCGTGCACAGCCAGCCGCAGTCCTCAGTCCTTTCTCAGCACTTTTCCCCACCACGCGTATCTGTTCTCTCTCCTCACTAGAACAAACTTGCAGGGCAGCACGTTTTTTGCGTTTGTCATCTTCTCTGCGGTATCTCAAGCACTTGCATTTGGCAGCCACTGGCCGAGCCTACAGCCCAGGGGTGGGAGCTGGCACTGTTTGCTGCAGAGCATTGGATCACAGCAAACTAACTGGTAAACAGATTAACACAATTGAATAATCAGTAGGTTACAGAAGAAATTGGGTAAGCAGTAAGGCGGTTCAAGAGCTAAGCAATAAAGCTGGCGCAGCACTGAAACCATGGACACTCAGAGCTATTCTGACGGGGAGGTGTGCAGCTGTGAATGCCCACACCACAAAAACGAGTGAGCCCAAATACATAATCCAACAACTCACGACCAGTTTATAGAACAGGAACAATCTAAATCTGAGTCTAGTCCAAGGAAGAAAATGAAAAAGGTCGAAGTTCAAAGTAGCCAGGCATGGTGGCGCACCCCGTAATCTTAGCACCTGGGATGCTGAGGCAGGAGGGTCACTGCAAGTTTGAGGACAGCCTAGGCCACATAGTGAGTCCAAGTCCTGCTTGAATTACACAGCAAGACTTTGTCTCAAAAATCAAAACAACCACCTACCAAGAAAAATCCAGATCCTGATAGACTGACTGCTGAATTGTACAGCCTCAGAGAAGATTGACACCATTATCCTCAGACTCTTTAATGTGCACTGACCGTCATTCCTGGAAGTAGAAGCATTCTGATTCCAAAACCAGGCAAAGGCCCAACAACAACAGTAGGCCGTCCACATGCAGATGCTGTTAGTGGGATATCCGGAAACAGAAGCAACACATCTTCATGGAGATTATAGGTGTGACCAAGTGGGCTTCGCTCCAGGGATGCAAGGCCGGTCCAGCACACCAAGTCAGTAAGTGCCACACATCACATAAGCAAGGGAAACCACATGATCATCTCAACAGGTGCAGAAAAACCCTTCATGGAAGCCAACATCTGTGATAAAAATAGAAGAAAACAGACAGAAGAAATTTAAGGGCCAGCCTGATAGCTCAGCTGACTAAAGTGCCTGCTTAGGCAGAGCACAGCAGCTGGGGTTTGATCCCTGGCAAGCTGTGCTGGCCCTGCCTGAGGGGTGTGCTGAGATGGCAATTGAGACTGGGCATGGTGGTGCACTGCTGTAATCCCAGCACTTGGGAGGCTGAAAAAAGGATCACTATGAGTCCGAGCTGTGTAGTGAGACCTTGTAGACCCTGTCCTAAATACAGAAAAGAAAATATGATACAAACATGACAAATCTGCCAACATCATACTAAATGGGGAAAAACTGAAAACTTTCCTTCCACCCACTGCTCAGTATCAAGAAAACGTTCAGAGAAATGTCACTTAGGAGAGATCTGGCTCAGTGGTGCAGCTTTTGTCCTGCACAAGGTCCTGGGTTCAGTCACCCCACTGCAACAAAAAACGCATCTAAGTGATTAGGTGGATGAATCATGGCTGTCTCACTGGCGTCATCCTCCAACCTCGAGCAGAACTCATGGCCAGAAGGCGACCAGAGCCCTTTTATACCACCCGGTTCAGCACAGTACCTGGAAGAGCAAGAGCAAGCAGGCAGGTAAAAAATGGGCCACACAGAGGAAAGGAAGTTGGCTTGCTGCATGCAGATCATGAACTGCACAGAAGACCCCAAATTCCCCCGAAGACTGCTAGTTAGAAACCTAATTCAGTGCAGCAGGATACATACAAAATCACACAAAAATCAACTGCATTCCTATATAGCAATACCTATACAGCAATAACTCACCAGGAAAGAAACGGGGGGTGGGGGGACAGATCATGACAGCACCAAGAAAAAGCAGGCATTTAGAAGGTAACCCGGGATGAGGTGATTGATCTCTGCAGCAGAGCTCCAGGGCTCTGAGGCAGAGGGGGGCATCTCCTGTTGTGACAGGCTGAACTGATGCAGTCACAGAGGCCACATGTCCGAAAGAGATACACAGACTTAATCCCAATCAAAATATGCACAGCATCCTTCACAAAACCAGAGAATCCTAAAAATGTATGTGGAACCAGGAGAGTAAAAGCAATCCCGCACAAGAGCACAGTGGGGACATCACAAGCTCACGTTGAGTCATATTACAAAACTGCAGTGGTTAAGACAGCAGGGAATTGGAACAAAATGACACATTAGCCAATGCAAAAGAATACTCAGAAGCACCCCAAGCACGTTCAACTATTTGGTCTTTGACAGAAGCCCAAAGCACACACTCAAAGAAAGCCTCTAACAGATGTTGAGAAAGCTGGCTTCCCACATGCAGAAGATTGAATCTAAACCCATATCTCTCACCATGCACTAAACTAAAGTCAAAACGAGCCAAAGATCTAACTATTAGACTAGAACCTGCTGGAAGGTAAAATAGGTCAAACTGCTGGCGTCTTGTGAGCATGGTCATTCTGCAGAGTCCTGGTTGCACAGGCGCTAGTGCCAAGAACCAACACATGGGAGCACGGTAAAATTAAAATAATGTGCACAGCACAGGAAACAGCCAGCAGAATGAAGAGACAAGTACAGAATGAGAAAAACCTTGCCAGTATTTCTTAGAGGAATAATACATTCGACATAGGAAGAACTCAGAAAAAATTAGACCCCTCCAAAATAAAAATCCCAATCAAAAAATAAGGGCAATGAACAGCCATTTCTCACAGAACTAGGATGGGCTGACAACATATGTGTAAAACATGCACCACCTCTGGCCACTGGAGAAATGAAAACATCGAGGGCATCCTGCCTCAGAAAGAACGGCCACATCCAGAAGTTCAGTAATAGTGAGTGCTGGCGAGGCTGCAGAGCAGGCGCGCTGCACCGTCACTGGGAATGCAAGCCAGCACAGCCATGATGAAATCAGTGTGCACGCCTCAAAAACGAAATAGAGACTCTGTTTGGCCCAGCTATTCCCCCCAGAGCCAATGTCATGTTACAGGGACACATACACACCCGTGTTCACAACGGCACAGCTCCCAGGAGCTAAGCAGCCTGTGTGTCCACGAGCAGCAAAGGGGAAAAAGGAAGCACGCACTGCGTGCAGCAGGTGCTCTGCTGGGAGGTGGTGGGTCTGAGGTGTCAGCACACGGTGCGCTGGACACTGCGCGGTAAGTGAAACAGCGCATGGTTCCCTGCGGGACACTCCCAACTATGAGTTAGGAACAACGCAGGAAGGTGCCTTTTCTCAAATGGGAAGGGGACCGAGATGAAGGAGAGGGAGGGAATGGGTTGAGAACGGAATAGGTGTCAGTGTAATGCGCACCCCCACAGGAAATCATTAATAAAGTAAGATCAGCTTATCATTTTCTACAAGAAATGTACCCTGCCCTTCGCCTTTCTTCGGAATTTATGGAGGTCAGTATAATCTTTTCCTTAAATGTTTGATAGACTTCATTAATAGATACCTAGGCATTGACTAAGCTGAGGCAGGAGGATTGCAAGTTGTGCTACAGCCTGAGAAACTTAAGAGAGTTCTGGCTTGTTACTCTTCTCATTCCTAAGCAGAAGACGACTCCAAAAATTAATGAGGAAAGATTTGGCTTATAGTTCATAGGGGTTTCAGACTATACTTGGTTGGCTCCAAGGCAGGTGGATGGCAGAGGGCGTCACAGAGAAGACTTCATGGTGGGCAGAGGCCGCAAAGTGACAAGGGACCTGAGTGGCTTTTGCTGAGATGGTCTATGCAGTTCAGGTTGGCCTCAAACTCACTATGTGACCCTTGCTGGCCTCAAACTCACATTTATCCTGCCTGAGCCTCCCAAGGGCTGGGACTGCAGGCTGCACCACCACACGGGCCCCTTCACATGTCTTTCTGCCCCCTTTCTGCTCCATCTAGACTGCCAGGGGTAGGATTTAGTACTCGTATACTGATTATCCCAGCGTCACGCACCCAGATGCAGCTGCCTCTGAAAAAGCTCCACCTAGGAGTGCATGAAGCCTTGGGGGACAGCTAGACACAAGTCTGTAATGCTGGGTCAGTTTTTTTCTTTCCAAGGGGGCTGATGCTGCAGTTCAGGGTAGAGATGTGTTCCATCTCTAATCCTGCAAGGAAGGAACATGCTCTGCTTTTCATGAGTGTCAGGGTGTGGTCCCGGAGCTGCTCTGGGAGGTGCAGGTTGCTTTGGGAAGTGGTGTGAGTGCCCACCTGCACCCCTGGGGAAGGGCAGGAGTTAGGGGTCAGGCAGCCAGGTCTGGGGAAGGGTGGAAAGGGAGGGCGAGTAGGCGGCTTTCTCGGGGCTGGGCTGGACTAAGCGTGTCTCCCAGAGAAGGCAGGTACTGCAGGTGCTTTGGGCATCTCCATAGATGAACAGCAGAGCTCCTGACCTGCAGACCGGGAGGTCTAGGGATTGGTGTGAAGGGGCTCCTGGCCCTTGGGCCGTGAGAGCAGAGCACTCAGCCAGAGCCCAGGGCCAGGGCCGTGGGAAGCGTGTTCATGGCACCCCTGGGCTGCAGCTGCTTATGACGTGCAGCTGCACCAAGCCCCATGGAGAATAGCAACCTTTCAAGTGAGTGCAGGGAATGCTACAGGCAGAGGGCACGGGGTCTGTGCAGGCAGAACTCCATCAGGACAGATGGACACTCAGCTCCTGCCTAGAGCACAGGGCCTGCATGCAGCCCACAAGACAAGCAAATGGCTCCAGGTGCGCTGTGGTAAGACCTGGGAGACCGAAGGCAGTGCAGATCGGGCTCTGGGTCTCCCTACCTTGCTCAAAGCACAGGTAAGCAATAGCGGTATAGCAGGGTTTCTGCAAATAGCCAGGCATGGTGGCACAGGCTTGCAGGCACAGCATGTGGGAGGCTGAGGCAGAAGGATCACAAGGTCAAGCCAAGTCTGGGCAAATCAGTGGTTGAATGAGATCCAAAATAAAGTGGGCAGGAGATGTAGGTCATTGTGAAGGCTGGGTTCAACTTTCAGTACTGAAAAAAGATTTCCTAAATGGGCATTTGCACTCCAGAAGTCCAGGACCTTCTAGAGAGGAAATCAGTGATGCTTGCTGGGAGCTCAGAGCCTGCTGGAGGCGCAGTGCTGGCGGGTAGAGGCTCAGCCCTCCGCCTCCAGTGGGCCGGGCTCTGCTAGGTCACCCAGACTCGACACACGCTGATCTAGATCTTAAAATGTAGTCCTGTAGCTGCTGCAACTCATGTCTGGGGCAGGAAAGCACAGCTGACAAGAATGCTCAGAGCACCTAGAAAGCCTACTGGGAAGCGCAGGCAGACCTCTCCCTCCCAGGACATGGTTCCTGGCGCCTGCCTGGAACAGCACATGAAAGCCAGTCAGCTTCTGGAGGTATAGAGACCTGTGCATCTGGTGCCCTGGAATGAGATTAGCCCTCACTGCAACATGTGAAAATTACAGGACTTGGCAGGGAAACGTAAAGCTGCTTCAAGAGGCCTGGAAAGAGCAACGAAGAGCTCAGTGGGAGAAGCTGTGGTGCTGAGTCTAGAATGGAGGCAGGAGCGATGCCTTACCTCTAGCTGAACCGTCACGCGCAGGCTAGACACCCTCATTTTCAGTAGGAAAAAGTTTCCCCTGAATTTATTCCATTCATCTTTTTTTGAACTGGGAATTGAACTCAGGATCTCATGCTTGCCAGGCAGGAGCCACGCTGCTGAGCTACATCCCTGGCCACATTCATTAATTTTGACTTAAAAATTGAAGAGGAGGGGCCAGGGAGATGGCTCAGTGGAATAAGCGCTTTCCTGGCAAGTGCAAGGGCCTGATACCAGGTTCCACCAAAAAAAAAAAAAAAAAAAAAAGTTCTACGCATTTAATTCACCTCTGACATTATCTGTACATTTCTATTTTGATCTTTTTAAGTATTACGAAAGAAATACATGAATATATGAATAAATATGGTATTGCTCCCATTAAAAAAAAAATCAGAATGGGTATAGTGCATGTCTGTAATCCCAGCATTTGGGAGACTGAGACAGGAGGATCACCACAAGTTTGAGGTCACCCTGTGCTACATGGCTACATAATGAGTTTGAGGGCAGCCTGAACTACATAGCAAGATCATATCTCAATCCATGCCCTCCACAAGAAGAAAAAAGAACCAAGGAATAAAAAGATATGATCCCTGCCTTTTTGTTTTCTGGAGGGGGTCCTTTTTGAGATATGGTATCACTGTGTAGTTTGGGCTGGCCTTGCACTTGCTGTGTAGCCCAGGCTGGCCTCAAATTCACAGTGATCCTCCTACCTTAGCCTTGCTGGGACTGATCTCTGACTTTAAGAGGCTCATATTTACTAGTCGGGTGGTGCATTCCTGTAATACCAGCATTCAGGAGGCTGAGGCAGGAGGATCATCGTGAGGTAAAGGCCAGTTTGAAGTACATAGTGAGACCCTGTCTCAAAAAACCAAACCTAAACAAAAGGTTCATCTAAGTGCCAGGTACTGGGGAGGCCAGCAAACTGTAACATGGGATGATTTTCTTCAGAGGGCAGAGATGGCCAAGAAGGCTTGCCCTAAGAAACACTGGGGACTAGTGCACACAGACATTAAACTGCTGGATAAAGTGCGGTGAGGGAACAGTCCCTTTCGAGCTCTTCCTTAGTCTTCCAAGGAAAGTAGGAGAAAACCAGTCCATCGTTGGAATTAATCTCTGGGCACCGTATGGTTTGGGGTTAGTCCCTTAAGTACTCCTTTGGGAAGAAAGCAGTGCTCAGCCAAAGCTGGGCAGGGCCCTGGGGTGCAGTCTGCCAGCATCCCCACCCCTACTCCCTAGCACTCTAGAAGTAGCCCAAAGAGGTGAAGATGTATCCGAAAGACCACTTGGTCTAAATGTCCAAGTTTATTGAAATAAAATATAATCTATAATAAAAAATACTACAGGTGGTATTCACTGCTTACAGTCTTAAGTATATAGCAAAAACATGAACACTTGAATCCAACAAGGAGCACACATGTGGGACAGAAACCAGGGACTGAACTCAGGACCTTGCACTTGCCATCAGACACTTAAGCCACTGAGCTGTCTCCCTGACTAGGTGGTTTGTTTTGATGCTCGTTCCTATCTCTGAGTTGCTGCTGTGCTTGGACTGCCATGAAAGCTGGTCACACAGCAGAACACATTATCTCAGAAGTAAAGAGGGCACCAGGATGGGTGGGGGGAAGACACTCACACAGTCACTACATTTCAGTTCCCGGCAGCTATTTGGACGGCCAATCTGGGCCTGGCTGGAGTGAATATGGTGTCACAGCAGTTCTTCACCTAAAGAGCACAGAAAGCACTGAAGCGCTGAAGAGGAAGAAGAAAACTGGTTTCTTGCTGTGCTTCAAAACCACTTCCTCCAATCCCAATACCCCCTTATGCTCAAAATCCCATGGATCTGCACAAACCAAGGAAGAAGACCCACTCGTCCCACTTCGGGGAGTGGCCCTGAGCACACCCGCAGTCCCTCCTGCCACTGTGGAGCCTCTCAGCCCGTCATGGTCCTGTGAGTGGTGCCTGATCTGTGACAACAGTGGTCACCTCCAACTGAGGACAAGAGCAAAACAAAAGCAAAGCCTCATGGGAAACACCTGTGCAGCTGAGCGAGCCCATGTGCACAGAAAACACAGCTAACACGGGAAGAGGAACAGCAGCGCGGACTCTGGCTACACTGCGGCAGTCTTCAGATGAGCTGCCTGTCCTGTCTGCAAACACACGACGCTGCTGAGATGTGCCATGGGGTGTAGTGCCCACGCTGCCTTTGAGACAGTCGCTGGCGAGCTCCTCAGAACTGCCAGGCAGGCGCAGGCCCTGCCAGAGTGCAGCTTCCTGCACTCTGCATTGCAAGGGGCCATGCTTCAGTGAGATGGAAAGAGAATGTTTAAAGCTACACCACTGGCAAGATGCTAAGCGAGTTTTTAAAGTAGCCCTTAGAGCACCTGGTGAAACGGCTTACCGCAGACGCCAGCATGCGCCCCCCCATCAAGCCCACGGAGGCCCGCGGCTCCATTGCAGCCTGTGCCCAGGGCCAGCCTCAGGGCTGCCTGCCGCAAGTGCAGGCCTCCCTTCTCAATGCTGGGGGACAAGGTGGCGGGGTGGCAAGGGCTGAGCATTCCACCAGGTGCTGGAGTTCAATTTTCTTTTTTTGTTGCTTTGAGACAGAGAGGGTCTCTCACTAAGCAGTCCAGGCTGGCCTTGAGCTTACTTTGTAGCTTGACTGGCCTCAAACTTGCAACTATCCTCCTGCCTCAGCCTCCTGAATACTAGGGCTACAGGTGTGGCCACCATGCCCGAACAAATTTAATTTTCTTGAAATCAAAATAATTAGGAACAGGGGCCGGGGAGATGGCTCAGTAGGATAAGCGCTTGACTGGCAAAAGCAAGGATCTGAGTTCAATCCCCGGTTCTGCAAAAAAAAAAAAAAAAAAAAAAAAAAAAAAAAATAGGAACTAGAATAGTTCATGTAAAGATATATATGTATATTAGTTATTAAACTTTTTTTTTTTTTTTACACAGGGTCTCACTCTGTAGGCCAGGCTGGCCTTGAGCTGTTTGTGATCCCCCTGCCTCAGCCTGAGTGCCTGAGTGCTGGGATTACAGGCTATGTTCCACTTTTACCCAAGCTAAAACTTCTCCACAGATTCTTTTTTTTCAAGGCAGAGTCTGATTTTATAGTTCAGGCTGGTTTTGCATTCACCACGTAGTCACACCAGCTTTAAACTCACAGGGACCCTCTTGCCTCGGCCTCCAAGCACAGGGATTACCGGCAGGCACCACCATGCCTGTCTATTATTTTCTAACATTGCAATTAAAAAATGGCCATTCATAAATTAAATTTTAGACAGAGCTTCAAAATAAGCTTACCAGAATCCTATACTTTGCCTCACAATCTTTGTTTTGACACAGGGTCTTGCTGTGTAGTACAGGCTGGTCTCAATCTCACAGTGATCCTGAGTGCTGGGATTACAGTCATCTCCAGCACACCTGGCCTGCCCTCTCACATTCAGTCTTCTTTAGTTTGCAATTTATTTTGCCCAGGAAACCTTTAATTTTAAAGGAGCTCCTAAGAAAAAGTAACCCAAAAGACAGTTATCAGAGAATTTAAGACTTTTTTTCTTTTTTGGCAGTACCAGGGATTGAATTTAGGACCTTGCACTTGCCAGGCAGGTGCCTATGCCACTGAGCTATCTCCCCAGCTGTCAGAGAACTTAAGAACTCAGATTCCAATGAATTCCTTTGCCACTTTAGGTTATTTTCTATACAGAACTTAATTTCACATACACTAAAATACAAATAGCCTAAAATGCTGATTATTTGAGCCTTCTAAATATCAGCTGTGCAAACAAAATTTTGTATGCATTAGTAACTGGTCAGTAGTACATTCCATGGAGGAAAAGGCAAAGAAAATCTAAAGTTTAGATCTGTGAAAGATATTTGAAAAATTGATTTTTAAATGCTTTTGTATGGTATGCTCCTTAAACACTCTTGATTTTGATGCTGTGCTCTACTGAGCCCAGGCCAGCGTGCTGCCTGGCACCTATCAGTCCCAGCTGCTTGGGAGGCAGAGGCAGGAGCATCATGAGTTGGCACCAAGCCTGGGCAACTTAGATACTGCCCCAAAATAAGTTATTACAAAGGGATGAGGGTGTAGTAAGTCAGAAGCCCTGCGTTTAATCCCCAGTAACATCAAAAAAGCAAAAACCAGCAAACACCAAAGCAACTGGGAAATACATTTTGGGAAGACATGATGTTAATACTGAAGATAATTCTATGGATTTGACAGCATTAAAAAACTAGTTTTAATCGGGGCTGGGGAGATGGCTCAGTGGAATAAGTGCTTGCCTGGCAAGCACAGGGGCCTGAGTTCCAATCCCCAGTTCCGCAAAACAAAAACAAAAAAACTAGTTTTAGGGGCTGGTGAGATGGCTCAGTGGTCTAAAGCACCTACTTAGAACAAGCTTATATACAGCCATTTGTATCTATGTGCTCCTGAATCTGCAGGTTCAATCACAAATTGAATATATTCTGTATCATCTGGGACCGAAAAAAAAAAAAAAAAAAGAACAAGCTTAGCAAAGCACAGGGACCGGGGTAGAATCCCCCAGCACCACATGCCAGCCAGCCCCGCCCCCTGGTGGGCTGAGCTGGCCACACACACACACACACACACGCGCACACACACACACACAAATAAAAATAAAAAATTCACTTAAAAGAAAAAAAAACTAGTTTTAGTCACTGGGGAAAAGACTGCACATTCAGGATAAATGATGTCTAACATTTGGGACAATTAAGCAAAACTTTGTGCTTCTATTAGGCCCTTTTTCAGGGGTGCAAAACGAAGGAGAGAAAAAGCAGGCGCTCATATGTTTGGAGCGCACCGAGGAGCAGAGGCTGCCAGGGCAAAGACACTAGGTTTTTAAACACAGCGCTTCCCATGGAAATGTGTCCAGCTGCTTACAATTCAAATCACTGTCTTCAATGTTTCCCTGTTGTTTCCCCAAATATCAGTAAGCTTTCAGTTACATTTTAAATTGGGTGCCTGAGACCAGGTTAGACAAAGCCTCTTAGCTTCCTTGTTCTTCAGGATAACAAGTACAACTTGTTGCAGGCAGCTTGAGTTAGATGAAATATTGTAGGCAGTTAGACAGGGTCAGGCCCTCAAAGGCGATGACAAAGACCAGACAGCTTACAACTGTGGGCGATGCTCCTGGTGTGAGCCGAACCTAAAGACCAAACAAATGCTGACCTCCCTAAAGTTGGCCTCCAGGCTTGCGCATTAGTCAGGAAGAATCATCCACTGAAGGCTACCAGATAAGGTCTTGCTTTACATTCATGCCCACTTGCTATGTGACTCGCTACCCCATTTGGTCTTGGGCCTAATCAATCTTACCTGAGCAATGGTGCTCGTAATCCCATTGGGTGACCATAGTTTTGTCCCACCCCATATCCGCCTAAGCGAGACTCCTTTGTCTCTACCTTAGCCTCGCATGGTTTTACACTATAAAAGTCCCTAGAAGAAAGCTTCCTGGGCAACCCGCTCGGGCCCCCCTTCTGTCCCTCTCCGACAGCTTTCCTTTCCAATAAAGTTTTACCCTCAATCTCCGTTTGTTCCTAAAATTCATTCTTCGGTTTTAGAGAACACGAACTCATCCAGGCCAGGCTGGAAATTTCACGTTCCTATATCACAACGTATAAGAAACTAAGCACGTGTCATCAAATGTCTACATGCTTACACGAGGCTCTCTGAGGACAGGTCTGGAAATTCTCGCCCTAACACTCTCCGCCAGGATTTTACAAAAGCAGCTACGCCCACTAGCGTTCGCACTAACCCAGTCTCCCTCCGCCAGGCTCTCTGGTCCCTCAGTGAGACAAGCTCTAGCTTCACGGAAAACAAGTGGCGAGGAAGGACTCGTGGAAGCGACAGTGGTTCCTGCTGGGCTGAGCCTACTCCTTTCTTGATCGAACTCGCGAGCTAGGCCGGCACGAGGAGGCACCGCGCCTGGGCCGGGCATGGTGCGGGACGCCGAGGGCTGGGGCGCACGCGGCAGGCTGGGGTGCGAGGACCGGGGCGCCAGGCCAGGCCAGGCGGGCCGCACTGCAAGGCCGTACCTCAAGAAAGCGGAACGGGCCAACAGGGCCGGGAATGTGGCACAGCCCTCGCCTGGCAGGCGTGAGGCCCTGGGCTGATTCCCAGTACCAAAACAGAAACAAGGAAAACCAAGGTAAACAAGAACCCACCACAGAACAGCAGGGTGCGGTAAGGAGCCGCGCGCGCGCCAGGAACGGGACGATGAAGGCGAGGCAGCCTGGCCTCTGCGCTTGGCGGGAGCTCGGCCTCGCGGCGCTGCTCTGCGCTCCGCGGGCTCACGCTACTGCGCGCCCCCCCCCGCACCTGTGCGCATGCGCGCGCCTCAGCGCTGAAGGAGCCGGTCCTCCGCGGGAGCTCGGCCTCGCGTCGCTGTTCCGCTGCGCGCCCCGCCCCCGCCCCTGTGCGCATGCGCGCGCCTCAGCACTGAAGGAGCCGGTCCTCCGCGGGAGCTCGGCCTCGCGGCGCTGCTCCGCTGCGAGCCCCGCCCCCGCCCCTGTGCGCATGCGCGTGCCTCAGCACTGAAGGAGCCGGTCCTCCGCGGGAGCTCGGCCTCGCGGCGCTGCTCCGCTGCGAGCCCCGCCCCCGCCCCTGTGCGCATGCGCGCTCCTCAGCACTGAAGGAGCCGGTCCTCCGCGGGAGCTCAGCCTCGCGGAGCTGCTCCGCTGCGAGCCCCGCCCCCGCCCCTGTGCGCATGCGCGGCGCGGCGCTGAAGGAGCGCGCTGCGGACGCGCGGACTGCGCCGGCCGGACCTCGAGGCGCGCCGGCCCCGTCTTGGCCGGCGGCTCTCGGGAGCGGCCCGCAGCACGAATCTTAACGTCAGAAATGCCTACACGCCGACCTGTGCTAGTTAGAAAATGTGGGAAAGGACCGGTTTAAAAATGTCCCTGTGTAATTCCTACGTATGCAAACCAGCACCGAAATGCCTGAGTATGTAACTCGTGACCTAAAGCAAACGGTTGAAAATAAAGACACAACAGCTCTGAGCTCTTCACAGACGAGAAAAACGATCTCTGAGAAGTAAGTTTGTTTTAATAGAATTATTTAATTTTCCCCCACAGTAAGCAAAGCAAACATTATTACTCTGGGTATATCAAATTGAATTTTAGGAATGTAGTAAAGTCTGCCTTGGAAATATTACATAGAAAAAGACTGAATTAGCAAACAACGCATTTTTAGTTTCTCCTCGTGACTATACATTGACGTCTACGTATCTGACAGCGGCTCTGCTGGCTTTGAGTATTTTTGTTTTTCCTTCTTTTGTGAGAGGGAATGCAGAATGGCAGTATTATCTTTGGAACAAATAAGACCAAAAATAACAAAAGACCAACTTCACGTACATTCTCAAAAAGTGAAACGATAAGACTATAATTCTGCGAACAGTCCGCCGCCTCCACGGAGCTGACCTCGGCACCCCTTGTGCCGAGCTGTCACGCAGCGGCGCTCCCGCCCGCCTGCCGTGGGCAGAGCCCAGCTCGAGCCAGGCCACGGCCAGGCGACCCAGCGCGGTGCGCGGAGCCCGGGCGGCCCGCAGGGCCTCGGCTCTAAGGTCACACTGAGAGGCTCGCCGGTGAGCCGGTGTCCACCTTTCATACCCCACGCTGCTTCTCTGGTGGTCTATCACGCCAGCGTGGGGATATGAAGAAGTAACAAATTAGATCGCACCAACAGACGCGCAGTATTGAAGGTCTACAGGGCGGCCTGGCCCTGGACTCCTTCCCCAAGAGTAACCCTCCACACACACGCCAAGCCCTGCTGTGCGCACACCGACCGGCTGCTGGGGTCAGGCCACAGGCAGCTGATGGCGCGCGCGGCTCAGGAAGGCAGGACCAGGGCTCTGTGGTCTTCTGCTCGCCCAGACTCCAAGCACGCTCAGATCAGACCATGATGTTCTTAATACATTTTCTGAGGCTTAGAATGTAAAGCACACAAGTAAGCAGAGCAGCAACAGTCTTTTCAAAATGACTAAAACAAATTTTAAATATAAAGTATATAAAAAGGATTATTAAGGATTTTCCAAAACTATATTTAGAAATACAGGAAAATATGTGTTGCCTCATAATAAAGTTAAATAAATATTCTTTCTGAATCCTATAAACACTGTAAGATGTTCTAGATTTATTTGGTTCTCATAAGTTAAAAAAATCTGATTGCTTTAACATAATTCTTTCAAAATCATCTACGTTCAGATTTTTATTATCTTTCACTTCTAACTTTCTTTTAGAAATGTGCTTTTTTGTTGGCTTTAGTAGGTCTATTTAATCTTCTAGCAATAAACATGATTTAAAATTTAAGGTTCAGAAGGTAGCCCAGAAAAGGCAGGCCCTCCACCGCCTGCGCTTCTCCCTCCACACGGCCCAGGCCTGCACACCTGGGTCTCCTCCCAACCCTGCTCACCACATTAACAGTCGCTGGAGTCCAGCTTCTGCTTGGAAGATTTTAGAATTCCTCAGCATTCCACAACACTACAAATGATCAAGATCCCAAGTGGACAGGTTACAAGTATTAGTGTTAAGTAAATTTTTGCTATTGGAAAAAGAAATACAGATGTTTACTTTTTCTATCTAAATGAAATTGAAGCTCCTGCCTCAGTTCTCAAGATAATATCTAAAATGTACATTACTAAAGAAAGGTAAAGCTGTTCAAGGGCTGAACTAGTCCAATATACACTTAATTATTATTTATTCTTGCTATTTTTTGTCTTTTTTGTTTTTAATCCCTGTATTAAACCCCTAGTTTCTCGTGGATTAGGTCATAATTTAACACTATAAAAATTTAAGAAACTATTGTGCTAATATTCAAATTTCAGGAAGGAATCTGACTAATTACCTCCATTTATTGTTAGAACAGAAGATAAAATAGCTTACTAGCTGATATGAGTTATGAATGTCACTGTGACATATCACTTGCTGAGGTTTTCTTACTTGCTGCAAGTGCAGCATTCTTCACGAATGACAGTACACAGCATTTCAGACTGGTCACAAGAGGCTCCAGCTCATAAGGTGCTGTGAGACTTTGAAAGCCTGACTGTAGCAGAGTCACAACCTCCCCTGGAAAACAGGACCAGGATGCACCGGGAAAGCAGGCACGGACGGTATTGCTCGGGGTTCCTTCTTTTCCTCTCGTGGCTTTGTTTCTCAAGACGCCTTCTGTAGATGGTTCAGTCAGAACCCAGTACTTGTTACAAAATGGCACAGCTGGTTTTGTCCTTCTCCTTTTCTTTATCTTTTTCTTGAGGTTCCTTCCATTTACGGTCGCTAATAGCTGATTGTCTTCCACTTGATGGAGAAGCTTGAGCCAGCTGGCCCTGCTTTAAGAAAAGCACACAGGAAGAAATCATACCACTCATTTAAGGTTAACAAGTCATGCATGAGAACTACAACAGTCAAAGATATCACTAAGGGAAAAGGAGCTAAGAAAAAGACCCCGGGGGAGGGACCAGGAGGGTCTCTCTGTGTAGTTCAGGCTGCATGGGAACCCACTATGTAGCCTAGGATGGACTCAAACTGAGAGCAAGCCTCCTGCCTCAGCTTTCTGAGTTCTAGGATTGGCTGGTCCTAGATTTATTATATTAATGGGCATTTACATAATTACTAGACAGATGCTAGCCACTTAATGCATTTATGACTCTAAATATTCTTTTTTTTTTTCTTTCTTTCTTTTTTTTTTTTTTTGCAGGACCGGGTATTGAACTCATGTACTTGTGCTTGCCAGGCAAGCACTTATTCTACTGAGCCATCTTCCCAGCCCCTAAATATCTAAAAATAAATCACACATAATTTCTTTTTTTTTAAATTTCTTTTTATTTATTTATTTATTTATTTTACACATAATTTCTTTTTTTTTAATTTTT
>NW_004524602.1:16936113-16937638 GCF_000260255.1 Octodon degus
TGACTGTCATATTTAAGAATCAAAACACTGGGGCTGGGGAGATAGCTCAGCAGCACAGTGCCTGCCTGGCAAGTGCAAGGTCCAGAGTTCCATTTCCACTACCAAAAAAAAAAAGCCTCCCAACACTAATGTTTACCTGGGGCTGTGTAGACACTGCGGCGGCCGCTGCTGCTTGCTCCTGCTCCTGGTAGAACTGAGAAGCTCGCCTGTCTTCTTCCTCCTGGAGTTTCTTTGCCAACTCCAAATCACTGATCCCCTCTGGGATCTGCTCCCAGTTGATCTCTTGGTTCTGCTGTTCTTGTTGCAGAGATAATGCCATAAGATAGTCCTAAGGAATTAAATTATCACCATATTTAGCTTGGAGATTTTATCCAAAAATCATTGTGTGCAAACATGATGTCCTATCTATAAGCTTTGAGAATAACTTTGAAAAATCATAGCTTAAATATTAAAAAAGGGCCGATGAGATAGCTCAGTGGACTAAATGCCAGCTTTGGCAAATGTAGGGACCAGGATTCAATTTCGGGTCCCATATACCTTGCCAGCTCCACCCCTGGGACATGCTGAACCAGCAGCTAAATCCAGGAATGGTGGCACATGCCTGTAATCCCAGTGGTGAGGAGGCTGAAAACAGGAGGATCACTACAAGTCCGAGCCACGTAGTGAGACCCTGTACCAAATACATAAATGAAAAAATATTTATTTCTCAGTATTTCATCTGGGGAGTTATGAATTTATTTCAGTGATGTTATTCTTTCTAAATACTTGTGGCACTCGAAATTCTAGAAAATTAAATCTTCAGACTGCCTCCAGGCCCTGAAGTTCTGGTAAGGTGAACAGATGAACTGAACTGTGAAGACAATAGCGAGTACGTATTACCAGGAGACTCGGGCACTGTGGGTAGATCTCTGACCCTCTTCAAGTTCAGGATGTCCCTGAGCCCATTTGATACACTTCTTTCTTTCTTTCTTTTCTTTTTTTTTTTTTTGTGGCCCACTCAGCCTGGAGTGGGGCTGGTACAGCATTTTGTTCTGGGAATCGAACCTCAGTCCCTGTGCTTGCCTAAGCCTGCCTAAGCAGGCGCTTTAACTTGTTGAGCTATCTTACTTGTCCCTGGATATACTTCTTTAGAAGTACTGTTTGGGAGGCCCTGGCCTCTAATAAAGGGCCTCCTGGGAGATTTATATCAGTTGGGGAATATAACCTTGCAGAAATAGCTTATTCTGTTACAAAAAACTTTCTCCTGGATACATAAACATATAGCAGAAAGGGTACCTCTTCCCACAGATACCCTGCTCACATCTATAACCTGGGTGACTTGGTCGACTTGGTCTGGGTTAAAGATTGGAAAAAGGATCCAGAGCCCTGCTCCCGTCATTCCTGGAAGCTGATGAGTCAATGCATGGCTGAAGAGTGAAAGGACATCATCCACTGGAATACTAGTGGCCTCGATGTGCTGTTCTGTTGAATTCTTAAGTCTTTTTTTCTCCTGTTAGTCTTTTTTTTTTTTTTTTTTTTAACATTT
>NW_004524602.1:16937738-16953194 GCF_000260255.1 Octodon degus
GGCTGGCTGGCATGTGGTGCTGGGGGATTGAACCGCGGTCCCTGGGCTTTTCCAAGCTTGTTCCAAATAGGTGCTTTAGACCACTGAGCCATCTCTCCAGCCCTGTCTCCCGTTAGTCTTGATAATTATGTGTCCCCAGAGGACTAGAGAGTTCTGGAAAATGTTACTTTTATTCTTTTCTGTCTTACTGTAGTTATTGGACTGAGCACCGCTGATGGTTTAAAATGATTTTCCTGTGGATAATATGCCTAAACATCCTAGGAGTACGTGGTAATTGTGGGCATTGGGAATTCTAGATTCAGGTTTATGGTTTGAGTCCCATCATAACTCTTAATGAGACCAGAGGAGACTCCTCCCTAAAGGCTACCTTTAGTTTGAGGCATGCCAATTCAGACTGAAACCTCAAAGTGGGAAAACCACTGCTATTCCTCAGGATGTGCAGGGTTAAATTCTTAACAGTAAGTATATCTGTCCAGGATGGCAACAAGCCGAAAAGTACTGCAGACCCCTCTTCCATCTATATTCTGTCCAAGTGGGACAGTGTCATAGACGGGATGGAACTAGCAACAGCCTTCTAACTCAGTTCCCCTCTAGTTCAGTCTGCCAAGGGGACTTGTAACCCCTTTCTGGACCCTAGGCCAGATCCTTCCTATTGAGGCTGGTCATCAGATCACTGAGTAAGAACCCAGGTCAGTGGGCGGGGATAAAACCACAGCCTATTTTACAGATCATGAAGGCCTGGGTGTACTTGTCACTCCCGCCCCGCACTAGAATCCTTCCACCAAGTCAATGCTGCTTCCAGTGGCCTCTATACTAGCCACAAATCACACAGGCTGTGATTCCTGACCTGTGCCTGCTCTGTGGCACCCACTGGGTACTGCACGCTGTAAGCCATGACTGCTTTTTTTTTGTTTGTTTTTGGTGGAACCGGGGATTGAACTCAGGCCCTTGTGCTTGCCAGGGAAGTGCTTATTCCACTGAGCCCCAGCCATGACTGTTGAGTCTGTACTCTTTCAGTCCTTTCTTATTAAGCTCTGGGTCTGACCTGGAAGGATCCTGAACTCCATTCTTCCAGTGCCCGGATCACCCCCTCCAGCCTTGTCCCACAATGCTACAGGAAACATCTTGCTTCCTGGGTTCCTCCGAGAGCCAAAATGTCTCTGTTGACTGTACAGATGTTTCACCTGTTTCTTCAGGTTCTCTAGCAGCTTGCCATGGAAGTTTCTTTGTTTTGACAGGGTTCACCAAGTGTCTGCTAGTGCCACTGTGCCTCTCTGTACACTTGCTTTTCTGGTGCCTGACTTCTCTGTTTACTCTGGCCAGTGAGGCCCTGCGCATACCCATCAGTTTGTCAAAAGCATGAACCTGTGATACTGCCCATGCTAGCAGGGACAGCAATAACAGGAAGCTTGACCCTTAGTGTCACAGTGATGGCTACAGGCCAACAACACTCACAATTATGTGCTCATATAACAGGAGATTTTGCCAACATACAAAGGTTTACAGACACACAAGACCAAACAGATTCTCTGACTGCAGTTGTCCTCCAAAATAGGAGAGCTAAAAGAAAAAGTCTTTCAGCCAGGGATATAGCTCAATGGCAGTCTGGCAAGCACAAGGTCCCAAGTTTAGTCCCCGGTACAAAAAAAAAAAAAAAAAGGAGGGCTTGGAATCTCCAAACAGCCTCACACAGACACCTATCTTTTCCTGGGGGCAGTGGGAAAGCCATTACTAGGTCAATGAGTCAGAATAGTAAAAGAAACTTGGCTCCAGAAGAACCTCATGCAGAGACCCCCAGTGGGGTAGGAGTCTTCTTGGTGGGATCTCAGTTCTCCTCCTCGTTTGGCCAGTAGCGGTCCTTGTCAGTTCTCCTAGGCCAATTTGTAATTCCATTTCTGACTGCTTTTGTCTAAACAATCTGAGGACATACATTAGCAACTTCTTTTAAATGCTACTTCCTCCTATTACCTTCTTAAAACTGGGAAAGAATAGCCCTATAATAAAAAAGGGGTGTGTAGGCACACTTTTAAATGCAAAGGAAATCTTCAAACTTAATTTCTTAAAAAAATATTTTTTCTTTTTTGCTGTTTTTTGTTGTTGTTGACATGCAGTTCAGACTCGTGATCCTCCTGTCTCAGCCTCCCCAGTGCTGGGATTACAGGCATGTACCACCACACGTGGTTTCGGGGGGTCAGCATGGCATGCCTGGGGGTCCGAGGCTAGCCTGGCATGTGGCATGAGGAATAGACCTTGGGACTTTGCACTTGGCAGGCAGGGCTTAGACTGCCCAGCTCTTCCCCAGCCCCTAAATTTATATTTCTGACACTATACAAGGATGGAGCTGGGAAGTACGCCCTGTCCCCACAGTTAGAAAGTTAACAAGTGGGGCCGGGAAGATGGCTCAGTGGAATAAGCACTTCCCTGGCAAGCACAAGGGCCTGAGTTTAATCCCTGGTTCCGCCAAACAAACAAAAATTAACAAGCCTTAACATTCCCATGGCAGCTGCAAGGTAGGTCTGGCTCAGCCGAGGTCTATTCTGTTATGTTTTGCTTGCTATCAAGTTTTCCAAATACTCTGCATCTCAAGGACCACTTGGCTCAGTCTAGGCAATGACTTGTTCCTCGTTATACGATCGCAACCCCGAGGAGCTCACATAGGATAATTTCTCCCTAGCCATGCATGACAAGACATGCGTAACCAGCTGTGGAATATCCTGTGATCAGCCTTTTGCACTTCCTCCTAAACACCTGTACAACTAACTAACTGTTTTACTCCAAGACGGGGCTGGTGATCTGGACCCGTATCACCCAGCCTGCTAGCGCCATGAAGCTGTGAGCCTACCTCGCTGCTTGGCGCTGTGTCGTCCCTCGGGTCTGACCCTGAGTTCCTCAGTAAGACAAATGAGAAAACCATAGATAAGGAAGTTGAAATTGCCACAATACAGACAACTGCTTTTAACTAGATATCCACGATTTTTGTACATTCTTACACAAACTCAAAGCACATTGTGAAACTACTATAATATCCCATTCAATGATGTAAGACTCCTTTGTAGTTTTAAAAATCATGATTTATCCAAGATCCTCAATCAATATTTTTCACTCTCCTCCTGTAAGCTGGAGGAAAAGCTCCTGTAGAAAACTGGACCAGAAGTGGCCACCATGTGGCTATCTGTACCTGACAGCGTGCTTCTGAGCCTTTGAAAATAGTTTGTAGGAGGAGCCTGGGAATGTTTGAAACTGCAGGCTGGAGAAACCGTAGGATGTGGAAAGTAGAACTTGGGACACAATTCTGGTGCAAGCTCAAGACAGGAATGCAGACAGTGAAGGCCTGCTGAGAGGGGGACCATCGCCTGTTCTACCTTACATTCTCGTAAGGAACTTGTTTACATTGTGCCATTCCTGAGGCTCTCTCTACTGGAGTTTGAGTTTAATCTCAGTACATCAATAAACCTGGAGGAGGGATTTTCAGAAAAGCTCTGCTCCTGATGCTTTTAGTAAAATGTATTTATAGTGAGAATCAGAAGCAAAGAGCTGAGTAGAAAGATCTAAAACATGTTTAGTTTGGCCAGAAATTGAAGCTGGTTTAACATGGGGGGCAAAGAAGGTGTGGCTGCTGGAGAGCACTGCACCATTAAAGGTTAGTACTTCGAGCTGAGCATGGGGACACACGCCTGTCATCCCAGATCCCAGCACTCAGGGAAGCTGGAGCAGGAGGACTACTGCGAGTTTTGAGACTAGCCTGAACTACACAGAAAAGACCCTGTCTCAAAAACATAAAAACAAGAAAAAATAAAAAAACCAACCCCCCCCCAAAAAAAAAAAAACCAAAAAACTAAACCAAAGTAAGTTCTTTGGGTCAGGACAATAAGGACGATGCCTTGAGGGTACGCAGGTATCAGCAAGACCCCACTAATCACAGCGCAAGGGCCCTCTGAAGGACCCTGCTTTGAGAAAGAACCCCAGGGTCCCCTGCTTGCCCAGGGCTGCCGTGTTCCAAGGGGCCCACAATGCTGTTTGCACTGGCAGCAGATCTTGGCACTGTCTATCTGGTGCTGGCTTTGCAGGAAAATGTTGAGTCATGAGGCCACAAAGGGCTTCTACCCAGATCTCAAAGCCTGGGAGGCCATGCCATGTGTCACAGGGTTAGGAGTCCCTTCCAGGAAGCCCAAAAGGCGACCATAAACCTATGAGAGTGGAGGCAATGCTGCAGTGGAGACCCTGGAAAGCTGGAGATGCCAGGAATGTGGAGCTTCTGAGAAGGCTGCAGGCAGCAAGCTAAGTTGGCCTGAGAGGCCACAAGGGCTGAGACCAGTAAGGCCTAGGGCTGGAGCTTGGCCAGCCTTTTGAGCTCATACCACGCCACTGTGTGCTGAGTGCAGGGCGTGGA
Organism: Octodon degus; assembly: GCF_000260255.1. Taxonomy (NCBI): domain Eukaryota; kingdom Metazoa; phylum Chordata; class Mammalia; order Rodentia; family Octodontidae; genus Octodon; species Octodon degus. The sequence goes on from NW_004524602.1 coordinate 16,942,129, forward strand.
GCTACAAGTGTCTGCCCTGCTGGGCTTTGCTCTTGCTTTGGCCAAATTTGTCTCCCTCTTCATTCCTTGAATGAGAATGTTCACCCTGTACCCCTGTATCTTGAAGGATGCATTTGTCATTTACATCTTACAGGTTTCACAGTTAAGAGTTGGCTTTCAATTTCAGAGGACAGTTTCAAACAATTCTTTGTAGCCCTATCACCTTGTTACAGATCAAAATGGGCTAAAGGAACTGTCTAGATGCAGCTCAATTGTTATTGGCAAAATGCATCTCAATTGTTTAACTTAAACATATTTATGCCTTATTCAGAGAATTCATATCATTATCATACTCCAAGTAATAAACACACTGTAGCTCCAAGCCCATCCACAACGAAGGCAAAAATCTCTCTCGGTTCTAAATCAAAGTTGTATCTCTACTCAGCCCTGCTCTGAGTATCTGCTATTTGTAAGAACACATGCCTCCTTTCCCCGGTGTGTTCATCTTCTGGATCCTGTCTTCTGTGTTTCTCCCTGACAGTCAAACAGATCTGACACGTGCTCGCCTCGCCTCTAGCAGCCACATGACCCCACCATCCCTCCCTGTCAGGATCCCTCAGCCCTCATCCATCGTGCACAGAGCAGTCCTCTGGAAAGGGAAAGCGGATCATCCAGCTCCCGCTTTCAACGTGCCATGGGTTTCCTACTGCTATTAGAATAAAACCGTGCTTCCTACCAGGACCCTCCAGTGCAACGGGACCTAGCCTTCTCGGTCCAGGCGCAGCTGTGCACACAGGAGCCATTTGGCTGCAGAGCTCATGCCAGAAAAACCTCCTGAGGATGCTCAGCAGTGACCCTTGGATAAGTGGGATTAAATTTTAAAGAATGTATATTTTAAACTAATTTACCTGATCTATCTGATCCTGCTGTCCTTTGTATACAGTTTCAGGATCTGAAGGAGGCCTCAGATGAAAGTCCGAGTCACAGAAGTTCCCATCACCATCCACATTATGCAGGCTTTCCCAAACAACTTTTTCTTCAGTCAGAAATCCCTGGTCCGTTACCAACAAGTACAGCTGCCCCTTAATATGCAATAACAAAAGGAGTGTTAGGTTGTTCAAAAATAGGGAGTATTTGCATTTATGTTTAGAATATATGAATTATTCCTACGAGCCAGATCTGTACAACACAATAAAGAGATCAAATACTGAACTGCTTCGGGGGAGCATTTGTGACTGCAGAGATGGGATGCTGGGAGCAATGGCCTTTGCAGCCATTTTTAAGTTTTTGACAGAGTCTGGCTCAGTTGCTCGGCCGTCCTAGAACTTGTGACCCTTTTGCCTCACTGTCCTGAGGTGCAGGGATTACATGGGTACACTACTGTGCCCAGCTCAAATTAGACATCTTGTTTGCTCAAATCCACATGGCTGTGAACACAGCTTATCATTAGCACATGCAGTGCAACAAGAAAAAGAAGACCTGGCACATCAATTACTGCTTATATATGGTGGGACTTTTTGTTTTTTGAGACAGGGTCTTGGCAGTTCAAGCAGGTCTTGAACTCACTTTGTAGCCCCGGCTGGCCTCTCTCAGCAATCCTCCTGCCTCAGTCACAAGTGCTGGGATTACAGCACAACCACACTTGGGTTGTATGTAATTTATAAACAGCTTTGGTGAGGTCTTCTAATCTCACTTTACAAAATATAAAAATACAATAAAAGTTGTGAAAAACATCAGTTAATAAAGCCAAAAAATGATAATGAATTTTTATTTCATTTATGTATTTGTTATAGGGTCTCACTATGCAGCTCGGACCTAGAGATCCTCCGGTTTTCTTAGTCTCCCCAGCGCTGGGATTACAGGTATGTGCCACCATGCCCAGACTCAGTCGCTGGCTCAGCACACCCCAGGAGAGGAGCCGGCATGGCATCCGGGACCAGGGATCAAACCTTGGTCCCTGCGCTTGCCAAAGCAGGTGCTTAGTCTGCTGAGCTATCAGCTTGGCCCTGATAAAGGCTTTTTAAAAATTAAGCCTATCTGACTAATTAAATCTATAGTGTTTTCCTCTGAACCTAATGCTCTTGCTCTGTACATCAATAGTACTTTGTGCCTATTTCTATTTAGCACCGAATCGTTTGGCATTTTAAAAGTTGTTCTCTGGCTTTATAACTACAATGAATTTTTATTTTACTTTAGTTTTTGGTGCTGAAGACTGAATCCAGGGTTTACTACATCCCCAGTGTTAAACTTTATTTTAAAATCTCTATCATCTCTAAGTCTAGCATAAGACATAATCTCATGAGGGCATGTAAAGATGGGTGACTGGGGATCTTCCGCTGGGTGCCCTTACCCTAAACAGAGGCGAGGGGTAGGGGGTGGGGGGTGGGACCTGGGATGAGGATGTGGTGTTGAAAGGCTCTAACTCAAACATTGTTCCTTAGGGTACAGATAATCTGACTTCTCAGGGACTGTCAGCAGCAACTTCTTCCTCCTGTCTATCTTGACATTTACCTTAAAAAATCTTATAACCTGTTCACTGCCAACAACACAGATTATTACTTAGCATGCTTTCTCTATAATTATAGGATAAATAGCAAAATACCTACTAGTATTACATCAAATGGTTCAGATCATTTGACCCTGAAAATCTAAGGCTCAGTAACCATCAGAGTGTTTCCTATAGTTGGTAAGTGGTGGCACATATTTGCAATCCCAGCAGTGTGGGAGGCTGAGGCAAGAGACTCAGCAAGTCAGCGCCCAGCCTGAGCACCTAAGCAAGGTCTTACCTCAAAAAGCGATAAAAGACTTTATGGGCTGATTCAATCAGCAGTTATCTTAGTCAAGAGCAAAAAGACACTGCAGAAGTGGAGGAGGATCAGAATGTGAAACGGAGTAACAGGCCTTGGGCATCAAATGAAGCGAGCTAGGACTCCACCAGTGACGCTCCATGGGAAGCACATGGCCGTGCAGCTTAGTGTGAGGGCTGGGGTCAATCCCTGCCTCTGTATGCACACTGAGACACACATACAGAACATATAGACACATACCAACTATTTCCATATTAACACCCAAGCACTATAACTATACCAACTAGTTAAACTTTTTCTTTTAAACCCTTGACCCTTCCTCTCATTTCACTCATCAGCCTTTAAAATAATGAAAGGGCCAGGGTTACAGCTCAGTGGTGCTGCGCTTGCCTGTGCCTGGCTAGCGTGAGGTCATGACTTTTATTCCCAGTACCAAAAAAAAAAAAAAAGAGAGAAAGAGAGAAAAAAGAAAGGGAAGAAGGAAGGAAGGGAGAGAGAGAAAGAGAGAAAGGAAGAAAAAAGGAAGAAAGGAAGGGAGAGAGAAAAGAAGGAAGAAAGAAAAAGGAAGAATGAAAGAAAAGAAAAAGAGAAAGAAAGGAATAGGGCTAGGCTAGGGAAGTAGCTCAAGGACAGAGTGGTTGCCTACCAGGTGTAAGGCCCTGGCGTTTGATCCCCAGCACCACTAAACACATACATACACACATAAAAAAAAATTCATAAAGGTTAATGATGTTAAATTCTTGTAATTTTAATATATGAAAAAACATGACTTTTTAAATAAAAAGCGACATTATGTTATAAAAGACAATAAAATGTCATAGCTAAATACCTTTCCTCATAAATTCTACATACTTTATTATATCACAATTTATAAATTGAAAAAAAAAATACAAGAAAACTCCTCTAATAATGCTGGCCTTTAAAATATGGGGAAAAAAGCACTACTTCAGTCTGATTAATGTAGCTTGGATGCAAATTATTTAACATCTTTGGACTTTTTTTTATAGTGATACAAGCTGGGTGTGGTGGCACACACCTGTAATCCTGGCACTCTGGTAGGCTGAGGCAGGAGGATCTGAAGTTCAACCCCAACCCAGGAAACCTAGTAAGACTTGTCTCAATGTGCGTGCGTGCATGCGTGCGTGTGTGCGTGTGTGTGTGTGTGCGTGCGTGTGTGTATGTAGCTCTTTGCAAACAGCCTGTCTCAGTTTGTCTTTCTACCTCTTGCCTCCTGGGAGAACAGTGAATCTCTGCAGACAGTGTGGGGCCCACATTCTACTCACTCTGTTTTCACCTATTTTTTTTTGGTCTTTTTGAGACAGGGTCTCACTATGCAGTTCTTTTTTTTTTTTTTTTCATTTAGTGTGTGTGTGTGTGTGCGCATGTGTGTGCATGTGTGTGTGCAGCCAGCTCAGCCCACCTGGGAGCGGGGCTGGCTGGCATGTGGTGCTGGGGGATTGAACCGTGGTCCCTGTGCTTTGCTTGGCTTAGCTTGTTCTAAGTAGGTGCTTCAGACCACTGAGCCATCTCACCAGCCCTCACTATGCAGTTCTGACTGGCCTTTGTAGTCCAGACTGGTCTCGAACTCAGAGCAATCCTCCTGCTTCAGCCTTCTAAGTGCTAAGATTACAGGTGTGTGCTACTGTACCTGGCCTCCCAATTCTTAGTGTTAAAAAGAAAGTGAGTTTTTAATGTTTCAGTCACTTTTACAAAGAACTGGAATAATAGATTTTTATTTAAAGATCACAGGCTATGAAAAAAACTTCCCACTCATACCTTAAAGAGAAAAGAGAATACATACACAGAGGCACTTGCTTTCATTTTAGCAGCACTGGGGTCAAGCCCAGCACCTCACTGCCCCTAGGCAAGTGTTTGCTACCGAACTGAAGCCTCAGCTTGCAAATGTACTGTTTGCTGAAGTGGCTTCAGTACTCACCTCCTCTGTACCCCTTTTAAGCTGCTGCTCATCTCTAATCCCTAAATGGGAAGTAAAAAAGCAAACTGAACCACCCTGTAAAACCTTAGGCTTGAGTCCATTCCAGAGAGCTATCAGTCTTTTATAGCCAAGTGGGAAGGCAGTTGCAGCCCTGAGGAACCTGAAGGCTGACGTGGCAGGGGACGACCCAGAGGCATTACCCAGGAGGGAGCTTCCCCGATTCCCCAAAGGGAAAGGATCCAGACAACCTGAAGCTATGGGGCTGATTCAATCAGCAGTTATCTTAGTCAAGAGCAAAAAGACACTGAAGAAGTGGAGAAGGAGGATCAGAATGTGAAACGGAGTAACAGGCCTTGGGCATCAAATGAAGTGAGCTAGGACTCCACCAGTAACGCTCGATGGAAAGCACATAACATGCCCAAGTCTCCCATGGAGACTCGCAGGCATGGGCCTGAACACATCTGCTCTCTTGAGGATCCTCATCTAATCGTGCTGGCGAAAGCACAGATCTTTGCAGCCTCATGAACTTGGCATGGATTTGGCAAAATAACCTGCCCAGCCTAACTGTGTACAGTACAGAAAGGAGCGCTGACAGAAACTGGGTGACTTATCTGCTGCTGGTGGGCACATGAGGGATGCAAAGTCTAAGGAGGGCTGTGGGAACAGGCCTGGAGTGCACTGCTTTGCTGGAAAAGGAAGAAACAGAGAAGTATTTATTCAGAGCTTAGGAAGGGAAAAGCACAAAGCTAGGAGTGAATGAGGACGCCCAAGCAAAAGGAAGTCAGCATCTGTTACCAGAGGAAATGTCCTGTGCGATCGATCAGTCAGAGTTACTGCAGGAGCGAGCTGGTAAGTAGAGGCTGACTGGTATTTCTTACTCAGGAGAAGTCCGTGATTACTGTCCCCTGTGACTAGCACAGCAAACGGCCGGACCCAAGCTCCGCGCAGGTGGGCTCCTAATGAACAGAGCGCTGCATCTGGACTCAGCCTTCAGGCGTGATTATGCCCTTCTAGTGCGGAGCTGCACAGAAGGGCACCAAGAAGTCCAGTTTAACCTTCTGCCTTAATCCAAGATCTACGAGAGCTTAGCAGAGATTCAGTAAGGAGAATGTTCCATCAACTGGAACCAAATATATCTTCCCTCTGGTCAAGTGGAAGCCACAGCCCACACAACACCACTCCAGCCTTCTGAAAGGCCTGCTTCTGTCTTGCCATTGTGGGCCTCTGCCTTGCTGGCCTAGGTGCTGAGGTAACAGTGACCATGGGTACAGAAAACATAAAGATCCTGCGTGGAAATTACAATGGAGGGCCAGCCGGATAGCTCAGCAGACTAAAGCGCCTGCTTTGCAGAGCACAGCAGCCTGGAGGGATCCCCAGTGTGCCATGCTGGCTCCGCCCCGGGGCGCGCTGAGACAGTGATTGAGACTGGGCGTGGTTGAGACTGGGCGTGGTGGCACTCGCCTGTAGTCTCAGTGTTTGGGAGGCTGAAAACAGGAGGATCACTATGAGTCCGATATACGTAGTGAGACCCTGTACACCCTGTAGACCCTGTCCTAAATTCATAAAAAAACAAAACTAAAAACACACAGTGGAGTATTAGTTCCAATAATAAAGTAAGTTATAGAAATTTATGGCTGACTACCAGTTTAGAACAGACAGCCTGGGAATTTTTTTTTGTTTTAAATGTATTTGGTACAGGACCGCACAAAGCAGCTCAGACTTGCAGTGATCCTCCTATTTTCAGCTTCCTCTGCACTGGGATTACAGGTGTGAGCGGCCACTTGCAGACTCTGTCACAGGCTCAGCAAACCACAGGGTGGGGCTGGCGCATGCAGCACGTGGTGCTGGGATGGAACCCCCCACCCCCGCAACTGGCAGACTCTCTCACTGGCCCTAGCCTGGCAATCTATTGTTGTTGTCAACCTTGTATAAACCCATAATTAGAGACATAGTTTACGCTAAAGCAATCTATCCAAACATTAAATGGTTGGTTGAAATTATATCTTAAATTCTGTAGAATGAAATGTGTCTATGCTACAAATGTTGTGAAGCATTCACAGGGACAGAAGATAGGAAGTAAAATGACCATTAAACATGAAATCATAAAATTCCCCTAAAAACTCTGGGTTTTTCTGTAAAGTAAATATGAAAGGCACTATAAAGATATAATCAGTATTAGTCTTCTATTTATTTATTTTTTAAATGTATTAGGTCTCACTTTGCAGCTTGGACGCATAGTGCTTCTCCAGTTTTCAGCTTCCCCAGTGCTGGGATTACAGGTGTGTTCCACTAGGCCCAGACTTTGGCTGGCTTGGCTCACCTTAGATCGAATTCTGGTCCCTGCGCTTGCTGAAACTTGCCTAAGCAGGCACTTTAGTCTGGTGAGCTATCTTGTCTTTTTTTTTTTTTTTTTTTGCGGAACCCGGGATTGAACTCGGGCCCTTGAGCCTGCCAGGGGAAGCGCTTATTCTATTGAACCATGTCCCCGGCCCCCGCTGAGCTATCTCGACGGCCACTAAAGTAGTCTTCTTTGAAAAAGCATAGTTCTATTTTTCATTATTTATGTCATGTTTTCCCCTCTTTTTCCTTTTTAATTTTTTGGTGGAGATTAAATCCAGGGCCTTTGTACTGAACTATACCCCTAGCTCTTTAAATAAATGTTTTAAAGCCAGACATAGTAGTGCACCTCAATCCTGGCACTTGGGAGGTTGAGGCAAGAGTTTGAGGCCAGGCTGAGGTACACTGTCAATTTAAGGTCAGCCCTAAATACATAATGATAATGCGTCTCAAAAATCCAAAATAGGGGGCCGGTGAGATAGCTCAGCTCAGTGGACTAAGCACCTGCTAAAGCAAGAGAAGAGACTGGGGTTCTACCTCCGGCACCACATGCGTGCCAGCCCTGCCCTCCGGTGTACTGAGCCAGCTAGGGAGATTGGGTGTGGTGGCAACGCCTGTAATCCTGGCACTTGAGAGCGGGAAGGCAGCTCAGTGGCATAAGTCCCTGACTGACACATGCAAGGTCCTGAGTTCAATCCCTGGCACTGAAAAAAAAAGGAAAGGAAAAAATAAATCCCAGCACTTGGGAGCTTGGGAGGTTGAAACAGGAGGATTGCTAAGAATCTGAGATCAGCTTAGGGGCTACAAAAGTTGAGAATAAGACCAGCCTGAACTGTGTAAGAAGCCCTTGTTTCTAAATAAATAAATACACAAATTTCCTCCCACCTCAGTTTTCCAAAATGTTGGGATTATAGGTATGTTTCACTACACTACACTCAGCTACTTATATCCTTACTTGATCATAGATTCCCTCAGGCTCAAGTTTATAAAGAACAGCCCCAAAGCAGGAATTTATGGGAAAGAGTAATACTAAATAAATTTAATAGAACAAAGGCACAATCTTCCATTCTATTCAATCAGTTTAGTGCTTTTAATGCTTAGTTTGCCTCTTATCAAGAAAAAAGTCCTGGGGCTGGTGAGATGGCTCAGTGGTCTAGAGCACCTACTTAGAACAAGCTTTAGCAAAGCACAGGGACCGCGGTTCAATCCCTCAGCACCACATGCCAGCCTGCCCCGCCCCCTGGTGGGCTGAGCCGGCCACACACACACAAATAAATAAATAAGAAAGAAAAAAGTCCTGAAAGATTTTAATTTTTTGAGCCAGGGTCTGGAGTTACTCAGGGTGGCCCTGAACTCATTATGTAGCCCAGGCTGTCCTCCAATCTCTGCAATCCTCCTGCCTCAGCCTCTCAAGTTCAGGGGTTACAGGTGTGAGCCTCAGGCTTTTCATTTTGAGATAGGGCTCACTTCATGGCTCAGGCTGGTCTCCAGCCTGGAGACAGCAGTCTGCATCAGTCTCTTGAGGTGCAGGGGTGCAGCTCCATCGGGCTCTGGTTGTAGTTGAAGCTGTTTTCGGTTTGGACATTGAAGCTACACCTCGCCCATCCAAGGCGAGTGCTCTGGTGCTGAGCTGCATCCCCAGTCCTTGTTCTAGAATAGTTAAGGCACTGTGCAGGGCAAAGCACAAAGAGCATGCCTCGAGTCTGTTGGTCAGCGGAGGAAGCATCCCTGTCCCGAGTTAAGAGCACACTCACAGGTACTCTGCTGGCAGCAAAGCAATGGACTGTCTGAAACTCCACAAGTGGAAAGATGGACAGCAGACACTACAGAGAAGGGCTCAGAGGGCTACGAGGAGGGCTGCAGGAGCCCTGGAAACAGCAGGCTGGGACTGGGTCAGCAGGGAGTCTCTCTAATGAGTGCAGTGTAGGTCCCTCGATTAGACCCTGGCTTGAACAAACTACCTGTAAAATCCTTCGGGGAAATCTGAATATGGCCTGAGTAGTAGACATTATTAACAATTATATCTAGTTGTATTCGATACAGAATTCTGTGATTTGAAAGGGAAACACTCTTTTTCAGTAATGCATATAGAAATATAAGCAACAAAAGTACAAAAATAAGTGAAAAGAGTAAAATGTTAAAATTGATGCAGGCCAGTGAGATAGCTCAGCAGACTAAGCACCTGCTTAGGTAAGCACGGGGACCAGGGTTTGATCCCCAGCACCACAGGCATACTGGGCCAGCCACTCAGGCATACTGAGGCAGCCACCAAGACCAGGTGAAGTGGCACATGCCTGTAGTCCCAGTGCTATGTAGGCTGAAAACAGGATTACTAGGAGTCTGAGCTACATAGTAAGACCCTGTACCAAATACATTAAAAAAAAAAAAAAAAAAAAGTAAAATAAAATTGTTTGGTGCATGCTTGTAATCCCAGCACTCAGGAAGCTGAGGCAGGAGGATTGTTGAAGTTCAAGACCAGCCTGGGCTCCAAAGTGGGCTCAAGACTAACCTGAGCTACATAAAGGAAAAAGTAAATAAATAAAAATAAAAATAATTGTTAAATGTCTCATTGTTTTCCTGTAACTTTGTGATTTTTTTCTGATACAAAAATATAAAAAATTGTGTTATTGGGGATGGGTGTGTTGCTCTGCGGCAGGGCACTTGCCCAGCATGTGGGAGGCTGTGGGTCTGGTCCTACTGTGGTAAAAACCCCACCCACACCCCAGTACAGCACACATATGAACATCCTGAAACAACAGTGTTACTGTCTTGGTTTGCTGGTCTTTACAATGAGCAGTGGCATTTCCCCTAGTGACCAGCTACTGTGATATTGTTCCTATTATCTTAAGAATAGAGAAAAAAGTGCTTTCCTATAACTTGCTTCTGTAGCTTTGGAAAATACCATTATGTCCGCAATACCATCCTATCCCTGCTTTTGGTCTTGTACTCTTGGTTGTACCTCCTCGATAGAGCCCAAACCTGAAAGTACAGATGAGCCCTTTTCTGGATAGCTATACTACATAAAATCATGCACTTGGCACATGTGCTCAGTGACTGCCATCCTCTGGGCTGCAGCTCGGGACAGCCTGCCTAGCACATGGCCCTGGGTTCCATCCCCAGCACTAGAACAGCAATCCTTCCCCACAGAAGAAACAAAACCTCAAACCAAGAGGGAAGTAACCGCTGTTCAGGTCCGCCTGAAACTCGGACTAGCGCTAAGTGTGGGGCCCTGTTCTTTAGAAGCTTCCTAGGAAGTCCTAGTACGCAACCTGAACTGACAACTGTTGGCTCAAGGAGAGAAGGGTAACGAGTGCCAACCTCGCACTCAAAGTGCTTCTTAAAAGATGGCCAGAGAGGTGGGCAATGCTCAGACCTAGACCCTCACATGCTGGGACAGGCAGAAAGGGACAAGAAGGTCTTTGCAAACAGGGACTGTGGAACAGGAGCAGTGGCAGCAAAGCTACACACAGGAGAAAGCACAGAGCACATGGGCAGAGGGTTCTGAACAGGGAGACAGCCCTGGGGAGCAGATCCCCTCCACACCTCATCCTGCAGTCCCAGCTGCCACCGAGCACCTGGGCTGAGTGCATGGTCAGAGAAGTCTAGAGGCAAGGGACAGACTGCAGAGCGAGGGCACACCTGCAAAACAAAAGGTGTGGATGCAAAGGAGAACAAAAGGGGTCAGGGAGAGCCACAAATAGTGCTATAGGAAGAATTTAAAGTCAGACCAATAACTTCAATAATAGGGGTCAGGGAGATGGCTCAGGGGCCGGGAGAAGGCTCAGGGGTCAGGGAGATGGCTCAGGGGCCGGGAGAAGGCTCAGGGGTCAGGGAGATGGCTCAGGGGCCGGGGAGAAGGCTCAGGGGCCGGGGAGAAGGCTCAGGGGCCGGGGAGAAGGCTCAGGGGCCGGGAAGAAGGCTCAGGGGCCGGGAAGAAGGCTCAGGGGCCGGGGAGAAGGCTCAGGGGCCGGGGAGAGGCTCAGTGGCTGGGGAGATGGCTCAGTCGG
>NW_004524602.1:16953399-16958966 GCF_000260255.1 Octodon degus
GGGAGAAGGCTCAGGGGCCGGGGAGACGGCTCAGGGGTTGGGGAGATGGCTCAGGGGTTGGGGAGATGGCTCAGGGGCCGGGGAGACGGCTCAGGGGTCGGGGAGACGGCTCAGGGGTCGGGGAGACGGCTCAGGGGTCGGGGAGACGGCTCAGGGGCCGGGGAGAGGCTCAGGGGCTGGGGAGATAGCTCAGTAGACCTGAGTTCAATCCTCGGTTCAGCCAAAAAATTAAAATAAATAAATAAATGAATAAATAAATAATAGCAAACACTATATAAAGGTACTCTTTTTTAATTTTTCAATTTTTTGTTTTCTTGAGGCAGGGTCTCATTGCACAGTTCATGCTGGCCTTGAATTCATGTTCCTCCTGTTTTAGCCTTTTTAAAAATTTTTGAGATAGGGTCTTGCTTTGTAGTGCAGGGTGCAGGCAGGCCTTGACCTTTGTAGTACAGAGTGCAGGCTGGCCTTGACTACATAGCTTAGCCTGGCCTCAAAATGGTGGCAATCCTCCTACCTCAGCTTCCCAAATGCTGAGATTACAGCCCTGCGCTACCAGTCCAGCTGTCTGCCTCCTGAGTGCTGGGACTGCTGGGATGAGGTACTACCACTACCATACCGGCTCCCTCCCTCCTTCCTTCCCCCTCCAGAGTAGCCAGCCAATGGTGTGGCATGTACTATCATATTGAGTTTAATGCAAATCTTAGTTCTTCTAATTTCCTTTAGTGTTCAATTATAAACAGCCATCATTGAAAGTCATCCTTGTTTTCCCTCTAGGTACTTTTTTCTCTTAGAAAGTCAATACTTTTTAATGTAATCTGTGAAAAAGAAATTGAGAATTTAAAAACAAAAACTGACTTAAGATAATACTTCAGTGCTTAATTCATTCCCTGCTAAAGAACTACTACTTAATTACCATCACAATTTGATGATTAGGGTTATACTAAAATCTTTTATTTTAAGCAAATTAAATACATCTCTAAATTAAGCTGCTGTGACTTTCAGTAACAATTAAACAGCTATTTCTTTAGCATACCTTGTGTTTGGTCATGGTGCTAAAATGATTATTCCGAAAGAACACACAGAGCTCTCCCTCCTGAACGGTTGAAGTTAGTTCACATAGTCCATGGTATGTCAGTTGAGTGGCTGTATTGTTTAGAAACTGCTCAGCTACAAAGCCTATGGAACCAATGCATAATATTAGATAGAAGAATATTTCAAAATTTAAAAGTTATTCTTTTATTTACATTGTGTTCCAAATGTGTAGGAAGGCCAATGAATATAAGACTTTTATTACACAATGGCCCTAAATTTGAGGTTCATCTTTCTAACTGCTATGGAAATTGTGTCTATAGTCATTCCCATCCTAAAATACACATATGACGTTGGTTTTATCAATAAATATATTTATATTTCACCTACAAAAATGATTTCTAGCAGTTTACAATATAAAACATAAGACATAATAGCACTAAGTCCATTAAGGCAAATAAGAATGTTGGGAGCTAGAAATTTAAAAAGTGGGCTGGAAAGATATACGTCCAGTAGGTGCTTCCTCAGTGGCTCGGTGTTTAGAAATTAAAAGTAGCCTCAATACGCTATGGTAGGGCTGGTGAGATGGCTCAGTGGTCTAAAGCACCTACTTAGAACAAGCTTCGCAAAGCCCAGGGACCGCAGTTCAATCCCCCAGCACCACATGCCAGCCAGCCCCGCCCCCTGGTGGGCTGAGCTGGCCACACACACACACAAAATAAATAAATAAATATTTAAAAAAAAAAAAGTTAAAAAAAAAAATACTCTATGGTAGGGCCCGGGCGATTGCTCAACAGAATAAGCACTTGCCTGGCAAGCGCAGGGTCCTGAGTCCAATCCCCAGTACCAAAACAACAAAACAAAACAAAACAAAAAACCAAATACTCTATCGTGAGTTCTTCGGCTTTAATACCCAGTGTTTTTTGTTTGGGTGGGTTTTGTGTCCCAGAAATCGAGCTCAGGACCTTGTGCTTGCCAGGCAGGCACTGCCCTGTAGAGCTATATCCCTGCCCCACATGGGCTTTTAATAAAGTTCCTAGATGAACGCAACTCTTGTACATAGGACTGGATAGAAACACTAGTTTATCCTAATTCCCTCCAACATATGCCACATTAGGTAGATGCCACAAGCTCAGAAATTCTCTCTCCTCTTAATGAAACACACCCGCGAAGACACACACACAGCTGGCCCTCATCGCCTACACCCCCTGCACGGGGGCGCCCCTCCACCCTCAGGACACTTTCAGTCGTTCACAGACACAGCCCCGCCTGCAGGCAAGCAAGGCAGCGCTCCGCCTGGCCGGCCCTCACCCCACAAGCAGGAGTCCTCCGCACGGTCCACTCCGCGCCACACTGGCCGCGGCGCCGCGCCTTCTGCTTGAAATGCCCCAACGCGCGCGGAAGACGAGGCGCTGCTCAGGGCTCCTGAGAGCGGTCCCAGGCCGGCAGGGCCGCCACGTGCCTGGTACAAGTGCGCGCTGGCGCGAGCGCGATGCCGAGGAATCAGGAGCCGTGTTAGGAACAGGCTGCCCTGGCACAGAAGCGCGAGCTGCGGTGGCCGAGGAGGGCGCCGGCCAGCCTCCTAACGAGCGATCTGGCAGCCACCGGCCCTGGCGCGCGGTCACACAGGAGACGGCTGCTGCGTGCGAGTAAGGAGAAAATCTGCGCACCAATTTCTGAAACCTGTGTTTCCTTCTGTCTCCTCTTTTTGGGGGTCCTGGGGATTGAACTCAGGACCTATGCTACTGCGCTACCTCCCCGGGCCTCCTCTTTTTGTTTGTTCCCTTAGTCAGGAAGAAAAATCTCAGGAAGGGTAGGCAGGGAATCCAGAGTGCGATAACCGGGCTACGAGTGGCAGGATGACCCGAGTCCGGGACCGCGGCCGCCGGGCAGCGCCACCCTGAGGACTGCGTCCAGCGAGGCGCGTCACAGCTGCCGCTCGGAACCGGACAGGCTCGGCGGCATGAAGTGACTCGCCTAAGGTGAAAACACTAGTCACCATAAAGACCAGAACCCAGAAAATAGTTGCAGGAGAATCACTGGTGCTGACGGCTGCATATCCCAACTGAAACGCGACTCTCCCCAGATGGTCACACGCAGCCGGTGCAGAAGCACAACGCAGTGTGTTCCGCAATCCCAGCGCTCGCCAGGCGGAGGGAGGCGGTCTGCCTGGGCCAGGCCTCGGGGCCTCACGGTGGGCCGGCCAGGCGCTGTCACCGTGCCGCGCGCCCAGGGCACAGCAGGCACTTCTGGTCCGCTTGTGCCTTGTCCTCTTTACCGGACCCAGCCTGCTTTGGGGGCCAGCACCCCACCCTTCACTTTTATGTCGCTGAATAAACGTGGCCACTGCTTTAAAGAGAAGAGAGGTGCAGTCACGGCTGTGGAGGTGCAGCCTGGGAGCTGTACTCGGAGGACTGCTTTAGGTCCAAGGCGGAACTGCAACAGTGAGTTGAGGGCCAGCTTGCACTACACAGCCCCACCCTGTCGCAAAAACCAAAAAGTTAGAAGATGGACTCTAAAATTAGGCAAAACAGAGCTGGGGAGATAGCTCAGCACCACAGCACCTGCCTGGCAGGTGCAAGCTCCTGAGTTTGATTCCCTGTTCCAAAAATAAATACATAAAATTAGCCAAAAAGGAACAGAATGTGGAAACAGAAGGAAAGAAATCTGATTTATTAAAAAAAAAATAGTGCTTAATTTGGGTATCATGGTGGCACATACCCATAATTCTAGCATTGGGAGGCTGAGGCAGGAGGATCACGGTGAGTACATCCCGTGTCTCAAACAAAAACAACAAACCAAATTTTTTCCCCAGCATAATGGGCAAGACAATCTCTTTTCATTGCACAAACTGCACAGGTTTTCTTTAAAAAGACAGAAACTTATTTGATTCAGGGAAAGCAGGAATCCCAGGATATTGTATAGCGCCAAAAAAAGAAAATGCTTAAGGAATGACAGAACATAAAGAACATGGGAGGGTCTGGTGAGAGAGCTCAATGGTCTAAGTGCCTGCCTGGCAAGCGCAAGGACCCGGGTTCAGTCCCCTGTACCACATGCCCTGCCAGCCCCGGAACCCCAGGTGTGCCATGCCAGCTACCAAAAGTGGACATGGTGGCGCATGCCTGCAATCCAGTGCTGGGGAGGCTGAGACAAGAGGATCACTGTGAGTCCCAGCTGCATAGAGAGACCCCGTACCAAACAAACAAATAAGTAAATGATTAACAAAAGAAAAAGAACACAGGACCCAACATAAGGTCATACTTGGACAATTTAACGATCAAAAAGAGTAAGAATGAAAATGCATTATAGCACTGATAAAGAATCCATGCTTTATATTAATAGAGAAAGGAGGAAGAGAAAAAAAAGCACTCTTCTTTTTTACAGGAAAGAATAATACATGAATAATAAAAATACCAAGCTGGGTGTGAAAGTGCACACCTGTAGCCTAGCACTTGCGAGGCTGAGGCAGGAGGCTGTACAAGCTCGAGGCCAGTCTGGACTACACCGTGAGTTCAAGCCCAGCCTGAATTACAATGCAAACAAACAAACAAAAAAACCCAGAACAACCTGGCAGGCTACTTATTAATTAAAAAACAAAAGGGCATCATTACAATTAAAAAAACCTAGCAGGCACCACTTTGATCAAACTTAAACTTCACCAGAAATGGGACAACCAGAGCGATGACTCCAGATTTGGGGCGCTGTGAAGAGCTTGGTGTCATGTGCACGGCAATCCTGCCAAAAATGTTCAACTAAATCTACTCATAGAGAAATAATCAGAGAAACCCCAGTTGAAAACTGGCCTAAACTATTAAAAATGAGCCATGTTACAAAAGATTTCTTTTTAAAGCAATAAGAAAAGTATTAGAGATCTGTTGCATATTGCTCAAGACTATAGAACTCCTTGAGTAGAGCACACTGAACAACATGAAAAGCTTTAAGGGGCATTATGGGAAGCCAGAGAATTCGGAATAGTAACAGTTTATTAACAGTACCGCATCAGTGTTAAATTGCCTAGATAATTATAATTATTCAGGAGAATTTTATATAGGAGAGTAATTTCTTTTTCTTAGGACACAAATGATGAATTATTTATGGGTAAAGTGCTATGACATTTGCAACTGATTTCATGCTATTTAAGAAAAAATAAAGTATGTGCAGGAATACAGAAAAACAGCAAATAGCTACTTGTAGTGATGTATAATCTAGAACTCTGAGAGGCTGAGGCAAGACTGCAAATCTGAGCCCTGCCTAGGCAATTCCACAAGACCCAAAACAACAACAACAACAACAAAAGTAACAAGAACAAAAGGGGGCCTGGGGATACGGCTCAGTTCCAAGGCCCCGGGCTTGACGCCCAACGTGTCATGCTTCAAAACTCAACTAATCATGAAACAAACAACAAATATACAAAAAATTCAGCAAATATTTACTGTTAATAATTGGTGAATTTAATTAGAAGGTAAATGTTCATTGTGCTATTAAAACATTTTTATGGGTCTGAGATTTCCCAAAATGAAAGGCTGAGAAAAGGAAAT
>NW_004524602.1:16959066-16966131 GCF_000260255.1 Octodon degus
AAAAAAAAAAAAAAAAAAAAAAAAAAAAAAAAAAAAAACCAAAAAACAAAAAACAAAACAAAACAAAAAAATGAGTTTAAACTACAATATTCAGTGTTTATAGCATATAAAGCAGGATTAACAAGTATGTGAATAGGCTGGTAAATATACTACAATTATTTTGGTAGGCATTTCTGTTGTAGAAACATTATCCCTGACACAGCATCTGCAGTGACAGGGCCAGCTCATGTGAAGCCTGGCAGCTGGGACTGGACTGTTTGGGGTTTTTCTCACTGACTTTTCTGCTGTGTCACAACCTGTCATTATAATGAGCGAGCGTTAAAAGAGTGTATCAAAAGTGGTGGCAAGGGCTGGCGAGATAACTCAGCAGGCTAAGCTCTTGCTTAGATAAGCGCAGGGACAGGTGTTGGATCCCGGCAGCATAGGCTGCGCGGGCACCAGCCTCGCCCCGGGTGTGCTGAGCTGGCCACAAGTCTGGGCGTGGAGGCGCGTGCCTGTAATCCCAGTGCTGGGAGGCTGAAAACAGAAGGATCACCATGAGCCCGAGCTGTGTAGCGAGACCCTGCACCACATACATTAAACAAAACGCAGTGGCAAGTAAGAGGTGCTCAAAGTACGGTACAAGTTCTGTGCTTTTATCGGTACTGCCACCAAAACAAAATGAATGTTACTAAAAGAAGTCTAAGGAGTACTTATTTCTATTTGACTATTACTAAACATTTCCTTTTGTCCAAAAAAGAATGCTCGTAAAAGTATTTCTTATACTTTCTACTTTGACATCAAATGGAATGTTGGATTTTCAGAAAGTAGTTATCTCAAGGACCAAGGCTTTTAGGGTTAGACACAGCTTGGGATATTTATGGACTCACAGGAAAGGCAGAGTTGAAAGCTAAATAGAAAAGGAAAGCAGCTACTTCAACACTGTGGCCAATAGAGTAAGATGGACAGAAGAAATAGAGGAGTGCTACTTGCCACAACTGAAGTAAAAATATCCATAGTGGCCTTCTCCTGACATAGTTTCATAATCTTACAGTGTCTTATACGAGTAACCACTGGTACTAATTATCTCAAACTTACTATTTGTAATTCTTTAAAGAGAAGGCTGGCTTAGCTCTCTAACTGTATCGAATCCCACGGACAACTACTCCTGAATGTGAAAATCTGGCTGCACGGCGCTGCTCTGCCGCTCGTCAGCGCTGCCCCTGGCCTGTGTCACTCAGGCACTGCCCCTCCTGGAGGGGTGATGCCTCGCTGTCCTGCAACCCTCTCCCCAACTGCCGGTACAGTGTCCACCGCAACGGCTATCTCACCACCCCTGGGAAGCGGAGCCCAGGTGACCTGGCGCTCTGCTGGCTGACGCCGCAAAGGGAAGTGCCAAGCACCCCCACCCTCCACAGTCTGGCCCGGGCAAGTGACTGTCATAAGATCTGCAGTGGCTTCTCACCCTGAAGTCTGTTCACCCAAACACCTCCTCTTGGACTAGCATCTTGTCTGTCATCACTTTTTTAAAAAATGTGTTTGGTCACTGCAGGGTCATTCATTACACAGCTCAGACTCGTGGTGATCCTCCTGTTTTCAGCCTCCCCAGGACTAGGATTACAGGCATATGCCACTTCGCCCAGATTGTGGCTGGCTCAGCCTGCCCTGGGGGTGGGGGCTGGCATGGCATGTGGTGCTGGGGATTGAACCGTGGTCCCTGAGCTTGCCTAACCAAGTGTTTTAGCCCACTGAGCTATCTCGCTGGCCCTGTTATCACTTTCTGAATCTTACTGCGCCTTCAGCTACTACTGAGGAGCATATTGGTATATTGGACATTATTGAGAAAGCAGATTTCATAGAAATCTTGTGCATAGGGTTTTTTTTTTTAAAGGATTATATCAATGGTAATGAGAATATGGACAGAAATACACAGTTCTCCTAAATACAGCAGAACTTTGTTCTCTGAAACACAAAGAAAAAGAATTTTCTGAGAGTCTGGCTATGTAGTCAGGCTCCCTCTGAACTCACTGTGCTGCCCAGGCTAGTCTCACATTCACCATGATTCTCCTGCCTCAGCCTCCCAAGTACTGAAATTACAGATGTGTGCTACTGTTTTTTTGCTGGGTGTGGTGACCCATACCTGTAATCCCAACACTCAGGAGGCTAACAGGAGAATCACTGTAAATTTGTGGTCAGCCTGGGCTACACAGTGAATTCAGTTTGCCTGAACTACAAAATTGAGATGTTGTCTCAAAAAGAAAATTGTTTTTCTTGATTTTTTGTAAACTTTGCTGCCTTGAATTATAGCGACAGAATTATCCTCCAGTAAATGACCCTTGTCCACGTTTGGAGCCTGTGCGGTGGTGCACAACCGCAGTCCAGCATTCTGTGATCACAGGCAGGAGGGTCGCAAGCTGAAGGTCTGCCTGGAAAGCCGAGTGACTTAGTGAGACCCTGTCTCAAGACAAAAAATAAAAATGGGCTGGGGATATAGCTGAGGGCAAAAGCCCCGGGACCAACCCCCAGGAAAACAAACAAAATCTTCCGTTTGCTCTTGTATATTGTGGTGGTCACTGCTTTTAAGTGTGGTAATCGTAATCAACTATTATACTTTATGTAGAAGCACTGTACAGATGAGGCAGCGTGATGGCACGCCTGCCCTCACTTCGCCTCGCCCTGTTTACCCTTCTCAGCAGAGGGCAGCAGCCTCAGAGCGCGTGCGTCTTATCAAGAGCGGCACAGTGCCGGGAGGGAGATGCGGGCGCTCTGCCCTGCAGCTCCCCCGCAGCAGATCTCCTTCCCTGGGTCACTGGACGCGGCCGGAAAACCAGTACCCTGCCTCTGATCAGACTGGCATTCTGTTAGCGAACGATGGTCAGTGAGGCACAGACTTTGCTTGCTTGTTTCTGGTGAGACGGGGCATCACTCTGTAGTTCAGGCTGGCCTTCAGCTCACAATACAGCCCCAGCTGCCTCCAAGTCTCCCCGATCCGCCTGCCTCAGCCTCTCGGGTGCCGACTGACAGGCATGTGCCACCCCAGCCGGCCACAGCTGCCTTCTACTGGAGAGTGCTCGCTCTCAAGGGTTACACTGTGTTCGACACAAGGCAGAGGCCTCCCAAAGAGAACGCGTTGGCATCATACACTCATTTCTGACAACTGAAGAGGAAAAATTACAAAATCCACTTAATACTCCCATATAATAATGATCTTTTAAAAAACTAGTCATCGATGACCTCCCAATAACTGACCACACGAGCGTGGCACCAAAGACTCCAAAGACTGTTACCAGCACCCAGGCCCCGCTTCACAGCTTCACAAGCCCAGCGGAAACGCTTCCAGGAAAGCCTTCCCCTGAAGCCCTCCAAGCAGCCTTCCGGGCATCTGCACACATCCTAATGACCAATGCGAGGCACCCCCTGCAGGTGCGGACACTCTCACCTGGCCGCGGCAGGGCGGCGGCAGCACCCACCTTCACTGGCCAGCTGGCCGTCGTCCGACTGCTTGCAGAGGATGATCTTCTCCACCAGCTGGTTGTAGCTGCAGTTACCCACTGCCTTCACAGCGTCAGCAGCCTGAGGACAAGCCAGAGCAGAGACGATAGCCAAGACCACACACAGCGCTCTAGGACTGTACCCTAACACACTGCTAAACGCCCGAGTACTATCTATGGGAACGGCGCCACTGAAACCAGTACCTAACAATTTTGGGCTTTTTTTTTTTTTTTGCGGAACCAGGGATTAAACTCAGGACTCTGCGCTTGCCAGGCAAGCGCTTATTCTACTGAGCTATCTCCCCGGTCCCCCAGTTCTGGATTTTGCTTAGTGTACATAGCTGTAGTTCAATTAAGAAAAGATAAAATGAGATAACATGAAACTTTTAAAAGGTCATTATTACTATGCTTTGGTTCTCTGAGTGTCAACTGAAGTAAACTTGTTAAGTGAAAATCTTGCTAAGTAGTGCAGGCTGGCCTTGAATTCATGGTGATCCTCCTGCCTCAGCCTCCTGAACAGCTGGGATTACCAACATGTGCCACCACACCCTGCTTCATTCATCTTTTGATAACTATTTGAACTGTCACTTGGAGTAATGGCAAATTTTGCTATAAACATTCTTTCCATTTATCTTATTCCACACACCACGAGCTTCTCTTAGGGTACATGCCTTGTCACACCAAGTCTCCAGTTACGTTTATCCTTAACTTCAGTAGACGAACCAACCTTTTCCAAAGGAGATGACCAATTTCTTCTCTCAGCAGTAGAGAATGAGAATTCCTGATGCTGTGCGTCTTCGTCACTTAATGTTCTACTTCTATGCTTCTTTTGTCTTTGTGCGACAGGGTCTTACTATGTAGCCCAGGCTGGACTTGGACAGGCAGGCTGGGATAACAGGCCTGCACCACACCTGGGTTCAAACCATTTACCCTTTCTCTTTACTGGGTTGTCTATCTTCTAAAAAATTATCTGTGGGCGTTCTTCAAACCTTCTCGATGCTGATCCTGTTAGAAACAGCATCATGTACTCTGTGGCTTGCTCTTTACACCCTCTTTAGAATGTCCTCATTTCTATTTTATTTTTATTCTTTTGGTTTTTTGAGACAGGGCCTCATTTTGTAGTGAAGGGTGGCCTTGCTCTTACTGTATAGGCAGGCTGGCCTCAACTCAGTGACACTCCTGCCTCATCTGTCTGAGTGCTGGGATTACAGGTGTGTGTCAATGGTACATTTTAGATAAGCAAAAGTGCTCAATTTTATGGTAGTCACATGTACTGACTGGATAATGGATGCGTGTGTATTGTTCTAGAAATTTGTATTTGCTGTTGCATTTGTGTATTTTGCAGTTAAACTTTCTAGGGTCCACAAAATAGAATTTTATGGTGTGAGGGGCAAATAATTCCCTTTTGTTCCACCATAGTTATCTGTCTTCTCAACTTTTATTGTAAGAACTGCTTTCACTCCTTGCTCTACAGTGTTTTATTTCTGTCTATATTAGCACAGTCTTTTTAGGTTCCTATTTCCTCTCATCAGTCTAATACTTACTGAAATATTTAAAATATTTCCTAACTGGAGAAGCATGGCCTCTTTACTTGTTCCGCCTTAACGGCCTGCCGGGCCCCGTGGCACACGCCTGAAGTCTTACCAGGCAGCAGACTGAGGCAAGAGGACTCCAAGTTTGAGGCCAGACTGGGCAACTTTGTGACTCAGACCCAATCTCAAAATGTAAAAAGGGCTGGGAATGTCGCTCAGTGCAAAAGCCCAGGCGACGCAGCAAGTCTGAGGTCAGCCTAGATTGTTCGTAAGACTCTGCTTCAACCTCCCTTCCCCCAAAACACAGTATCTTGGCTTTTATTCCTGGCGCCTTCCACCTTCATATAAGTTACGGAAGCAACCTGCTACATTCCACAGCTCCCACCACATTTCCTGGGGTTTTGATTTTTATTTTATTGATGCCTTACTTTTTAGAAAAATGAAATCTTCGTAATTCTGGTCTTGAAAGCTAAGAGCATTGCGTATCTCTCCATTTACACGGGCTTCTGCTTTCTCTCAAACATCAGACTGCCCCCAAAGCCAGGTCAGCAGGGTGCCCCTGAGCCACACCCTCCGAGGGCTGCTTGAGCAAGGCCTGCCTTGCATACAAAACATAAAGTTACAGGCAAAATTATTCAGACAGAGCTCTTCTAGGTCTGTCACATTTATTCCTAAGAACTTATGCTACACAAATATTTTTAAAATTTTATTTTCTGTCATTTAAAACTCGTTGAATTTTAGCTTTGTCAATGTTCTTTTTGAGACAGGGTCTTACTATATAGTTTAGGCTGGCCTTGAACTCATTATGTAGTGTAGACTGACCTCAAATTTGTGACAATCTTCCAGCCTCCGCCTCCTGAGTGCTGAGACTGTAGGTGTCCACCACTATGCCCAGGTACTTAGGTTTCTTGACCTTGAACTTACTATAGCCCAGGCTGGTCTGGAGCTCAGAGTGATCCTCCTGCCTCTGTCTCCTGAATGCTGTGATTACAGAACCACCAATCCCAATAGTAGCCATTCTTTATTAAGACAGCTATGCAGGGGGCTGGGGAGATAGCGCTGTAGAATAAGTGCTTGCCTGGCAAGCGCAAGGGCCTGAGTTCAATTCTTGGTTCTGCCAAAAAAAAAAAAAAAAAAACCCAGCTGTGCTGGGTACAGTGGTTCACAGCTGCATCCATGGCTCTTTGGGCGGCTGTGGGCAGAGGCTGGCTAATTTCAGTCTAGTCTGGGCAGTCCCGCAATTTAGTGATAACCTGTCCGGAAAAAAAGGTTAAAAAGGGCTAGAGTATAGCTCAGTGCAAAGGCTGATTAAATCCTCAGCATCGGTGGTGTGCGGGTAGATATGATAGCCATTATTACGTTCCTTTGACATATGCATTTAAGGCTTAAAACTTCCTCTAAAAACGTTCTTAGCTGTCACAACGATTGTCATGGATTTTACTGTGCAGCTTAAAATATATCCTAAATTTCATTATGATTTTTCTTGTCCCAAGGACTTCCTAATTACTTCTTTTTATTTATTTTATTTTTTTTAATTACTTCTTTTTACTTTGTTGTTTTTGTTTTTTTTTTTTTTGTTTGTTTGTTTTTTTAGAGCAGAATATATTTCCTGGGGGAAACAAAGCTTCTGTCCAAGAGAGGGACAGAAGGGGGACCTGAGCAGGTTGCCCTTTTCCTGTCCTTTTGAGACAGGGTTTCCCTGTGCAGTTCACAGTGGCCTTGAACTCACACTGGAGACCAGGCGAATAAAACATTTTTTAAATTTAAAGAATGTATACTGTTACCTATTTTTTTTCTATTATAGAGAAAAAATAATTAAGATCTTTCACTGACAATCTGCTAATTTTTGCCCTTTTAAAAGGTGCTGGTAAGTGTATGAAGCCAACACTATGACCATGTGCAGAGGTGCACACACATTCCAGACCTGCCCCCCACGATCCTTTTTCCTCCCCTCGGCCCTTCCCTTCATAGACAATATGGGGGCTGGGGAGATAGCTCAGTACAATAAGCGCTTGCCTGGCAAGTGCAAGGGCCTGAGTTCAATCCCCAGTTCCACAAAAAAA
>NW_004524602.1:16966231-16983647 GCF_000260255.1 Octodon degus
GTTCAGGGTCTCACTACTAGATCAGACTCGTAGTGATTCTCCTGTTTACAGTCTCCCAAGAGCTGGGATTACAGGTGCGTGTGGGGCTCAACTGTGGTCTCAGCAGGCCCCTGGGGCGGGGCTGGCGCGACAGGCCCAGGGATCGAACTGGGCCCCTGCGCCTGCTTGCAGGCACTTTAATCCGCTGAGCTACTCAGCCAGCCCTCCTGATCATCTATTTATATACACCAGACTGACTAAGCAGTCTGCCTTCCTAGCTCTCTCAGTGCCTCCTTCCTTTCTTTTTGTGGTGCTGGGATTCATACTGAATTCCACATCCACCCTTTTTTGTTTTTATTTTGAGATAGGGTCTTGTCCGGTTGCGAAGTTTTCCGGGTTGGCGTCTAACTTTCAATCCTCCTGCACGCCTTCTGAGTGGCAGGTGGAGTTGCAGCTGAGTTTTACTGCACCTGATGTGCCTACGTAGTTGTAGTTTATGCTGTTAAACACATACATGATATGTTTTTCAGTGTCAAAAGCTGATCTTTATTTGGTGTGGCAGTGCCTGTGTGTCCAAGGGATGAAGTGGCCATGGGCTGTCTCTTCCCTGGTGCAGTGTTTTGGCATATACATATTTAAAATGACGATCTTCTTGGGAAACGCAACATCATTAGTAATGCTTCTCGACTTAGTCTATTGCTTCTAGTACTAGTACCATCACACCAGTTGCCTTTTGATTACTGCCTTTAACCCGGCCTGAGGATCATAGTCTTCACTGTCTTTCTGTCTGTGCTACAGGACGCCAAGCCCAGGGCACAGCAGATGGCCAGGCAACTGCTCGACCACTGAGCAGCCCAGTCTGTGGTCATGCTTTCCACAGTTTCAGTTAATCTAGGTACAATTATCCACGCTTTTATTTTTAAAACTGATGGATTGATTGTCTTTTTGAGATAGGGTCTTGCAGTGCAGCTCAGGCTGGCCTTGAGCTCACTCTGTAGCCCAGGCTGGTCTCAAACTTTCAGTGATCCTCCTGCCTCAGCTTCCTGAGTGCTGGGATTACAGGCATGTGCCACCAGGCCCAACTTAGATTTATTTATTTATTTATTTATTTTTTGGCGGAACTGGGGATTGAACTCAGGCCGTTGCGCTTGCCAGGGAAGCGCTTATTCCACTGAGCCATCTCCCTGGCCCCTAGATTTATTTTTAACTAATACATAACACTGCGTATATTCATGGGGAAACATGTAATAGTCAACGTGTGCATACACTGCACAAGGCTTAAATCAGGCTAAACATACTACCTCCAAGACACACCAGGCCCTGCGCACACACACCGCAGCTTGCCCTCTACAGTGTTCCTCCCGGCCGGCTCTCACCACTCTCTCCCCCTGCACTTCCGTGCTCCTACCTGCTGCTCGCAGTCAGGAGGCCACTTAGGGAAGTGGGACAGTTAATAAAAGCTTTCAAGCTAAAATTGCATGTAGACTCACAATTGTTTCAAAATGAAAATTAAAAAAAAATTAAGTCTTCATCTCATGCCATAAAACAATAAATTTGAGAGCCAATAGCTGTTGTCTTTTTTAAACTTTTAAACACTACAAATAAATAATATTTATTACAAATAGAATTAAATAACCTTATTTTACTTTACTTTAAAAAACATGTACAGGAGCTACAATAATACTAAAATAGTACCAGAGCAGAGAAGACAAACGAAGGGAACACAGGAAGCCAGCCGCACAAAGCGTCCATCCCTGCCACCTTTCCGGCCCCTCTCACTCTAGGAAGAGGCCCTCCTCTGTGGGTGGAGCACCCGGACCTCCTGCTCTCACTATCGGCAAGACCTGGCCAATGTAATTTTTTAAAAGCAAAGCAAAGATTAATGGTTGTGAGGTGTTAAGAAGAGAGTGAAGGTGGGTGTTGTGGCTTGTGTCTGGATGTTCCCCGAAGCCTCCCGTGGTCACAGGCGGGGCTCCTAGGAGGTGGCTGCACACAGGCTGTACGCTGCAGGGATCCAGGATGCGATGCTGGGCTTGTGGCGCCTCACCCGGGTACGTGCGGAGTCCAGGCAGGCGCTGCTCTCCTCTCCCTTGCTGGCCACAGCCCCACACACTGGTCTTGCTGGCTTCTGCTAACTGCTGACTTACTTTGTCTCTTCAGAGTTCAGGGCAGCAGAGCTTCTGGCTGTCCCTAACTGTGGGATGCTTCACCACCCCTTCCTCTTTTCCCTTAATGTTGCCCACACCTTCGTAGAACAGTCTCTTGCTCGGGTTTTCATCAGTTATCCTTGGGTATGTCATCTACTTCAGACCAGGGCCCTAGGCTTCTGCCAACAGGCGAAACTTGTAATGCTAGGCTAGAAGATTCGAGGGGTCACTGCATGTTTAGAAACACACAGGCACAGTGATGGGGACTGGGCAGTGCTTCATAAGTCAATGACGGGTGACTCAAAAGCTATGTAGGGGTCATGTTTGATGGACTTCACCTGTTATCCCCACAGCCCGGGCAATTTAGCAGGACTACATCGCAGAATAAAAAGTACAATGGGCTGGGAAATAGCTTAGTGCAAAGGCGCTAGGTCCCACGCCCAATACAAAAAAAAAAAAAAAAAAAGCAAAAAGCTGAACACTGAAAGCTAAGTGAGTTCTAGAACTGGCAACCTCTGGGATGTCACACACCAATTCTAAGAGGGCGACATGTCCTCAGGACCCCAGGGTTTCTCCTATGGAGCCTCCTGGATACCCCTCGGTTAATCATAACATGCATCCTTTTCCTGGGATAAACTACAGTGCTGAGTGACAGCTTTGCTGGATTCTAGAAGGCCTTTTAAGTGGAAAATGACTCCGGGCACTTCCAGGAACCTCACTCAGTTGGTGAACTGGCCCTTGGTGGGGACAGTGAGAGTAATTTCTGGTGGACTTTTCATCCTCCTTGGACCCTAACTCTTTGCAGCTGGGGTCAGAACTCTAGGGCCAATGTGGGGAACTGGGAGATGACTCTCGATTTCAGGGTCTGGCTAACTCCAGGTCAAGGCACACAAAACAAGTGTCCGAAAATATGAATTTAGTTTAATTTGTGAATTAGCCTACTTTCTTGCATTTGCGTTTATGTAACTTCAATTCTACTCACCTGGGGGTCCACCAGCCACCCGTGATACAAAGGAATGTCGAGCAGGTCAAACACTACACACTCTGGTGTGTACTCAAACACTCGGACGCCAGTGAACTTCACGTTCACATCCAGGCCTGTCTGTAGTTTGTGCAGGATTGCCATGGCATCACTCATGTTCTGAAGACAAAAGGGCAGGAGTCAGCTCAGGAAAGCAAGACAGGCGCAACCGCACACCCAGATGGGTGGCGCCCTCCGGCTCAAGGCTGACGCGGGAGAATGCTCAGGGCTTCAGGCCAGTCTGGGCAATGGCCAGACCCTGTCTCTTAAATTAAAATGTCATCGAATTTCATCCTTCAGAAGATGTTTACCATTAAAAAAAAAAAAAAAAAAAAAAAGAAGATGTTTACTATTAGGTATCTGCTCTGAGTCAGGCACTAATCTGAGTTCCACAGATATAACAATGAATAAAACAAAGGTTTTGTTCTTACATCATTGGGAGAAACCTGTGGACACACGTTAACCATTATCAGGAAAACCAGAGCAGAGTGGGGATGTGCAGAGTGGCAGAGACCAAGGATCTACTCAGATTGAGAAGCCTGAAGCCAGAAGTCTCTAATGCCAAGGAGTAAGGAAGGCCTTTTCCACTTCTGGGTGTACATTGAAATGACTGCACACAGGGTCTTTTTTTTTTTTTTTTTTAATTTATGTATTTGGTACAGGGTCGCACTACACAGCTTGGACTCATAGTGATCCTCCTGTTTTCAGCCTCCCCAGTGCTGGGATTACAGGTGTGCACCACCATGCCTGGACTCAGGGACTCGCTCAGCATGCCCAGGGGCAGGGCTGTGTGGCATGTGGTGCTGGAATCAAATCATGGTCCCTGCGCTTGCCTGTGCAGACGCTTAATCCACTGAGCTATCTTGCTGGCCCTGGGGTCTTGAAAAGATGCTTCTCCAACTCCATCCATTATGCACAACAGGCAAGAAGTGGCTCTCCAGGCACGCCTACAACACCTGCACTCAGGCTGCGGCGGGGTGGAGGTCAAGTTTGAGACCAGGTGGACTTCATGGGAAAAGGGAGAGCAATGGAAGGAGCCCGAAGGCCACTGACGCGCGCAGAGCAGACGTGCACACCACAGAGCTCTACTCAGCGTGAGAAAAGACAGCAACCCTACGGCACGCGGCTGTGGATGGAGCCCGCGGTCGGTGCGCTGAGTGAGACGAGCTGCTCACAGAAGCACACGCACAGCACGCTCCGCGTCTGTGGGCTGCCCGGGCAGCCCAACGCAGAGCAGAAAGTAGCGTGGTGGCGTCTTCAGGCTTGAGAGAGAAGGGAAGGGACTGTCTTGACAGGTACAAGAATTTAGTTTTGCAAAATGAAGTTCTGGAGATCTATTAGATGACACCATGAACACAGTTAATGCTAGGAACCAGCACAATTAAAGATGATTAAGAGAGCTAGATATAATTCCTAGCACTTAGCAAGCTGGGGGGGGGGGAGAGAAAGAGAGAGAGAAAGAGAGAGAGAGAGAGAGAGAGAGAGAGAGAGGAAATGGCAGAACTCAGAGATAAGTGGCTGCCAGGGGCTAGGGGGAGGTGGGGACAAATGGGAGTACTGCAATCACGCAGTAGGATGTGCTAGATCCACTGTGACAGGTACAACTCAGCAGCACAACAGCCAGGATGAGCGCTATGCACACGGTGTACTTGGAGGGCAGGGGTGTGTCAGTTTGACTGTGGGCACAACGGGAAAACGGGATTCTCTGCTCCATCCATGCTTCATGTTCCATCGAATTTACTAACCTGAAAGAGCTAACGGGAGGGCGGGAGGGAGGGAGACCTGCAGGGCAAGACCTGCAGGCTGGCCTCTGCACACACATACCACCCTGAGCAGCACAGGTATTCACAGAAAACAGGAATTCAAAATGTCTGGCTTGTGCAGTGACTGATGATTCCTACCTATAACCCTGGTACTTGGGAGGCTGAGGCAGGAGGATTGCCACAAGTTCAAGGCCAATCTGGATTATATAGTAAGACTCTGCCTCAACTTCCCCCCAAAAATACCACAAATAAGCAAATACCTCAAAGAATATGTAGCAGAGACTAATAACATGTGACCTGAAAAACTAAAATATTTATACTCTGATTTTTTTTTGGGGGGGGGGTTGGTACTACGACTTGAATTCAGGACCTTGGGCTCGCCAGGCAGGCACTTACGCCATTGAACTATGTCACCAGCCTAAAATATTTACTATCTAGTCCTTTATAGACAAAGTTTAGCAGGGTGTGGTGGTGTACACCTATAATCCTAGCATTTAGGAGGATGGGTTGCTGTTAGTTCTGGATCAGCCTGGGCTGCACAGGGAGTACAAGGGCAGCAGGAAGCACACAGCAAAGGCCGGGGAGATGGGCAGTCTAAGCACCTGCGTAGCAAGCGCGAGGACCTGGGTGCAGTCCCTGGTACGGCATGCTGTGCCAGCCCTGAAACTGGGTGTGGTGGTGTACTCCTGTAATCCTGTGCTGGGGAGACTGAGACGGGAGGATCACTGAGTCCGAGCTGCTTAGCGAGACCCTGTATCAAATGAAGTACATGACAAAACCCCATCTCAAATCCCCTCCCCCAAACAGAAAAAGTTTTAAAGCCACTATAGAGAAAAATATATACACTAACACAATTATTTAATACAATAAAGATCATGTCTATTACCTGTTCATAATTTAAACGCTGAATTTCTGAAATTTCTTTTGGCTTTGCATCAAGCATGTAATCACCTGTGAAAAGAAATTGTGAAATTGCTTTATTATTGTTGTTATTATTAGTATTAGTATTATTAGTATTATTAGTATTTGGCAGAAGTGGGGATTGAACTCAGGCCCTTGTGCTTGCCAGGGAAGTGCTTATTTTACTGAGCCATCTCCCTGGCCCCAATATTATTATTATTTTTATTTATTTTTGTATTTTAGGGAAGGGTCTACAGGGTGTTCAGGGTCTCACTACTAGATCAGACTCATAGTGATCCTCCTGTTTACAGGTCCCAAGAGCTGGGATTACAAGAGCATGCTCCCACACCCAGTCTCAATTGTAGTTTCAGTGCGTCCCGGGGGTGGGACCTGCATGGCAGGGCCAGCATGGCAGACCCAGGGATGGAACCCCCCAGCCCCTGCACCTGCTTGCAGGCGCTTTAACCCACTGAGCTATTTGGTTGGCCTTAAAAGCTTCTTTATGGCTTGTAAAGCAAGAGTTTTTAATTATAAATTTTTCAGCACTGTACCAACAAGTGACATAGAAAGTTGACCCCTTGACTCTACCCAGAGAAAATCTAGGTTAACCATTCGCCATCAGCTCGCACATGACTTCCACATACACACCAGGATGCTTCTGACCTTTTCAGTACACGCGGACATCTTCTGTGTTAGTAGATATAAAGCTGGCTCCCAAAGGCGGAGCCAGCTTAGTGCTATTCATAGTGTAGTTATTTCCCCAATTACCTCCCAACAGTGGTACCATCATTACTCTAAAAGTTTGCAATTCTAAAAAGTCAAAATATCTTTGCCTTTAAAAAAAATGGGGGCTGGTGAGATGGCTCAGTGGTCTAAAGCACCTACTTGGAACAAGCTTAGCAAAGCACAGGGACTGCGATTCGATCCCCCAGCACCACATGCCAGCCAACCCCGCCCCCTGGTGGGCTGAGCTGGCCACACACACACAAATAAATAAATGTTAAATAAATAAAAATTTAAAAAAAAAATGGTAATTTAGCCAGGTATGGTGTTGCACAACTGTGATTCCAGCCCTCTAGGAGGCTGACATAGGAGGGCTGTGAGTTAAGAGCCCGGCCTAGACAACTTAGCACGAAAAAGCCTGTCTTAAAATGAAGGCTAGGGCTATCACTGAGCACTTGGTTCAGTCTCAAAATCTGAAGACAGACAGACTGAAAGAAAAGCAAAGCCCAACTGCTTTTTCTGAGACAAGCTGTTGTCCAGGCTGGCCTTGAACTTACTACATAGCCTAGGCTGGTCCTGAACTCACAGCAATCCTCCTACCTGAGCTTCCCCGGTGCTGGAAATCAGGTGATTGCCACCATACCTGCTCGATTTTTTAGTATCTGTGTTTCACTGGCATCACTGTAGTGAGACCCATATATATAATATATGCATGTATGTAACTTTGGTTTTTTTCTTTTTTTGAGACTGGTATTTTTTTTTTTTTTTTTTTTACATGGGTCAGGTTGCCTTAAGGGCAGGTCTGGTAAGGCATGTGGAGGTGGGGATCAAACCTCAGTATCCTGTGCCTGACTGCATTTGCATGAGCAGGTGCTTAAAAATAACTGAATTAACTGGCAGGCCCCCAATTAATTTTTCGGGGGGGTACCAGGAATCAAACTGAGGACCTTGTGCTTGTCAGGCAAACACTGCACCACTGAGCTACATCCTCCACCCTTTTTTGAGACAAGAGTCTAAATTACTACATTTGCTCAGAGTAGGCTCAAACTTGTGATCCTCCTGCCCCAGCACAAGTGCTGTGCTGAGATTATTAGGTGTGTCAACACATACATCTTGTGTTGATGGCAGTTTGTTTTGGGGTTTGGTTTAGAGATAGGCTTTCACTATATACCCTAGCCTGGCACCAAACTTGTGCCACTCCTTCTGCCTTCGCTTTGAGTGCTAGGATTACAAGCGAGAGTGCTCGCTTCGGCAGCACATATACTAACATTGGATTACAAGTGAGCGCATCAGGCTCCACAAGGTTCTGAATAACAGTTAACTTTGAAAAAAAATTAACTTTGAAAACTATGCTCTTTTGAGCATTATGTATTTAAGTAATTGAGAATACAAGTGCTGTATTTGAAGATCACCATTCTGCTTAGGTGCCTATTTAGTACAGGACCCCGCACACCCTCCCGAGGGCACAGCTGTCCGGTCAGGACGCAGAGCCCTGTCTGACAGAGCACCAAGTGACCCCGCATGCCCTCCAGCATACTTGAGTGCAAACACCAAGAGCAGAACAAATGCTGGGAAGGACTCGGGAGCAGCTTCTTTCCTGAGGTCCCCAACGGCTTGGCTTGCTTTGTTTCTGCAGACGTCTCCCTGCATAGTTCAGCCGAGGCTGCCCAGAGATCCCCGTGCCTCACCCCTTGGTGCTGGGATCATAGCTGTGCACCACCATGTCTGGCACGAAAGGGTCTTGAAGTAAAAGAATAGTTTAACCAAGGTAAGTGGCCTCATAATTAGACCTCAATGATCCTAACCCCCTCCTATTCATACTTTTAAAATATGGTGAGGGGCCAAGGATATGGCTCAGTAGAATAAGCGCTTCTCTAGCAAGTGCAAGGGCCTGAGTTCAATCCCTGGTTCTGCCAGCCAATAAATAAATAAATAAATAAATAAATAAATAAATAAATACAGTAAAATATGGTGAATAATCTAAATGTAAAAAATAAAAAGTACTACACATTGTCATTAATGCCTCTCACAACACTGCCCTCATTTTAAACACACTTCTTGTTGTCCTCTACAGGCGTTCCTTTTTTTTTTTTAAATCCAAACAGGTCTAATTTACTCATCTAAGAAACAGGATTTACATGGCTTAAACTGCTCTGTTGAAAAACTGAACAGAATGTGACCTGTCTTTAAGTCTACAACCACTAGGAGAAGGCATGGGACAGAAACTGCAGGATGCCACTGGTGATTTCAGAACCAGGAATTCTGCAAGATGTCTGGGTCTAGATTTGAACACTGGAAAGTAACAGTTATGTTGGAGACAGGGAAATTCTCCTGTGGACTCAGCATTTGATTTGACGTTGAGGAGTTATAGCTACCTTGAAAGTGTGATTATGATACTGATTTTCATCATAAAATTCTGCAGGCGTTCTTGAAGTCCTCTTTCATGAGTGTCTTTGGGTGTGCTGTGGTGGCTGCCTCAGTGTCCTGAATCAGTGTCACCTCAGCTGGTAAGGTGGACAAGGATGCACCGTGATGTGTTTATGAGCCTGGCAGCACTTGGCAGTAGCAGTCACTATATTTTTGTATCTGCACCTAGTCAAAAAATACCATTTCAATTAAAAATTTCTTAAAATCACTATGTTTAGTGTTGGATTAAAATAAAAGGGATATAAACCAGGTCTGTAATCCCAGCACTCAGGAGGCCGAGGCAGGAGGACTGCTGTGAGTCTGAGGCCAGCCTGGGCTACAGAGTGAGCTCAAGGCTGACCTATACAGCAAGAACCTATCCCTAAAAAAAAAAAAAAAGAGGCAAAACAAAAAGCAGAATATAAAATTTACTCTTAAGAACACTATTGAAAAAAAAAAAGAGGGGGCTGGGGAGATGGCTCAGCGGATAAGCACTTCCCTGGCAAGTACAAGGGCCTGAGTTCAATCCCCAGTTCCACCAAAAAAAAAAAAAAAAAAGAACACTATTAAGCACCTGCCTGGTGAGCACAAGGACCCAGGTTCAATTCCTGGCACTACATGCTGTGCTGGCCCCATGCTGAGCCTGTCACCAAAACTGGGTGTGGTGGCGCACACCTCAATCCCAGTGCTGGGAGGCTAAGACAGGAGGATCACTAACATCTGAGCTGTGTAGCAAAACCATGTACCAAATAAATGCATAAATAAAAGATGAAAAAAAACCCCACTATTAATTTTGTTTAGCTACTACAGAAAAAGATAACGATAATGCATAACATAAATGTAATAAACCGGGCTGGAGAGATGGCTCAGTGGTCTAAAGCACCTACTTGAAACAAGCTTGGCAAAGCACAGGGACCGCGGTTCGATCCCCAGCACCGCATGCCAGCCAGCCCCGCCCCCTGGTGGGCTGAGCTGGCCACACACACACACAATAAATAAATGTAATAAATAAAAATAAATAAAAAAAAATAAAATAAATGTAATAAACCCTTAAATACCCAATGATTTTGAAAAAAAGACACTGATAAAGCCGTGGAGCTTAGAAATGTCCTGACATGGTGGTGAAAAACACGCAGACGATGAGGAGGGAGTGGGACCAAGCCATCCTCTGGGGACAATGATGGAGACAGCTGAGGAGCGGTCAGGGCTGAGCGCAGAGGCACAGCACTTCCGAGTGTGCACAGGGCACAGGTTCAACTCCCAGCTCTTCAGAGAGGAGCACAGATGAAAGAGCAGCCACGGCTGGGGACGGCGCCCAGGGACAGCGCCCTGCCTCCCACGTACAAGCCCTGGAATCAATCCCTGACCCTGAAAAAAAATCATATCATACGAGCAGCTTAGAAGACGATCGATAAAGTATGATTTATATCCACAGTGGTGACAAGGCTGAAGTAGTAATGTGACGGGACCATCAGAAATCCTGACACACTAATAGTTCAGCTGCTTGTAAAAGAGCATGATGTCTTTCAGTTTTCTGTTTCGCTCTCCAAGTTGGGTATCATGTTTGGGGCCTTCCTCTCAGTGGCGGTGAACCTAAGGCACAGGTACCGCAGCGGGCTGTTTGGATCACTGAGAGCTCTAAAAGGCTTGCTCTCACTGTTGGGCAAACAGCCTCCCACAAAGGCCTCCCCAGGGCCTGGATGGATGGATGGATTTTTATTTTTTTGAGACAGGGTCTTGCTAAGCAGCTCAGGCTGCCCTTCAACTCATGGTGATCTCAAAATCACAGTCTTCATCCCTCAGCCTCGTGGAATGCCGGGGCTACAGGCATGCGTCTCCAACCTCTACTCCCCGGGGTCTCCTGTCCTCTGTCCATTTGTCTTCCCGTGCTCCGTCTACACTCAGTCCCTTCAGGTCTCGCTTTTCAGTCTATCTACCAGTTACACGCACCCCCCGCCCCCGGAGCACAGAACTATATACCCCAGGGCCTTGCACATTGCTAAGCGTGATGTACACCCCTGACCTATGTTCCCAGCTCCCCACATGAATTTTTGCTTTTGTTTTGTGTTTTTGTTTTTCTTGAGATGGGATCTTACTATGTAGTCCAGGCTGGCCTTGAACACACTGGGATTACAGGTGTGTATCACTGGGCCTGGCAGCATTGTCTGATTTTTGAGATGAATTCTAAGTTGCTAAATTGTCCAAACTGACTTGAACTTGTGATCCTCTTGCCTCAGCTTCCCAGAGTGCTTTGATTTTGAACTTCTATAAAAGTAGTTCATCTTTTGAATATAAATGTGGAGCTGAGGAGATAGCTCAGTAAAATAAGCCCCTGCCTGGCGAGTGCAGGGTCATGAGTCCAATCCCTGGTACCACAAAAATAAATAAATAAATAAATAAATAAATAAATAAATAAATTAAAAGGAATATAAATGTGATACTACAAGTGGCCAGTATCAGTGCATTTTAACTTCACATAAACTTGATGGAATTATATCTTTTTCAAATGTTTAAATGTTCATCTGGGATAAACTTAACTATTGCCAAACCCTTTCTTCCATTACTGGGCCTAATATGGGTATCAAGTTGTTTCTTGATTTCTATTTATCTGGACTGTCCTGTTAATAGCAAGGCCTTGTGACTCTTTTCTTTGAAAAGTTCTTTTTTTCTACTGATAAATACATCACAACCTGAACTATATCATTTCTTCTCTCCTCCAAATTAACCAACATGCCAGTGTACTGTTCTTAAAGTATCATTCTTAAAGCATTTCATTCTTCATTCCTCTAAAAACAGGCCAGGCGTGGTGGTGCGTGCCTGTGATCCCAGCACTGGGGATGCTGAGGCAGGGGGACCACCGTGGGTTGGGCTGCACAGCAATAAAGAAGAATTGCAATATAACAACCACTGAATTCTTGTTACACTCCCAGCTAGACGTCAGCCCTCTGAGCACAAACCCTCTCATGGCATATCAGAAATGGAGAGAGAGTCCCCATTCCTGCCTATGTAGCAGAACCAATATGGCCCAAATGGCTATACTGTACTTCCAAAACTGACAGACTTTGCGCACTCTCATTCAAATTACCAAGGTCCTCATAGAATTAGAGAAAATCCTAAAATCCACATGGAACCAGAGACCAGAGGGCAAAAGCAGTCCTGGACAACAAGAACAAACAGGAAGCATCACAACCCTGGATTTGAAATTACATTACAAAGCTACAGTGATGCAAGCAGCATGGTACTGCCAACAACAAGAAAAACAAAATCTAGACATGTGGATCAACGGAGCAGAACAGAGGATAAGGGTCAGCTCTCTGATCGTTGACAAAAGGACCCCAAAATGACCAGAACAAAGACAGCCTATTTAACAAATGGTGCTGGGAAAATGGGTCCACACGCAGAAGAATGAATCTACATCTGTATCTCTCACCAAATACTAAATTAAATAAAAAAGGATCAAAGACCTAAATATTGAACTAGAGACACCATCTGCCAGAAGATAAAATAGGTAAAACTCTCGGAGATACTGATGTAACCAAGGACTTTCTGAACCCCACTGCACAAGAGCTATCACCAAGAACTAACAAATGGGATCACATCAAATCAAAAAGCCTCTGCACAGCCAACAGAGTGAGGACAACCTGCAAAACAGGAAAGCATGCCTGCAGTCCCAGCATTTGGGAGGCTGAGGCAGGAGGATCGCTGCATGTTCAGGACCAGCTTGAGCTACCAAGTGATCTCAAGGCTAGCCTGAACTGTATAGCGAGTGAGGCCCTGTCTGTCTGTCTGTCTCTGTCTCTGTCTCTGTCTCTGTCTCTCTCTCTCTCTCTCTCTCACACACACACACACACACACACACACACACACCATTTTGCCATCTGTTCCTCAGGCAAGGAATAATATTTAGACTACAGACATTTTTTGAATAGTATTAAAAAATATCAGATCCCCTCAATAAAAGAGTCAGCCCCAAAATGAGCAACTGAAATGAGTAGATACTTTTCAGGACAAGAAATATAAATGGCCAATAAATACATGAAAAAAGGTCCCCCCACCAAAAAAAAAAAAAAAAAAAAAAAAGTTCCACATCTTTGGCTTTTGGAGAAATGCAAATTAAAACACCAAGAATCTATCCTACTCCAGAAAAATGGCTATCATCATGAAATCAAATAGCAACCAATACTTGGAAGAGTCCAGAACCCTTTAATATTGCTGGCAGGAATGCAAATTACTACAACCACAATGTAAGTCTGTATAGAGATTTCTCAAAAGCTAAAAATAAGGGCCCAGGGAGATAGCTCAGTAGAATAAGCACAAGGTCATGAGTTCAATCCCTGGTACTGCAAAACAACAACAACAACAACAACAACAACAACAACAACAACCACAACACCACCTAAACTATAAATAGAGGGCTGGGGCGATAGCTGGTGGTCTAATCACCTGCATAGCAAGCACAGGAGCCAGGTTCGATCTGTGGTACTGCATGCTGTGCCAGCCACCAGAACTGAGCAGAGTGGCTCACACCTGTAATCTAAGCACTGGGGAAGCTGAGACAGGAGGATCACTATGAGTCCCAGCTATAGCAAGGCCCTATACCAAATAAACAAAACCAAAACCAAAACCAAAACCAAAACCAAAACCAAAGAAGGCAGTGTTAAAAAAAGAAAACCCTAAAACCTGAAAACTGAGATCCCATCTGGCCCAGCTACCCCTTTGGGTGTCTTCCTGAGTTAAGGACATCGTATCGCATTACGGTGACAGACGCACACCCATGTTTATAGCACGGTTAGCACAATTTGGAATACCTAAGTTTTAGAAGCAGCCTATACTCCATCAACAGATGAATGGATAAAGAAAATGTGAGGGGCTGGAGAGATGGCTAGGGGCCGGGGAGAAGGCTCAGTGGAATAAGCGCTTCCCTGGCAAGAGCAAGGGCCTGAGTTCAATCCCTGGCTCCACCAAAAAAGGAAAAAAAAAATCACCCAAATTGTGGTATTCTACACAAGGAATACTACTCTGCCATAAAGAAGGATAAACTTGAGCCATTTGTGGGAAGATGGAGGCAGGTGGAGACCATTATTAGGTCAAGTGCAATAAGCCACACAAGCTTAAATATCGCATGGTTTCTCTTATATGAGAAACCTGGAACATAAATAGAAAGCAAAATAAAAGATAGGTAACAGAAAAAAAAGAGAGGCAGGGCGCAAGAAGGAAGGGGAGGAGATGTAAAAGAATTAAGATGCAGCATGTTTGGTGGCGCACATCTGTAATCCCAGCAGGTGGGAGGCTGAGGCGGGAGGATCAGTATAAATTCAAAGGTACCAGGGCTACAGAGCTGAGCTCAAGCCAGCCTCAACTACACAGTGAGCCTCTGTCTCAAACAATGAAACAAAAAACCTCCCTCCAAAAAATTATGTTATGTTGGGGCTGGGGAGATGGCTCAGTAGGATAAGCGCTTGACTGACAAACGCAAGGATCTGAGTTCAATCCCCGGTTCCACAAAACAAAACAAAACAAAACAAAACAAAAAAACCTGGTCTAGGAAACTCTTTGGGGCTGGTGAGATGGCTCAGCGGTCTAAAGCACCTACTTGGAACAAGCTAAGCAAAACACAGGGACCGCGGTTCAATCCCACAGCACCACATGCCAGCCAGCCCCCTGGTGGGCTGAGCTGGCCACACACACACACACACACACACACAAATAAATAAATAAAATTAAAAAAAAATTATGTTATGTGTATGT
This sequence comes from Octodon degus, assembly GCF_000260255.1. Lineage (NCBI taxonomy): Eukaryota > Metazoa > Chordata > Mammalia > Rodentia > Octodontidae > Octodon > Octodon degus. Next base: position 16,980,919 of record NW_004524602.1, read on the forward strand.
ATGTACTAACTCTTCACAACAAATATGATCATAATGTACTGAAAACAGGCACTAATTTTAAAATCAACCCTGTACTGGTTCCCAGCTCACTCACAGCAGATGTCAAAGTCCCCTAACAGCCGCCTGGCCAGTAACGCTGAGCTCCTTTCTGCCTCTGCACACTCCTTGGAGTCACACCGACTTTGCCTCAAAAGGAGCAAGCATGGCAGCCTTCCCTGTGACACAGATTTCAGAAATCCCCAAGTTCATGAGTCACTAAGCCAATTACAGGAGGATAAAAGGAATGGCTGGCGATCTCAGTGCAATGCTGAGAAGCATCCACCGAGGTGTAAGGTCCACGGCCAGGAGTAAGGTCACGGCTGTAAGGGCCTTCCTACGTGCGGTGCGGTGTGCTCCCCCCAGGGCTGACTCCACCCAGCCAGCCTCCACCTCACGGAGAGAAAACAGAACCAGCCGGTTGTTGGGAACAGGGGCAACGAGCTATCAGCCGGTGAAAATATTTGTTTGGTAACAGAATGAATACATAAATGCTTAGTTTACCACACTGTTTCAAAAACAAAGCAAGAAAAGAACAAAAACAAAGCTTTTGTAAATAAGGAGGGGAAGAAGGGTTGAAGGGAGGATAAGAGACTAGGAAGGAAGTCATGTACAGGGACATCCCTGTGATAAAGGGATTAACGTGTATACTGGAGACGCACCAGTGAACTAAATTAAAATCAAAACAAAAAGAAACAGAGCAAAAAGCACATCAGTTCCCTCACCAAGGAGACTCTTCCAGCCTGGTGTGACTCGCCTGTAACCCCAGTGTATTTGAGGCCGAAGATGCCAAATTGGAGCCCAGCCTTCTGGGCCACTGACAAAGGCCCTGTCTTGAAATTTTAAAAAATAAGTTTAAAAATGACTGGAGATATAGTTCAGTGCTAAGGCCCTGGGTTCAATTCCTGCCATAGGAAAAAAATACTTTTTGGTCATGAAAAACACTACAGACAGCTGGGCATGGGGTGCCCACACCTGTAATCCTAGTACTTGTGAGGCTGAGGCAGGAAAGTTGTTTTCAGTTTGAGGCCAGATTGGGCTACAAAGTGAGCTTAAGGCCAGCCTGAACTGCTTAGTGAGATGCTGTTTCAAAAAGAAAAAGAAAAACATTGCGGATGAACTAAACAGTGCATTTACTAGTCAATGTAACTATAAATGCCTTACAGCCTATAATAAACTGCTACTCTACTACAGACCAATGATTACTATTTCATAAATTGGCAAAGTTTCACAAATCAAACTTTCGAAAGCACTGTCCTAAATCACCTCCTTGGTCACTTGCTATCTGATGGTGCTGGGGATCAAACTCAGGGCCTTGGACATGGTAGGAAAGCCTTGTACATGTTCAACAGAGTTACAGCTGTGTATATTGTCCCTTTCATATCATCCCTTTCATCACAGGGACGTCCAGCCCACTACTTTCATCTTAAATTCAAGTCCACCTAATAGAGCTTTTTGTTTTGATTTGAATTTAGTTCACTGGTGCGTCTCCAATATACATGATGATCCCTTTCGTCCCAGGGACGTCCCTGTACATGACTTTCTTCCCAGTCTCTTATTCTCCCTTCAATCCTTTTAAATACCAGCTCCACGCAGTGTCAGTTTCTGTGCCTTCTCCCTTCTGCAGTTCACAGGAATTAACACATACCTTGTTCTCTGCATACACTCAGTCTCCTTCCTTATAGCACGGAATTTTGTTGTTGAGGAGAAGGCTATAACACCCAGCAATGCCTACATCCTTGTAAACATTTTCAACTAACAATTTAAACTATAATATCACTTCAGAAAGGTGAGACAGGGTAATGTGTCAGCTTTGAAAACTTTTGTTCATTTTGAAAGAAGTATAAAATCATCCACTCTTCAACACTGACCTAAGTATTCCATCAGCTGCTCGGCAGTTATGATTTCCATCATTGGTGGAAGTTTTACCTGAAAAAGAAATATTATGTCTATAACATCCAATGTTTCAGATGACTCAAGTATTTCTTAAGTTAGAACCCTAATATTTATGTATGTTTATATAGCTCTATCATATGTATTTGCTACATACACACTAACACTTCCTATCAGCGTAAGCATATCAGGATGATGCACGATACAGAGACACTGAGAAATCCGGTTTCAAAGCCAAGCACCGTATCTATCTCCACCCACTGCAACTGTCTTTGGCAGCTCCAACAGAGCATGGCAGACCATTTGGTTAAAGTGCAGGGACAGGTAGCAAACACAGCAGATGTCCCATTATTTCAGTCCACTCTGGCCATTTAATGAATATAGTAGTAAAATTCTATTATGCAATGAAGGATTCATCTCTCATTCTATTTTTAATGTAAATTTTTTTTTCTTTTTTTTTTTTTTGTAAATTTTTTTTCACGGTACTGGGGATTGAACTCAGACAAATGCTTATTCTACTAAGCTATCTCCCCGGCCCTATAATGTAAAGTTTAAAAATGGGTGCCTGGCATATGTTGTATGCCTGTAATCTCAGCTATCTGGGAGGCTGAGGCAGAAAATCACAAGATTGAGGCCATCCTGGCAACTTAGCTGGGACCCAGCTCAGTGTGTTCAGTCCTGGGTTCAGTCCTCAATAGCACAAACGCATGTGCAAAAATGCACGTACATCCAAGATTCCTGGCAAAATTAAACTACTAGATACTGTTTAGAACTACACATTTAGGTTAAAAAAATTATAT
>NW_004524602.1:16983757-16995181 GCF_000260255.1 Octodon degus
TCCTTCCTTCCTTCCTTCCTTCCTTCCTTCCTTCCTTCCTTCCTCCTTTGCATTACTAGAGATTGAATCTGGGGTCTTCCCATCAAGTTACATCCACTGCTGTTTATATGTTCTCTTCTTCTTCTTCTTTTTAAAAAGGTTTTATTCAATTCTATTTTTTTTGGGGGGGGGGGGGGAGGGGGGAACCAGGGATTGAACTCAGGCCCTTGTACTTGCCAGGCTAGCTCTTATTCTACTGAGCCATCTCCTTGGCTCCTTATATGTTTTCTGAGACAGGGTATCAGTAAATTGTCTAGGATGGGCTCAAACTTGTGATCTTCCTGTCTCAGCTTCTTAGAGTGCTGGGATTACACTTCCATACCACCATACCCTGCTCCAATACAATTTTAAAGTTTGGGAAATACTTGAGATATAAAATGGAGGTTTTATTTACTTATGTTTTTGAGACAGGGCCTCACTATGTAGTTCAGGAGCCTGGAGTTCACTGTATAGGGCAGGCTGGCCTCAAACTCTGAAAATCCTCCTGCCTCAACAGCCTCTCTAGTGCTGGGATTGCAAGCATGGACCACCACACCCAGCCAAAACTGAATCTTTGACAGTTTCTGATCTTAACCGAATTAGCTACTAATTGGCATTCAATTCTTATCTTATTCCACAACAATCCTGTGAAACAAGTATTATTACCTTAATTTACTATAGACATGAATTCATACATTTGAGCTGAGCTAGTGTCCTCTGCACTTGTTCTGGGTGGGCACTGGGTTTCCTCCATATGTTTCTGCATTTGATTCTTTATTGCAGATGCTATTAATTCAGGGATTTCTTTTTTCATTTCCAATCTGAGTTCCTCTATACCTTTCTGCAGTTGTTTCTTTATTTCAAAAGCCATTGATTCATTGATTTCAGCTGTGTGATTCCCAATTTGTTCTGTGTTAGTGTCCTCTGCACTTGTTATGGGTGGGCTTGGGATCTGAGATTGCATTTTGTTCCTTTTGGTTGGCATTTTGTGTAACACTGTCTTCTGACCTTTGTTGTAGAGCTTTGGTGCAGTTATAACCTTAGCATCTACTGAAGTTCAGGTGCAGATCTACAAAGTTTGGATTTATCCAGCTGTGCCTGGCTTGGGTCTGGCTGCTGTGCTCAGCTCCTTCCTGCTGCCGCCCTTAGGAGTGAACCTGTTGTGCCCCTCTAGCAAGATGTTCTGCTCCAGGACTAGCTGGGTGGTTCTGTCCCCTACTCTCTCTGCAGGAATTGCAGCTACAGGGTTTCACCCCAGGCCTGTATGCCAGGCCTGAGCTGAGTATGGAGGGAAGAAGGTGGAGTAGGGGGGAGAGGAAGCTCTCCCACACACTCACCGGGCCTGAGCTAGGGCTGGATCTGGGGGTCCCCAGAATGCAGCAGAAATTCTCACTGGGTGGGTGGGTGGGGACTGCTGCGCAATGGTGGGGGGGGCCTAAGGGGGTGGAAGGGGGTCTCACCCATGCCGCGCCTGGACTTGGACCGGCAGGTCCCACCAGCGCAGGGTAGCCGGAAGCTCTCCCACACACTCACCAGGCCTGGGCTAGGACTGGATCTCCCTTAATTCAAAAAACAAACCAAGTCTTTATTTTTTTGAGGCAGAGTCTTGCCATGCAGTTCTGGCTGGCCCTGAACTCACGCCAATCATCCTGCCTCAGCCTCCCTGAATGCTAGGATTATTGGCGCGGCTAGGTTTTAAAAACTTTGCCCAAAGTAAGCAACAGGGTTGTGCTGTGAACTGAGATCTAACACCAAAGCCAATCTCCTTTCCAATATACAGTATTTATAGGTTTCAGACACACAAGCTTAAATATCGGATGGTTTCTCTTACATGAGTAATATAAAGAGCAGAAGAAAAGACAGATAACTGGAAGTAGAGAAAGAGAGCTTTCTCAAAAGGGAAGGGGGCCAAGAGACAGAAGCAAGAAGGAGAACGAAGAGTGGAGATGTGTTAAAGTCCGGCCTGGGGGCCCATGCTTGCAATGCCAGCACTCAGGAGGCTGAAGCACGAGGTTCAGCATGAATTCGAAACCAGCCTGGGCTACAAAGTGAGCTCAAGGCCAGCCTGGACTGCACGGAGAGACTCTGTCTCAAAAAGACAAAAATAAAATAAAATAAAACAACAAATTTAAAACCAGTATCTACAAACTCATAAAAGAATAATAATAAAGAACAAATCATCTTCATTCAGTCAAATAGTGCATAAAACACTCAGGGTGTAGCTCAGTGATACGGCATGTGCCTAGCATACGGAAGGCCCTAGGTTTCGTCCCTTGTGGAGCAAAATAAGACAAAACAAAATCTGAATATATTGTACACTAATACTGGACTTTTTGACCAATAAATAGTGGAGGAAAATGGGAAAAGAACAAAGGATTTTACTTTAAGCTTCAGGAGACTAAAAATTATGATTGATAGAATATAAAAATTATGTAATTTGGCAACTGAGGGCAAGTTTATAGGAAAAAATGACATTGAACTGTGTTTTAACACTCAAGCAGCAAGTTCAGTTAGAAGACAGTGGATTCATAGTTCTGCTTTGTTTTGAGGCATGGTATGGGCCTGAATGCTCTGTCTTCCTGCCTCGGTCTCCTAGAGTCCAGGTGGGAATCACAGACACGTGGCCCCGTACTGGGGACTGACCTTGGGATCGCACGCTTGCCACGCAGGCACTTACGCTGTTGAGCTACCTCCCTGGCCCACAGGTAACGTCTTTAATCCACAGTATCTGACTCCTGTACTCAGTGCACTCTTTTCATTACAGTCAGCCTTCCATACGTACAGGTTACATTATCTGCAGATTCCATCAGCCAGATCAGAAAATACTCAGGGAAAACGGCATTTGTGCTGAACACGTACAGACTTTTTTCTTGTCATTCTTCTTTAACCAATTCAATGTGGGCTTGGGGTGGTGTCACATGCCTATATTTCCAGCACTTGGGAAGCTGAGGCAAGGGGATCACTGCAAGCTCCAGGCCAGTGTGGGTTACAGAGTGAACACAAGGCCAGCCTGAGCTGCACAGTGAAGCCGTGTCTCAAGAAAACAAACAAAAAGGGCGAGGGGGCTGCTGGAGATTTGGTTCAGCAGTGGAGAGCTTGCCTAGCATGCTGGAAGCCCTGGGTTTGGTCCTCAGCAACAAAAACAAAACAACAACAACCCCCCCCCAATTTCAGTATGACAATTATTCACATAGCATTACCGTTGCATTAAGTATTATTATTACTTTTAATTTTGGCCAGCTCAGCCTGCCCTGAGGGGCGTGGCAGGCAGTGCTAGGGACTGAACCTCAGTCCCCAGCACCTGCTTAAGCTTGCCTAAGCAGGCGCTGTAGACTGCTGAGCTATCTTGCCTGCCCTGTATTAAGTATTGCAAGCAATACAGAGGTAATTTAAAATACACAGGAGAATGTGCATAGGTCACAATGCCATTTTTATTTATTTATTAATGTATTTAGTACAGGGTCTACTCACAGGGTCTCACTACACAGATTGGAGTTGTAGTGATCCTCCTGTTTTCAGCTGCGCAAGCGCTGGGATTACAGGCATGCACCACCACACCCAGTCTCAATGCACCCCAGAGGCATGGCCGGCAATGCCATTTTATACAAGAGACCAGGAAGCAAACCCCACAGATACTGGGGGACAATTGTTCTTATGGTAAAGTGGACCAGCTAAGGGTTGACCAGATAGCTCAGTAGACTAACGCGCCTGCTTAGGCACAGTGCAGGGGCCATGCTTTGATGCCAGGCACCACACGCCATTCCAGCTCCGCCCCTGGGGCACACTGAGAGGCAACTGAGACTTGAGTGTGGTGGCTGATGCCTGTAATCCCAGGCTTGGGAGGCTGAAAACAGGAGGATCACTATGAGTCCGATCTACTTAGTGAGACCTTGTAGGCCCTGTACTAAATACATTAAAAAAAAAAAAAAAAAATGGGCCAGCTAAATAATATAATTTCTTCTTACTTCAAATTTCACTAATTTTGAATACATATATAGATATATGTACTAATGTATTCAGGACAAATACATATCATTCATACTTGTTAGCTGAAACTGCAAAGAAATTATACTTTTGAGACTATTAGAAATATTACTGAGAAGGGCCAGCAGGATAGCTCAGTGGACTGAGCGCCTGCTTAGGCAAGTCCAGGGACCAGGGTTCCATCCCTGGGACCGCATGCCACACAGTGCACTGAGCCAGCCACCGATACTGTGCATGGTGGCTCATGCCTTTAATCCCAGGGCTGGGGAGGCTGAAAACAGGAGGATTACCATGAGTTCGAGGTTCATAGTGTACCAGATACACTTTTAAAAAAAAGTATTACTGGGAATCAAAAAGAAAAAAAATGCAATCTTTTCCTCTTTAAAGAACTCAAAAAACTTAAGGATCCTCTCAATATTCCTTTAATTCTAGATCCAACAAATAAAATTTATATATTATAAGCTACTATGCATCATGCTTTACATTTCATTCTACTTCATCCATTACTAAGTAATCACTGTGCTTAAGAACACTCACGTTCCACGGCAAGCGGTGATACACCCCTGCAACCCCAGCTCTGAGAGACTGAGGTGGGTTTGGGGCCTAGATCGAAAATGCAAAAGCCCCTGTCTCCAAATACCGAAGAGCTAGGGACACAGCGCGGCGGCAAGCTTGGGAGGCCAGAGGTTAAGTCCCCAGCGCTTTGGAGAACAAATCTGAAGGCTTCCTTATTCAAAGCCTATGACCCTTGGTAGTACCCATAGCCAGATATCCGTTACCCGTGCCTCTACAGAAAAGGCAGGAAAGGACAAAGCAGTAATGCTCACTCGCAGCAGAGGCGGGGGCGCAAGCGAACGCTGCGGGATGGCAAGCGCAGGCCGGAGGCGTTACGCCGCCGACAGAAACAAACGGATAGACACCCCTGTCCACCGCTCTGTGCAGAGTGGGAAAGAGCCCAGACACGCTCCTTAAATGTTCTCTACAACCAAAGCCATCATTGGGGGAGGTTTTTAATCTTGTCTTGCAATTTAAAGCTTTGGCTCACAATTTGTTCTTCCTTTGCGTAACTAATACACACTCAAAAACTTCTAACAGTTACTTTAGGAAAAGGGAAAAAAGCACTGTGACTGCAGTGCTCCTGGAAGTCAGGGGAAAACCAAAGTACTGGTGAAAGGCAAGGGGTAGCTAACGAAGGGTCATAAGAAAGGTCATCAAGAAGGGAGGAAAACGCAGCGGCCGGGTTCAATTCCTGATCCTCGGGCCTGCTGAGACGGCGGCCACTGAGAGTGGGCGTGGGGGCGCGCACCTGTAATCTCAGCACTTAGTCCCATCTACGGACTGAGACCCTGCAGACCCTGTAGACCGAGTACTAAATGAAGAAGAAGAAGAAAGAAGAAAGAAGAAAGAAGAAAGAAGAAAGAAGAAGAAGAAGAAGAAGAGAGGAAAAAAGCCAGGTGTGGTGGCCCACACCTGGAACGCCCAGCACTTGGGGAGGTGGGGCCAAGAACTGTGAGTTCATAGCCAGCCTGAATATACGGCAAGACTGGCCCAAGAAAAACAAAATGTTAGCTCTTTAATAGGTTATCTGGGGGGAAAAATATCTATATATCTATATATCTATATCTATCTGTCTGTCTGTCTATCTATCTATCTATCTATCTATCTATCTATCTATCTATATCTGGATTGAGAGGCTGAGCAGAAAGATAGCCCTGAACCAGCCTGAACTACATGGCAAAACTGTCTCCCCCCCCAAAAAAAAAACAAAACAAAACAAAAAAAAACAACCAAACCTTCAACCCAAACCTAACCAACCAACCACCAAACAATAGACAATCTGGGAAATACAGCATTTCTTTGTTTATAGTGTGCTTTGATTCAGTTTAGGTGGGTCTATTGTTTTTAGTGTGTGTACAGGGTTGTACTTTTTGTTTCCTTTTAAATTTGTTAAATATTTTATAGCATCATATGCATCAATCCTTATCTTAGTGTCTACATATGTGGAAAAACCAGCCTAGTGTAAAAAAATCTTGCTTCAGGATCTTGGCATTTCCCCCTTGACCGACAGCAAGGCAACCCTAGTTCCTAATAAGCAAAGAAAGAAAACAAGCTGGGCCTGTCAGTGTGTGCCTGCGATCCCAGCACTCTGGAAGGCCGCAGCAGGACTGCAAGTTTCAGCCCACCCTGGGCAATTTGGCAGCTTATCGGTATTTTAGTGAAACTGTCTCAAAATAAAAAATAAAAACGTCTGAAGATACAGTTTCAATCCTTAGCACTACAAAATGAAAATGCGGCAAGGAATGCCTTGCCCAAAAAGTTTAGGGAGGACATGCTATGTATTTCCAGAATTTTCAATTAAAACACTGTATTTGTTCTTCTACAAAAACACTAATGCTGGGCTGGGGAGATAGCTCAGTGGCATAAGCACCTGCCTGGCAAATGCAAGTCCTGAGTTCGATCCCCAGATCCCTGTGGCAAGACCCTTAATCAAATTAACTAAAAACAAAAATGTCAGCTAATGCTGACATGATTAGATCTGACAATATTTTATGTCCTTCATCAAAATGGGCACTATAGGCTTCAACGTAAGGGTTTTTTTCTTTTTTGTATGTATATTATGTTGACCTCAGAATCTATAATGTTCTTTCCAAAAAAAAGTATGACAAAGTAGTGACTTTTTAATATGATATTTCTGCATACACAAAAATATAAAGGCAGGCCAGGCAGGTGGTGCACACCTGTCGCCCTAGCACTCAGCAGACAGGCAGATGGACAGCTGCCAAGTTTGCAGCTATCCTGGGCTAGTGTTCAAGGCCAGCCTAAAGATCACAGTGGAGACCCTGTCAGAAGAAGATGACAAAGACAAAGAAGATGAACAAGAAGAAGAAGAAGACGAAGAAGAAAAAACCCTAACCCTCTTCTTGATACTTTATCTCTCTCCTCAATTACTGATGGCTTCAATAATTATTTTGCAAAAATGGAAAATGACAAGGGCTCAATTACCATCTAACACTATCCTACTATGACCTTGTCTCTGTAATTTCTTTGTTCTTCTTATATATATTAGTACAAAGTCTACAGGGACTACAGGGTTTTACTACATAGATTGGACTCGTAGTAATTCTCCTGTTTTCAGCCTCCCAAGTGCTGGGATTACAGGTGCGAGCCACCACACCCAGTCTCAGTCACTGTCTCAGCACACCCAGGGGCGGGCTGGCACAGCACGCCAGGGATTAAACCCTGGCCGCTGCACTCTGTCTAAGCAGGTGCTGTCGTCTGCTGAGCTATCTGGCTGGCCCCTGCAATTGCTTTGTTCTATTCCTTAGAAACTGAGACTGTTCATTTCTTGTGAAGAGAACTGTACCACCTATTCTGAGGATTCTGTACTATCCTGACTTTTCAGGAATCTTGTTGCTATACTTGTCCTTTTTGGCAAAATTTTTCCTGTTCAATTTGCTCCTTGATGCTACTACATTGGACAAGGGTAATTAATCAAGTTTTAAAATTACAGCCTCTCTCATGACATTGTTCTCTACTTCTTATTCCATTCCACATTTCAAACTGTACATATGCTGGTTTCATTTTTGTGCTCTTGCCTCAGATTCTTCTGCCTTTACTCCTTTCTTCTCTTTGTCTAGTGGAGAATAAGGCAAACAGTGAGTGGGGCAAAAGAGGTAACAAGGTAGGCAACGCGTTTCTGTTGGCAATTTGTAGTTCTTCATGTATGCTGAGATAGAAAAAGGCTGAGAACTATAGCCTTCCGCTCTGTACAGAATCCATTTATTCTGATTGTTGTTCTTTCATCTATATTCTAATCCCTCAATTTAATTCTTCTCTACAATTTTGATCTCTTCCCTGAGACCTAATCTATGTTTTTTTCCTAACCTGATATAATCAAACTTTGGTGATAACTTTCCTATCTAAAATGATTCCAGAGCGGGGGCTGGGGAGATAGCTCAGTAGGATAAGCGCTTGCCTCGCAAGCTCAAGGTCCTGAGTTCAATCCCTGGTTCTAAAAAAAAAAAAAAAATTAAAATGATTCCAAGGGCCAGGGAGATAGCTCAGTAGAATAAGCACTGGGCTGGCAAGCGCAAGGGCCTGAGTTCAATCCCTGGTTCCACCAAAGAATAAAAATGTAAAATAAAAATAAAATGATTCCATTTACACTCATCTTCCTATCAACCATTAATGATTACTAATAGCTGATTTTAGTGGGCATTAAAGCTAGAGAAAGCCATGAATCCCTGCCTGAAATTCCAGCAGTCTGAGAGACAGGCAGGACTGCAGGACTGACCCAAGCCTCAGTAATTTATTTGAGACCCTGTCTAAAACAACAACAAAAAATTAAAATTGGCTGGCGATGTAGTGTAGCTCAGGGCAAAAGACCTGGGTTCAATCCCCAGTACTATAAAATAAAACAAAACTAATCTAGAGACCAAAAAAAAGGCTAAGAACCATAATTCATAAAATAAACCAGCTGGGTGCAATGGCGCATGCCTGTATTCCCAGCACTCAGGAGGCTGAGGCAAGAGGATTACTGCCAAGTTTGAGACCAGCCTGGGCTACAAAGTGAGTACAAGGTCAGACTGAACTGCACAGTGAGACCCTGTTTCAAAAATAACACATGAAAAAAATAAACTTCAGGGCTGGTGAGATGGCTCAGTGGTCTAAAGCATCTACTTAGAACAAGCTTAGAAAAGCACAAGGGACCCCGGTTCAATCCCCCAGCACCACATGCCAGCCAGCCCTGCCCCCTGGTGGGCTGAGCTGGCCACACACACAAATAAATAAATAAATAAATATTAAAAAGAAAAAAATAAACTTCAAAATTCACCAGTACACCTGCTCATTCACAGTCTAACCCAAACTGTCAATTTTATTTCGTCAGTCCACTCCCTCCCCTTCTTCCAGCGCACTTCAGCCAAGGCTGGAGGTCCTAGGTAGCATAAGCCTTTTCTCCTTCAGCGTGTCTGAATACGCCCTAGCCCAGAAGGCCTCCTCTCGTCCAGCCTGCAGACCAGCTTCTCAGTTCTCTCTTCTACGAGAACTTCCACTACCCAGCTCATCCCAATTAGCCTGCACCCTGTACCGGAGCGGCACACTGCTCAGCAATCAGCTTATGTCCACCTCCCCAGGCGAGTGGGCTTTGGAGGGCAGACTCACTCCGCGCTCACCTGGGCATCCCTAGCCCTACACACGCTGCACCCTGACAGGGGTCGTGCTCTTGGACCTGCCGAAGTCAGGGCAGTCCTCCCTCTGAGGCTCTGCGGTACGGACGCTAGGAAGACAGAAAAGCCTTCAGGGAAACCAAGTCATCTACAGAAGCAATTGGGGACTCTGGCCAACAGGGCCAAGTACAATCGCTGCTCAAGTACCGCCAGTGAGTCTCCTTTGCCTTTCAATAAATGTTTTTTATTATTCTCCAATATGAGCTTACTGCTTGTCATCCAATGAACACGCGAAAGCACACAGATATTCATTCTGTCTTCATTACTGTTGTTCATTCTCCTCTCCCTCAAGAACTAAATTTCTGTTATTCTAAACTGTTTTCCTTAGAAGTTTGGTTCAAGACCCACAAATTCCATAAAGCTTTCTGGAACTATGCCAGACCAAAGAAAAATTTCCCCTTTGTGGGTATCTAATACACTTCCATTTGCTCTGTGTAGCCCAGCAGTATTTATTATTCTTTAATAACATCAAGTAAATCAATGCAGCAATCTGAAACATTCTGACAGTCCATCAAGAACAGGCACGGCCTCCACTCCAAAACTCCGGAGCCATTATACACAAGTAACAGTGACGTTTCCGATCTTACTTTTTCCTTAAGATTGTGGTGGGGGGTGGGCTGGGGACAAACCTTGTGTACACTAGGCAAGGGCTCTACCAATGAGCTCCATCCTCAGCCTGTCTTTTTGTTTGTTTTATTTTTTGGATTGGCCCTTGCTAGCAACAGGAAAAATTATGCATGTAATAAGTAGTATTTGCTTTACTTGATTTTGTTCCTAACTGGTTAGAATAATCCAAGCTATTTTTTTTTTTTTTTCCTACAGAACATTCCTTCTACAGCTATAGCTATTAATCTGAAAATAAAAACAGGTGTTTTGGGATAAGGTTCTTGGCACCCTGAAATTGAAAGCTGAAATAAGTAGCTTCATTCTCAGGTAACTCAGAGACTGAGTTTTCAATACACTTAACTCATCTTTTTTCTTTTTTGCTCCTCTACTTTGGATATACCTTTCTTTATGGTAGCTGTCGATAATTTTAGCTCCCTGGTCACATTCTATTGCACAGTTACTGGTAATAATACCAACCCTTTCCCGTAGAGTCAAAGATACAACAAAAATCAAGCATAAAATAAAAGCATAATCTTCGAAGAGGTATTAGTTGGCTGGGCATGACAGCATGTACCTGTTGTGAAGAATCTGTGTCCAAGGCCAGCTTGGGCAACCTAAGAAAACCTTGCCCCCTTCCCCAAAACAGAATGAAAACTACAGTTAAACTAAAGTTATGGTTACTGGTTCTCAGATGAGCCCTTTTTTCCTTAAATAGAATCTATCTAAAGGACCACAACTTCCTTGTCACCATTCTAAGTATCCTGGGTCAACCGCATTGGGAGGAAAACAGACTGAACGCAAACATCAAAACTTATTCCACGATATCCTGCATTGATGCTAACTTCTGAAGACCACTTTCTCCATTTTCGTCACTGTTGTTTGTCCATGTGACAGAAATGCAGAAAATATAGCTTACAGTACTAAGCAGGTTTATAATTAAGCCCTACTTGTTTGTAAACACCGTATCAACATCCACACTAAATGTCTACGTTGATACACAGTGCCCCTATGGATACGTTTTCAGCAAGGGGCATTCTGGAATGATTTTCCCCGGGAAGCTAAGGGGACCGACGCGCGAAGGAAGCCAGCAAGCTGCGACAAGCCGCGGCTTCCTCGCCCGCGGTGCCCCTCCCCAGCAGCTGTAGGAGTGCAGAACTGCAGAATGTACCTTCCAGGCCAGAAGCAAAACGTTGAGGATGGCCAGCAAAGGGCAGGGCCCGTTCTCGTTCTGGGTGATGATGGGTGTGTTCTCTTCCTTCCACTGGATCCACTTGATGTGATACACAGACTGCCCGGGGAAGCGCTCCTTGGCGGCCGCCGGGCCCTGGGCGGCGGCGTCCTCGCCCTCCTCGCGGCACAGGGGCGCAGCCCCGGGCGCCCCCCCGGCGCGCCCCTCCTCCTCGGGGAGCCGGCTCTCCGCGCCCTCCTCGCTATTGAACTCGGAGCTGCTGGGGAAAGAGTGCAGGTTGGAGAAGGACTCCAGGGAGTCCAGGCTCGGCGAGTCCCCGGGCGGGCTCGGGTCGCTGCCGCTGCCGCTGCCGCTGCTGCAGGCGCCGCGGGCGCGGCGGGGCTCTTCGGGGCAGGTGCG
>NW_004524602.1:16995661-17013694 GCF_000260255.1 Octodon degus
GGGCGCAGGGGCGTGACCGCGCTGCCGGGCGGGAGCGAGCACGCAGCACCGCCCACGCTGGCGTAGGGAGGACGGGGACGCCTGGGGGCGTGGCCGGGAGGGACGCTTCCGCTCCCCTGGCGGCCGGAAGTGGAGCGCGGGCGGCGCGTGGCCGTGAGCGTCCCGCTGCCCGCGACCTGGGGGAGCCAGGGGTGCGAGGTGGCGGTACCGCTTCTTGGGGGCCAGACTTTCCGGCGTGCGAGGCGGGATCCGCTCACGGGCAACAGGGACTACACCGCGCCCCACCCGCCCCTGGACGCAGGCGTGCTGCGGTGTGGACGCGGCTTCGCAGCCGGAGAGCAAGTGGTTTGCACCGGTGATGATAATAAGCAATTCGCTCGGGACTGGATTAGCTGTTATAAGCTGACCAAAGCGCCGCCATCCTGTTCTGTATGCGCCGTCTTAGTAAGCCATGTCAGCTGCTGTAAAATGTGTGCCTATCTCACAGAACTTCTGTTTCCGCAAGCCCTCCCCCCACCGTCGAGTTCCAAAAGTGCCCACTGCTGTTCCTACACCCTGAAATTCCAAGAACCTCTCCAGACCCCTCACGTATCTAGTCTCAACAGCTGCCATGTCTCCTTGAACTGCCTGAGTTGTACCCCGCCTGCTTTGTGGTTTTAAGCTTTATAAACCCCCGCTCCCCCCTTCGGGGCGCACTTAGGCACTTTGTGCCGGGTGTGCTGCTGGGTACCAGCTAAAATAAAGCGCTTTTTAAATTTTTGAGCCTGCCTCATTTTTGAGTTACAACATGAGCCACCCATCCGCGGGCATGTTAACTTGGCCTCACTTCTCGTGGAGGTGGCGCGAGAAGAGCCTGCTCCTGAAAATGACTTTTTCTAACTGGCAGGCAGTCCTCTTGAGGCCTGTAAGCTGGGCGTGGTGGGGTGGGGCCGACTGTCACACCGGCTTGGGGGCGACAGGCAGGGAGCTCGCAAGTTCAGGACCAGCCCGGACAACCAAATGAGACTTTGTCTCAAAATTTAGAAAGGGATGAAGGTATGCAGTGTTCCTTGGGTTCAATCCCCAGTACAGCTAAATAAACACAAAATGCAGTGAAGTGCTTCATACAGTACTGAAAGCCATAAAATACAATTGAGGATATTACAGATGCGAGGAAATTCAGGTCTTTAGTATGTTGGCCTTAAGGGTCGGTAGTTCTATACAGGTGTATTGTGTAAACTCAAGAGACCAGGTGTGGTGCATGCCTGTAATCCCAGCCCCAGGGAGGCTGAGAGGAGTTCGAGGCCAGCCTGGGCTACATAGCGAGATGCCTCTTAAGTAATTTCCCATCACCCTTCTTTTGAGACAAGGTCTCATGTCCAGGCTGGCCTCAAACTCGTGATCCTCCTGCCTCAGCCTCCTGAGTTCTGGGACTACAGGCATGCACATGCCCTGCAGAACCAAATTTTCTTTTAAAAGAATGCAGTTGTTGGCCATCACATAAGCCAAGATCAACGGTGATGTGAATGTAGTTAAGAGTTCATACTGTAATTGGGCTGGATACGTGTGACTCAGTTATGCAGCAATTCCTAGCATCAAAGTATTACTTTTTCAAAGATACACTTTGTTGTTGTGATGTATTTGGTACAGGGTCTCCCTATGCAGATGGGACTCCTGGTCATCTTCCTGTTTTCAGCCTCCCAGCACTAGGATTACATGCCTGTGCCACTTGGTGGCCATCTCAGCGCAGCATGTGGTGCCGGGTATCAAACCCTGGTCCTTGTGCTTGCCTAAGCAGGCACTTAGTCCACTGAGGTATCTCGCTGGCCCTTTGTTTGCAGTCTTTAATTACCAATATAACATAAAATCCATACGTTATATGTTCACACAGCAGTATTTATGGTACAACAGGCTAAGGAAGGTTTAAGAGACTGCAAGAGTAAAGGCACAGGGTGGGTTAACAGGCAGGAGGCGCTGCCAGAGGGTAGACAAGCTCACAGACAGGCGGCGGGGCTAGGGGCTGTCAGGAGAGCGGGCATGAGAGTCTGGGCCTGAGCGTGGCAACAGGCCTTGCGGGCAGGGCGACTTTCCGGGCTTCTCAGAAGGCAAACCACACAGAGGCTGTTGCCTGTCAGCCTTCCTGGGCAAGGCTGGGGCACTAGCTGACCAGAGGGTGGAACCAGTGCTGCCCCGTGTGTGGTGTGTGCTTCCTTCTGTAAAGCCCAGAGGAGGGGGTCGCGTTCAGTGTACCCCTCTGCACCTCCATCCCCTGGCACTGGGGACTGAACCCAGGACTTTCACGCAGAGCAGAGCTTCATCGCCAGCTGTTTTTGATTTGTGATACACCTGCCTCAGCCTCCCAGAGGCTGGCATTAGAGGTGTGTACCCCCGTGGCCCCGCATCTGGTGTGTCTGATAAATGCATGTGCTCTTTAGTTTTGTGTTCTGGTACTGGGCATTAGACCCAAGGTCCTTGGCACCCACCCCTTTTCAAAATTTCTTGAGACAGGGATTTGCTAAATTTCTAAACTGTGCAGGTTGAGCTCGGATTTTAATTGAGATTATAGGTGTGCAGCATTACACGCGGCACCTGTGCGTGGCTTTTCTGACATGCCCATGTCCATACACTCCTGACAATGTGATAAGTTAAATGTTTCACTGCCGTGAGTAGATTAGCTTGCACCTCATGCTGTTGCGGGGAAGACTGTTTTCTTGGACAAACAAGGTGTGCAGTCGCTCTCTTTGGCACTTGTGCTCGAGTGGACTGATTGAGATCAGACTTGCTTGATGAAACGGCAGCCTCACAGCTGCTGCTGCTGCTGCTGTGTGACAGGACAATTCCAGCAGCACGCAGGCTGGCCCTTTTCTTCTTAGGCACTATCTTGCTACATACTTCCGCCTGGCCTTGAACTCACAGTGATCCTCTTGCCTCAGCCTACTGAGGCAGGCTGGCCTGCTCTTCATACTACCCACATTTTAAAACATATTTCTCAAAGCTACTAATAGAAGGGTATGAGAAGATGGGTGGTTTATGTAGAGGCAGAGCAGCTGTGTCCTGCCACATTCTGGGTTCTGCCCTTGAGAGTGGATCCCTTTCAGCTCATGGCTGTCCCTGACACTCTGATGTCTTCATTTAAAGATTCCAGGTATTTCAGCCAGTGCCTCAGGGGCTGGGACAGGAAGGTCTTCAGTTCCAGGCCACACCCTGAAAAAAAAAAAAAAAAAGGAATAGAGAAAACAACAAAAAGACTGTGGCTCTTTATCATTTATCCTCATGGAAAGCAAGTTATTTCACATCAGTTTTCCTGCACAACTCCAGCTGTTTCACTTTTTTTGGGGACTGGCTCGCTATGCTGTTCTGGCTGGCCTTGAAATTGCAGAGATCCTCCTGCCTCAGCCTCCAAATGCTAGGGTTGCAGGCATAGCCACCATGCCCAGCTATTTCACAATTTTTGATTCACGTAACCAGAAAGCATTAGAGCTGGGTAAATCTTACTATGTCAAGTACTGTTTTTTTCATAAGACTTGTTTCTGATTTTAAGAATCGCACCATCATTTTGCTTGTGTAATTGCCCCCCCCCCCAGCAGTTGCAGACTTGGATGATTTCTTAGTTCGCCTTCCTCTTGGGGCCTCCTTTCCGTGACACCCTTACCTTACTTCGACGGGCTTTACCTTACTTTACTGTTTTATGGGCTTACGGCAGAGCTGCCATCCTGGAATTTATTTATTTTTCTTCAGTCAGATTTTTTTGCAGTACTGGGGACTGAACTCAGGACCTTGGGCTTGCCAGGCAACTGCTTATTCTACTGAGCTATCTCCCTGGCCCTTCAGTCAGATTTTATTGGTACGTTTTATTTATTTATATTCTTTTTATGTATTTGGTACATGGCCTCACTCTGCGGCTTGGATGTGTAGTGATCCTCCCGTTTCCAGCTTCCCCAGTGCTGGGATTACAGGTGTGTGCCACCACGTCCAGACTTGGGTCAGAGCACTCCAGGGGCAGGGCAAACACAGAACACGGGACCAGGGATTGAACCTGGATCCCTGTTTGCCAAAGCAGGGTGTAGACATACATAATGATCACATTCTTCAGAGTACATGATACAACTTGATTCTTTGTCCCCCATTTCCCTACTCTCCACATTCCCCTACTCTCCCTTCTATCCCTTTCTTCTTTTTCCCTTCTTCAATCCCTCCAGTTTTTCCTTCTTTTCTCACTTTTCCCTTCACATTTATCTTTATTTCCTTACTTTTCCTATTTACTTGAGAGAAGGTCTCCATGTAGTTCAGGCTGATCTTGAACTCAGGACCCTCCTGCCTCAGCCTCCCAAGTGGTGAGATTACAAGGCTGTGCCACTGTAGCTGGCCCTGGAAGGTCTTTTATATTTCTCTTAATGATTTCTTCCTCTTCTCTTCTGTTAATTCCCATGTCTGCTTTTCCTGTTACCTTCTTTCTTTGACTTGGTGAATATGTTCTTGCTTGGCTTCCTGAGACAGTGCATGAGAGATTTTCTAGGCCTTGTACCTGTGGGAGATAGATGGCCCTGCAGCTACCCTCGCACTCTGTAGGCCGGGTGAGACAGCTGATTGCCTGCCAGCTTCTGGGTGGGTCCGTGACTCCTTCGTGTGTAGCTGCCTCTTCTCTGTGATGTTTCTTCTTTTTCTGGGTGTTTTGACAGCACGAACCTTTCTGTAACACTGGGATTTAACCCAGGGCCTGCCCCCTGAGCTACATCCCAGTCTTTATTTTTTTCATTTTCATTTTAAGATAAGGTCTCAGTAAGTTGCTCGGGTGGGGCTTGTATTTGCAGTCCTGCTTCAGCCTTCAGAGCACTGAGATTACAAGCCTGGCACCACACTCAGTGTCTTATCTTCTTCTTCATGTTTAACTTTCAGATGTTCCTCCTAATTGCTTTCATTGTTTAATGACACCCTGACCTTCATTTCCTCAAATATCAATTACACTTGTAATGTATCCTTTGTATTTTCTTTTTAATGTATTTGGTACAGGGTCTCTATGCAGCTCGGACTCATACTGATCCTCCTGTTTTCAGCCTCCCAGCACTGGGATTACAGGCCTGCATCACCACGCCTGGACTTGGTCACCGGCTCAGTGTGCCCGGAGAAGGGGCTGGCATGATATGTGGTGCTGGGGATTGGACGCTGGCCCCTGTGCTTGCCTAAGCAGGCGCTTAGTCACTGAGCTATCTCTCCGGCCCTCCTCTGTACTTTCAAACAATGTCTGACTCATATGCATGAGTTAAGTCTATTAGTCAGCAGATGGTTATTAACAGGGCTAAAAAATGAGATAGGGAATAGGATAAAGAGATACAGAACTTGAAGATAAAGCATGAGAGGGTGGAAAGTAGATCTTGCTCTTCCAGAGAATGAAATCTTTTTTTTTGTTGTTGTTTTTTTTGTTCCTCGAATGCCTTCAGGGCACTTTTGGCCAGCGGGAGAGGTGTGAGGTTCGAACTCCAGCAACCTGAGGCTGACAGCTTTGTGGAAGCAGCCACTTAAAGGCCTGAGCTAGGGCCAGGCCCCCTGAAATCTGTTTTGAAAAACAAGATATATTCACATCAAATAGTCACTGAAAATGTCATTTAATATTAAATGCACAGTTAATGTTATAAAAATTCAGATGAGGAAAAAGTCTTTTAGTGTGAAATATGAATTAAACTGTATTCTCCTTATTAAAATCACAGGATAATTGCTTTAGACTTTACAAATCAAAAACATACATACCCCTGACTGCCAAAATAACTTTTTTGGCAGAACCGGGGATTGAACTCAGGCCCCTGTGACTGCCAAATACTTATTCCACTGAGACATCTCCCCGGCCTAATAATTTCTTTTATGTATATTTTTGTGGTTCTGGGGAGATGCCAAGCCCAGGCTCTAGCACTGAGCTGAAGCCCCAGCCCTAGTTATTATTTTAATTTTGTTTTTATTCCTTGGATCATAATTTTTTTTGAACTGGGGATTGAACTTAGGCCCCTGGGCTTGCCAGGCAAGTGCTTATTCTACTGAGCCATCTTCCCAGTCCCTGGATCATAATTTTTAAAAATCTTTGATTCATTTATTTGGTACAGGGTCTCACCACGCAACTCAGACATGTAGTGACCTCCTGTCTCAGCCTCCCCAGCGCTGGGATTCCAGGCACTGCCACCACGCCTGGTCTTGGTGGCTGGCTCAGCGCGGGGTTGGCATGGCACGTGGTGCCAAGGATTGAACCTGGCTGTATGTGTTTGCCAGGCAGGCGCTTAGGCCACCGAGCTATCTCCCTGACCCATAATTTTTTTTGACACAGGTCTCATGAAATACTTCAGGCTGACCTTAAACTGACATGTAGCCCAGGCTGGCCTCAAAACTCACAGTAATCCTCCTGCCTCAGCTTTCCAAGTGCTAGGATTGTAGGTGTGCGCTACCATGCTAGGCTGGATCATGAATTTTATATTTACGATGAAAAACATGGAAGTTTATCTTAGCTTACTGATTATTACTCATCCACTGGGCCTTGCTAATATTATCTACGCCTTCCCATTCCTTTCTTGCTTTTCCTGTAGCCTCCCTAGTCTTTACCTCCTTACCATGTGCAGCTGTATTTTGAAAATGCTCCAGGCGATAGTCTCTTGTAGGCCTATCCTGCAGAAACCCCTAGAGCTCTAATTCAAACATCTCCTGAATGGAGAAGTAAAGAGAATTGAAATATGTTATGTACATGTATTTGCTTTGCATGATGAATGCAATCTTTTTTTTTTGTGGAACCGGGGATTGAACTCAGGCCCTGTGCTTACCAGGGAAGTGCTTATTCTACTGAGCCATCTCCCTGGCCCCAATCTTTTTTTTTTTAAATTTTATTTATTTATGTGTGTGTGGGGCAGCCAGCTCAGCCCACCAGGGGGCAGGGCTGGCTGGCATGTGGTGCTGGGGGATTGAACCGCGGTCCCTGTGCTTTGCTAAGCTTGTTCTAACTAGGTGCTTTAGACCACTGAGCCATCTCACCAGCCCTCTTTTTTTTTTAAACTACAAAAGCACTAATAAAAATTTTTAAATAATGATGAAAAAATAGTACTATAAATACAAAAAGCAATAGTCATTTAATTATCACTTTTAGGTATTATGTGCTATATATAATCATATGTGGTATAGTTTTTTATTTTTGGTAAAAGTTACAAGGAATCGAGCCCAGGGCACTTTACCACTAAGTTACACGCTCAGTCCCTTTTTTTTTTTTTTTTTCCTCAGTCCCTTTTTGAGACAGGGTTTCACTAAGTTGCCCAGGTGGTCCTCAAACTTATAGTCCTCCGTACCAGGCATGGTGGTGACTAACTGTAAGCTGAGGCAAGAGAATTGCTGAGTCTGAGGCCAGCCTGGAATACACCTGAGGCCCTACCTGAAAACACCAAAGGCAAAACAACACTCGGGTCCTGCTGCCTCAGGCTCTCCAAGTGCTGGGATCACAGGCGTGCGCCACCACACCGCGGTGCACTGCAAGCGTACTGCAACACCGTCAGGCAGTAGTCCACTGTTGTCCGGCATACTCTGTGACACATGACTACAGATAGCTGGAGAAAGGGCGGGGTGACATAATTCATACTGCTGGGAAGCAGCCGAGTGGTTTTCTGGGGATGACACCGCAAAACGCAGTGGGATGGGGCAGGGAGAGGTAGAAAGTGCGAAGATGTGTCCTCTGCAGCGCCATGGCCGGCGGCGAGCGGGGCCGTAACGTGCTGCACGCAGGTACTAATAACACCAGAAAATGTGAACGGCACTAGAAAGCGTGTGGGGCGAATGGAAATGCTTCTTACCCTGCTTGTGGTTTCATGATACAGAGAAAACTACTAAGCTGGGCGCGGTGGCGCTCGCACTTGGCAGGCTGGGGCAGGAGGATCGCAACAAATGAGACCAGACTGGGCCATGTAGTAGACACTGTCTTGTAACACAAAACCGACCCCAAGCCCCAGAACAGCAAAACAGTACTTTAAACTTTAAAAGTCTCTGCTGTACTTTTCTTACAACTCAGTAAAACTGTAGAAAATTAAAAAGACAAACCCTTGCTTTCCTTATGTTAACATACTATTAAAATGATTTGATGGGTCCTTGTTCCGGTCATATCCGAATTGCCTCTGAGCAGGTTTCATGGAGCTGGGGCACCTATAGCTTTAACCCACTTCTCTTACCTTTCTACTTGATAAAGGAGAGAAAATTCTTAGCTGAAATCAAAGGTCTCTGTAGAACTGAATGTGGCGTGGCAGGGGCCTCCAGCTGAGCGCAGAACCCCTAGCCTGCACCCCTGAGGGCCTGCACCCCTGAGGGCCGGCACCTGTTCAAGAAACAAATCGAGTCCTGCGCTCTTCCACCA
This sequence comes from Octodon degus, assembly GCF_000260255.1. Lineage (NCBI taxonomy): Eukaryota > Metazoa > Chordata > Mammalia > Rodentia > Octodontidae > Octodon > Octodon degus. The sequence goes on from NW_004524602.1 coordinate 17,004,006, forward strand.
GGGGCTGCATTACTCCGCGCTGCATTAGGAGCTGCTCAGTCATCCTGGTGGTGATGCAGGGAAAATCACCATTTTTCTCATATATTGTAGTCCAAATATGCTACAGTGGTAATTACTCTCAGCCATTCTCTTGCCTCAGCCTAGTTATTCACCACCATGCCTGGTACTGGCCACTCTGCCAGCTGGCACAGTGGCCCATGCCTATAAGTGGTAGTGAAACCCTTCTCTCAATTTTACTTATGTAGTCCTTCTAAAGAGTGCACATAAAGGCCGGGGAGATGGCTCAGTGGAATAAGCGCTTCCCTGGCAAGCACAAGGGCCTGAGTTCAATCCCTGGTTCTGAAAAAAGAAAAAAAAAAAGTGCACGGTAGGGCCAGCCTGATAGCTCAGCGGGCTGTGCTGGAACCCTGGTGTGCTGGGCAAGCCCGCCCACGAGTCTTGCTGAGACAGCAACTGAGACTTGGTGAGGTGGCGTGTGCCTGTAATCCCAGCACTTGGGAGGCTGAAAACAGGAGGATCACTAGTGAGACCCTGTAGACCCTGCCCTAAATACAGCAGAAAAAAAAAAGGTGGACCTGAAAAAATTTTTTTTTTTTTAAAAGTGGACCTGCATATGTACCCAGATAGGTTACACCAGTGAGTTCAAAGACTCTCATCCCTTACCTCCAGCTCAGAATCCCTGCTCCCCTAGACTTAAACCAATTTTGCTATGGGACCTGTGTCCTTTCCTTAGGACTTCTCTCCTCAAAAGTTACTCTGGGGCTGGGGACATAGCTCAGCAGCACAAGTGCCTGTCTGGCAAGCGCAAGGTCCTGAGTTCAACTCCCAGTACTCCCCAAAAAAGATTCTGCCAGCTGGCACAGTGGCCCATGCCCATAAGCCAGCTACTCAGGAGGCAGAGATAAGAGGATCCCAATTTGAGGCCAGCTGAAGAAACTTGGTGAGATTCTATTTTCAAAATAAAAAACAGAAAAGGCCAAGAGTTTTGGAGCAATGCTCCCTGAACTCAAATCTCAGTCTTACAAAACAAAACCAACAAGAAAAGCCCCAGTGTGTTTCTGGATGCCAGACTCAGAAGTTCTGCTTTAACAGAACTGTACAGAAGCCAAGAGATCCGCAATGTTGAAAAGCACCCTAAGTGGTTTCGGGGCGTGGAACAGCAAACAGGAGCTTAACCCTTGGAGCACTGAGCTACTGTGCCAGTGCTGTGTCTTATCTTGAGACACCATCTTGCTAAGTTTCATGTGAACTTTCACTCTTCCTGCCTCAGCCTCCCAGACTGTTGGGACTACAGACATGTGGCACCGGGCTCAGGCTTTAAGCCCTAATTCCACCCTTTTTTTTTTTTTTTAAATTACTAGGACTTGAACCCAGGGCCTTTACACTTAGCAACATTCCTAGGCTTTTCTATATTTTATTTTGAGCCAGGGTTTCATTAAGTCATTAAGTTGCCTAGGCTGGGCTTGAACTTGTGATTTTCCTACCATGGGTGGGATCCCAATGTGCTAGGATGATAGGTGTGCACGTTCAGGTCCAGCTTTCGGCCTTAACTCACTCATCCATATTCACAGTCTACTGGTTATTCCATTGAGAAATGCTGATCTAGAATAGTATCAGGGGGACTGGGGAGATAGCTCAGCGGTCTAAGTGCCCACTTGGCAAGGACAAGGACCTGGGTTCTATTTCCTGGTACTGCATGCCACGCACCATGCCGGGTTTGGGTGGCCACCTGTAATCCCAGAACTGGGGAGGGAAAGACAGGAGGATCACTATGTGTCTGAGCTACATAGCGAGACTCTGTACCAAATAAATAAAAGATTTTTTTTTTTTTTTAAAGTACCAGTAGAATAGTATCAGGTAAGAACTGTGTGCATGCCACAAAACTGGTGACCTTTTGCTCATAGTTACAGTGACAAGCCTCCATCTTGCTGACTGAATAGTTGCAACGCGGTGCTGTGGGGTACGGGAAAGAATTTCCAGCATGTTCCCCTGGAGGCTGGTCATTGTGGCTGAGGTGGAGGGCCACCGACCCGGGGGGCAGAGCCCCAGGAAAGATCAGCAAGGGGAAACCTCAGTGGAAAAGTCTGCTGTCTGGCTTTGTGAATAAATGGGAAGCTGCAGCAGATGATGCATCATTTTTTTTTAAATTTATTTATTTATTTTGTGTGTGTGTGTGTGTGTGTGGCCAGCTCAGCCCACCAGGGGGCGGGGCTGGCTGGCATGTGGTGCTGGGGATTGAACCGCGGTCCCTGTGCTTTTGTTTAGCTTAGCTTCTTCTAAGTAGGTGCTTTAGACCACTGAGCCATCTCACCAGCCCGATGCATCAGTTTTAAACAGTTCTTCAAATACATTATTAGTGTGGGTTTTTGAGACAGGGTCTCACAACCCAGGCTGACCTTGAACTTGCAGCGATCCTCCTGTCTCAGCCTCCTGAGCGCCGGGGTTATAGGTGCGCACTTGCACGCTTGGCCAATGCCGGGGATTAAACTCAGGGTCTTGTGTGTCCTCAGCAAGCCTGCATCAGCGAGCTACACCCCCAGCCCAGTCGCATTAACTGTTAGCGCACTCAAATTGGTTGCAGTCTACTTAGGAAGACAAATGTAAGTAGGTACAATGAAATAAAATGTAACAGCCAAGAGCCAGCCAGATAGCTCAGAGGACTAAAGCACCTGCTTAGGCAGAGCGCAGCGGCCAGGGTTCAAGCCCACCCCTGGTGCCACCCCCTGGGTGCACTGAGACAGTCATTGAGACTGGGTGTGGTGGCGTGCACCTGTAATCCCAGCGCTTGGCAGGCTGCAAACAGGAGAATCACTAGGAGTCCGATCTACATAGCGAGACCCTATAGACCTCGTTCTAAATACATTAAAAAGAGAGAAAGAGAAAGAATAAAGTGAGGGGGCACTGTAGTGCACATTTGTAACCCTGGCTATTTAGAAGGCTGAGAAGGAAGGATCACAAGTTCAAGGTCAGCCTGGGCAATTTAGCGAGACTCCGCCTGAAAATAAAAACTAAAAAGGGCCAGGGATTAGCTCAGTGGTAGAGTGCTCCTTGGTTTAATACCTCAGTACAAACAAACAAAAACCCCAAAGACTGAAAATCTAATCAAAGAGAGGTATAATCAATGACATCAATCCTGAAGAGAGCACACAATGACAGGAAGGGTAACACTAGCCTGCATGGACCCTGGGGAAGACCCTAAGTGCAGATCTTTGGTCACCATGTCTGGTGGCAGTGCCCTGAGCAGATGGATGGCCCAGTACCTGTCTTTTCTTTCTTTTTTTAAAAATGTATTTGCTTGTTACAGGGTCTCTCACTATGCAGCTCAGACTCATAGTGATCCTCCTGTTTTTGGCCTCCCCAGCGCTGGGATTACAAATGTGTGCCACCATGCACAGGCTCCGTGGCCAGCTCAGCCCACCCCTGGGGTGGGGCTGGTGTGGCACGTAGTGCCGGGGATTGAACTGTGGCCAGGTGCTATAGTCCGCTGAGCTATCTCATCAGCCCCAGTACCTGTCTTTCCCCCACCAGTGGCTTCTGTGGCACAACAAACTAGAAATGAACTAGCCTCTAAAATCATGTAATAAATTTCTCCTGTATTGATGCTTTGCTAACTAATCCACTTTCTGTTAAGGTTTAACTTCTGCAATACCAGCGATATGAGTGCCCAGCCTTACGCAAATGATCAGCCCATAAATGTATAAAGTGATGTCTTAAAAAAAGCCCCTCGATGGGTCCGTTTCTTGAACTGTTAGTCTTTGTTAGTTCATCAACTCAGGTTGCGCTGCGAATAATTAAACCTTTGGACCTTCGAAGCTAAGAAGCTGAGGGGGTAGCTCAATGAATGTATTTAGCACACAGCAGGCTCTAAATTCAATCATGCATGCACGTGCACAAGCACAAGCACAAGCACACGCACACACACACACACACACAACAACAACAACAAAAGAGCTAAGAAGTGGATTTTCTCCGTGGCTATAACATGATTGATTTATCCACTATTTCGAAGACTAGAATATATGGTCTTAAATCTACCAGACTTGAGTTAGCAGCCTGGGAAGCCTCAGTTTCCTCATCTGTAAAATGGAATACGATATATTTACTTCATGGCGCTGTACAAAGAGTAAATGGGATCCTCTGCATGAAGTACTTTTCAGGCAGATATGGTGGTACTTACCTGCGGGAGGCTGAGGCAGGAGAACCGAAGATTTGAGCCCAACCCAGGCAACTCAACAATTCAGATCTTGTCTCAAAGAAAACAAAACAGGGCCCAGGAGATGGCTCACTGGACCAAGTGATTCAATCGCAAGGGCCTGAGTTCAATCCCTGGTTCCACCAAAAAAAAAAAAAAAAAAAAAAAAAAAAAAAAAAAAAAAAAGCAAAACAGCAGGGTCAGGGATGTAGCTTCAGGGGCACAGAACCTGCCTGGCAAGTGCAAGGCCCTGAGTTCAATTCCAGGTCCCACCCCCCCCCCAAAAAAAAAGCAGAACAACATTAACAATAACAGCAGCAATGAACTGGCTGGGGAAGTAGTTATGGTCAAGGCCCTGGGTTGATTCCCAGTACCACAAAGAGAAAGAAAGTGCTTGTCAAGGTGACTGTCAGCATGTCGGGAATTATCTTGGTAATGTGGAAATCCCCAGAGCAAGAACAGAATACATATTTGTTCAATTTAGGAAAAATAGTTATCATTGAAACTCTGTAAGATTTATTCTTTCTTTGCTTTCTGTCAAAGCCTTTTGATCTCTGCTGTCTTTTCCCCCCATTGTTCTTAGTGTCAAAATAATACGAACTTTCCACAAGGTAATACGTGATTAAGTGCAGGTGAAGGATATAAATAACAGGCGTCCTAGAGTAGAATGAGTCTTGACTATGGGAGCCAGAAGACTAGGAAAAACTTTCGAGGTCTGTAACTTGATGTAGTTCTTAAAACAGAGGCCAGAACTTACATCCCGACAGGGCTCACCGGGCTGGAGTGATACGAGACAAGCCAAGTCCAAAGAGGGCAGTCTTGTCTCAGCTCCTGCCATCTGAGGTTGCGTAAGAATCCAGGCTGCCTGGCCTTTTGGTTTCCACGCAAGTCTGGAATCTTGGTTGTACCATAAACCCTCCTAGTTGCTGAATAACTTAGAAAAAACCTTTAACTAGAAGTCACACCAAACATGTGAATTAGGAAGGTAGCAATGAGTTCAGCTGTGGCAGCTTAGTGATTAGTGAGACCCTGTCTCAAAATAAAAATATAAAAAACAGTCTGGGATGTAGCTCAGCGCAAAGGCCCTGGGCCCAACTCTCAGTACTCCTCTCTGCCTAAAAAAAGAAAACCCACATTTAAATGATGCAGATATTAACAGGCAGGTTGCTATCCCAGGCTGAACAAAGAAAGGAGCTACAGAAGCATCAGTCATAAAATGTCCTCATCCATAATCCTTCCCTCCCTCGTCCCCCTCCTATGTTCCACTTTGGATTAATGCTGTCTTTACACTGGGCTACATCCATTTACTATTTTGAGACAAAATCTTATTAAATTGCTAACTTGCCCGGGCTGGGCCTGAATTTGTGATCCTCCTGCCTCAGCCTCCCCGAGTTCTGGGATCACAGGCATGTACCACCGTGTCTGGCCCACATTTTTCCTCACCCTTGCAGAACCCAGCATATTTGTTGACCTTTAGGCAACAATAGTATGTTCATCAAAGAAAGGGACCATTGCAGGAGAAATCATCGTGTTGCCCACTCATCTGTGGCTAGAAATACACTTCCTTAACTATCCTACGAAACTCTTCACTTGGGCTTGTTTTCACACAATAGTCCAGCCATCACCTTCTTCTTCTTTTTTTGCGGAACCGGGGATTGAACTCAGGCCCTGTGCTTGCCAGGCAAGCGTTTATTCTACTAAGCCATCTCCCCAGCCCCAGTCCAGCCATCTTCTGATCAACTAACTCATCATAAACTTCTTTCTCTACCATCACCTTGCTTTTTGACTAACTGGCTTCTGGAACAGTGACCTAGGGGGTGAGGGCAGAAGAACAGGTTTGAGAGTACTGATGGAGGGGTTTGGCCAGCTTGGGACACACTGAATTCGAAGTGTGTTATTTCATTTTGGGGAGATGACTTGCGGGTTAGTTATGTAAGAGAACACCTAACACTGTCTGCTTATTGCATGCTATATATTGGTCTCAGCACTTTACATTTATGAACTTACTTAAGGCTCACATCCTCTGTAGGAGACGGAGGCGCAGGTGCCCCACCTGACACGAGGCCTTACGTTTACAAAGTGGTGCCTTATACCAACACAAGGAGACCCAGGTCTACCAGGCTGACAGACATCTCAGGGTAGTAAGAAATAATCATATGAGTGAAGAATGAGTAATAAGAGCCAAGGATAAGATTCTGGTAATATTTAAAGGGCATAGGAAAGAAAATAGTCCATGGAAGAGATACAAAGGCACAGTTAAAAGGAAGAGAAAAATCTGGAGAGAACAAGGAGTTTAAGGGGTGAAAACCAGACTGATGGCGAGACTTTTACAACTCTCAATGATAATATACAGCCGGCCTCGGCACGTGTGCCATAGCTTCGCCACCGAGCAGGAAGCCCCAATAAGATGAGCAGTGAAGGTGCGAGTGGCACTGTTGGCAAAGAGATTCCCTCTCTGTCCGTCTACGTGATTCTCCTGCCTCAGCCTCAGTGCTGGGATGACAGCTGAGCACCACTATGCTCAGCTTCCTTTTTTTCAGTACCAGGGATTGAATCCAGAGTCTCAGGACCGCTCCACGTCTGAGCTATATCCACAGCTTTTAGAAATTTTTGTCTTGAGACAGGGTCTCCCTATGTTGCCTGAGCTGGCTTTGAACTTGGACCCTCCTGCCTCAAGTCTTCTGAATAGCCGGGATTTGAAGTGCGTGCCACTATGTCTTGCAGAACGGAGTCATTTCTTAGGAATGGGAAACTGGCATCAAATTGCAGTGGATTGAGATGAGGTTTGAAAGCAGGGCTAGGAGTAACAGAGAACAGAATAAGGGAGCTGTGTTAGGCCTCTGCAGCAGTACAAGCACGGGGAAGAATGTTGTGAACCAGACGGCAAAGCTGGGAAGCAAGGAAGAAAAGCACAAGCAAGGCATTTTTAGGAAAAAATCGGTATGATCTTTTGACTGGTTGAAGGCAGACCAGGGAAGGGAATTCCAAGGTTCATTCTTGATCTCCCGTTCCTGAGAATGATGTGATGTGGCCATAGAGGCTAAGAGGTTAAAATCCTGAGTGAGGTATGACAACGGGAGACCAGCAGGTGGTTCAGTAGGAGTAATTGTCTACGTTTACCTGTATAGGTCTGAGGCGCACGTTTCTCTAGTATTGTTTGTCTAATACACCATATATGGCTACCGTATTTGCTTACTAGCTAAATGTCTGACTACCATAATCTAAGGATAGGCTAATAGCACAAGCGGAAAAGGCCCTGGATTGCATCCCTAGCACTGGAAAAATTAACAAACAAACCAAACTAAGTGAAAAAACAACACTTAAGCATACATAATGCTATTAAAATAATTGGTTTTGAATGGATGTTTAACCATTCGTGAAAGGACAATATTTACATATTTCTACTTAAACACTTCACAATTATGTTAACTAATGTGAATTTAATCATCAAAACAATCTCAGGAGACAAACATTCACCATTCTTATTGTATAAGAGAACACTGATGATACAAACCGGGTGTGGTGACTCATACCTGTAATCCCATCCTCCGGAGGCTGCGGCTGGAGGATCCTCATGAGTTCAAGGCCAGCCTGAGCTGCATAGCAAGACCCTGTCTCAAGGAAGAAACAAACCAAATCCTGGATGACTTGGCCTGAGGAGCACAGCTTCCTCAAGGCTGAGCAGGGAGGCACACGTCTTGTAGCAGATGGTGTGGGTGCACACCTGCTACCCCCACACTGCCTCAGTTTCTGGTAAGGTTGCAAACTATTAATAAGGAGGCGAGGCTTCAACAAAATAGGGGTTCAAACTTGTAACTCTGCAACACCATTTTACAAATAAGAGGATATTTAAATGTAATTTGCCGTCTTCATTTGGGGTAACACAAAATATAATTTTGAATTTTTTCCAGTGGAACTTGAAGAGGAAGGAGTCATTTGTCCCTAACGACTGGAATTAACTATAAAAAATACTGTGCACTAAATATGCTATGAAAACAGTCCGAATAAAAACAGCGCTTGTGAGAGCAGCTCCACGAGAGGATGTAAAAAGCACATGTGACACGCAACGTGACTTTTCTGCTAACCGTTTCCGAATGGGATCTTAGAAGGAGAAAGGCCGGAGTGCCAGCACACGCCTGGAAGGCCAGCACTCAGAGCCGGAGGCAGGCGGATGCGGAGTGCCAGGCCAGGGCTTGAGGCCAACCTGGGCTATATTAGAGACCCCGCCTCCAACATAATGAAAAAAAAAAATTCGTGACAGGCCTGTATTCCTCTTTGATTTTTTGCATCCCATTAGAAACGGACATTATCAATCATAACTGCTCTAGAACTTCTGCTTTTGGGCTTACTGTAGAATCTCAATTTATTAGCAGTGCCAACGTTAGTACCTATATTCTGGCACTCTGCCAGCCCAAGCAAACTTTCACGAGGACGAGTGCCCGAGTGCTACCAGGAAGTCCTGGCTCCTGCAAAACGGGTGCCCTGGATCCACGCAGGCCTCAGGAGCCGCGCGTCCCTCGGCAGGGCTGGGGCCCACGGGCGCGGCCCGGTGTCGAGGCTGACGGCGCGCCGGCCTCTCGGAGGCCCGGTCGGCGGCGGGCGCGTGCGGCGCCCCGATCCCGGAGTCGGCCCGGCGAACCTTCCTCCTCGCCGCCCGCCTGGATCTGGACTTGGACGCTCCGCTCCCCGGGGACAGCTTCGGTGTGCCGGCTGACGGCGGTGCACCGCCAGACGTAGAAAAAGTAACACAACCTCCGCCACCGCTGAAGTTCGGAAGCGGAACGCAGTCCTCACACGCCCCAGACCCAGCGCCCAGCGCGGTCCTCCGCGGCGACGCGGCCCGCGAGCTCAGACCGCGGCCAGGGCTCCCGCCGGGGGCGGGGCTACGACCAGGTCCCGCCCCCAGCCCAATCGCAGCTCTCGGCCGGCGGACAGGAAGCGGCTGCAGGCCCAGACGCCCGGGAAGCGGCTCGCGTGCGCATGCGTGCGCCCCGCGGCGCCCGGGGGAGGGGGTGGAGCGGGCAGCTGGGGCGCGGCTCGGCGTGCGGGTTGGGCGCCGGCGCGTCACGTGGCGAGGAAGGGGGCGGAGCTCCGGGGCCCAGGAGAGGGGGCTGAGCGGAGGGAAGGGGCGAGGGAAGGCGAGCGGGGAAGGGAGGAAGGAAGCGGGCGAGGGGAGGGAGGTCCCTGTTTTGGTGGAGCCGGGCGCGTCGCCGGCCCCCAAGTGGAGCGGGAGGGAGGCGCCTGGCGTTTCTCCGGCCCGGGGAGGTCCCGGCTTCCTGCGGAGGCTCCGGACCCAGCCCTTCAGCCGCGCGCCCCGGGTCGATGTGCTGCTGTTAACCCCGAGGAGGCGGCGGCCGCGGAAGATGGTGTTGCCGAGAGTGTTAATTCTGCTCCTCTCCTGGGCGGCGGGGCTGGGAGGTGAGGCACGAGCCGCGCGCCGGCGCCGCGGCCACGGGGACCGCACACGGGCGCGTCCGTCCCCCGGCGCCGCCCGGCT
>NW_004524602.1:17013964-17015585 GCF_000260255.1 Octodon degus
GCCGGCCGGCCGGCCGACCCGGTTCCGCAGGGGGCAGGAGCGGTCCGGCCCGCGCAGTCCCCTCGGCAGCCCCCGCGGCGCCGAGCGTCCGGGACTCGGGGCGGGCGCGGAGGAGGGCTGTTGGCGTTCCTGGAACCCGCTGTCGCCCGGGGGAAGCGTTTGCGGAGGAGGGCGAGCCGGGCCGGGTCGGGAGGTTCTTCGCGCGCCGGGTGGTGTCGCTTAGCGTGGCCGGAGGGTCCCGGCGACCGACTCGAGTTTGCCTAACTCGCAGGTGGAGTAGACAGAGTTAGTGGATCGTCAGATGATGCCCCCTCCCCCGACAGGTTGAAGACACATTTGCGAAAAGTATAGTTTCTTGATGCGGGTTTTGAAGTCAATTTAGAAATTTCCAGTGTTAGGGCTAGTGACATTATTTTGTTCTATTTTACTTTAAGCTTTTTTGACTTGCCCGGAAGTATAACTTAAATACCTTGAAGTTTAAAAGCAGCGAATTGAAAGAATTTGAGGAATGCCTTGGATGAATGTCTTAATTTTGATGGCTAAGAAAACATCTGAATGTTTGCTGTAATGTCCCTCTTCTAAGTTCTTTGCCCCTTTGACTTATGACTGCGAGACATATCCCTGTCTGGTGTCTACTAGGTCTGAGAGAGGTACTACTGTATGTAGGCAGACTTTTTGCTCGTTCTTAATGGTCAATGGTTGGATGTAAATTTTAGATTGAAATCTGCTAATAGATGTTTACTTTTAAAAATGATTAAGGCTGGAGACCCTCAGTAGGGAAGGATCTTTTCATCCAGTACATGCATTTCTGTTATAAATCTTAGATACTCTTTGTCTATGAGGTGATAAAAAAAAGATGAGCCTCTTCATAAATGATAATTTGTCAAGTGTTACTTCTTAATGAAAACAGGTTGATGTAGCTATATGCTTGAAGAAAAAGTAACAGCATCCTCAGGGTTAAGACCCTTTTACATAAAGTTTTAAAATTCAGAGCAGAGTCTTTAATGTGTTGAGTATTGGTAAAAAGATTAATTTTTTGTTTCTGTTAAGCCGAACTTTTTCAGAAAAGCACAGAGAAGCTTTTCAGGCTTTTTTGAGAAGCTTTATTTTATGAGAAGCTTTTCATTTTATTTATTTATTTATTTATTTGCAGAACCGGGGATTGAACTCAGGCCTTTGCAGGGAAGCGCTTATTCCACTGAACCATCTCCCCGGCCCCTAAGCTTTTCATTTTAAAAGATGTATTTATAATTTTATTGTACTTAGCACTTAATCCGAGCTGTATGTGGTCATTTGTAAAGTAGATGATGATTAGAGAAGATATTTGAATTGAATATTTGTTTCAGCATATAAGAGAAATACTTATTTAAATTGGGAGAAGTTGTTGGAATGTAGATATAACTTTAAAGTATAAGTCAGTTCCCGGTGTTTAATGAACTCTTAGTTGTTTTCTCCATTCCAACCTGTTAGGCACACTTGTGTGACTTTTACTGTATATCCGACGCTGGTGAGAAGAAGGGAGACTAAAAGTGTTTAGAATCATGAACTTGTCCATTTAGGGATATGTCCCAGCTCAATTGTGTGTGTGTGGAGACACCATGACGTTTTGGGGTTTACACAG
>NW_004524602.1:17016337-17017502 GCF_000260255.1 Octodon degus
ACCCTGCCTTAAAAAAACAAAACCAAAAGCCCCTGGTTAATTTTTTTTTCTGTACTAGGGATCAAACTCTATATCCCTGGCCCCAGCTAATTGTTTTATTCTTGTTTTTTTTCTGTGTATTTGATAATTTAGTTCAGGGTCTCAGCTCAGACTAGACTCTAGTGGTCCTGTGTCTCAGCCTTCCCAGCCCTGGGATTACAGGCAAGAGCCACCACACCCCTGTTGGTCTCAGGGTCAGCTCAGCATGCCATGGGCTGGGGCAAGGCTGGTGCAGCGTGTGGTGCTGGGTGTCAAACCGAGGTGCCAGGGCTTGCCTAAGCAGGCACCTAGTCCACTGGGCTCTCTCCAGCCCTCCTACAGCTAGTTCTAATGTGGATCAAACTTTTGTTTCTGTTGTGTTTTTCCTGGCCCTGGGTTTATCTGTGTTGCCAACTTCCAGAGGCCTAAGTGCTCCTCTCCAGGTTTTCCGGTATTTGGGACTACCGAGGCGGCTGTGGCCTGCTGGCCTGGCAGAGTGTTACTTTTCAACATAAACTTAATAGAGTTAATTTATTTCTTTTAAAAATTTTCTCAATATGTTTGAGAAGCCAAGGGTATTTGAGTTGTGGCAGTAAATTAATCCCATCATGTTTTCATTTGAAGTCACCCATGACTTTACAAGTCTGGTCTGAGTGCTTTGTTTTGTACCATACAAGTCTCAGAAATAAGCTTTCTAAAATTTTAGGCAAAAGAGTTGAACATTTTAAAGTTGAAATTCAAACTTTTTTTGACTTCTGACAGCAGATAAGGCTGTGAGGGAGACTGATGTGGCATCTAAACTGACCTTTTTTCCCTTTTTGAGACAGGGGCTCGCTATGCAGTTCAGGTTGGTCTTTAGCACACTTTGTATCGCAGGCTGGTCTCCAGTTTGCAACTATCTTCCTGCCTGTCTCAGCCTCCCAAGTGCTGGGATTACAGGCATGCAGCACCATGCCTGGCCATCTGGTTTATTTTTTTGTGGTACTGGAGATTGAACCCAGGGCTTTTGTAGAGGGCTGGGTTCCTAGTCATCATTAAATTTTGAGTTGAGGGCTGGTGAGATGGCTCAGTGGTCTAAAGCACCTACTTAGAACAAGCTTAGCAAAGCACAGGGACCACGGTTCAATCCCCAGCACCACATGCCAGC
>NW_004524602.1:17017602-17065437 GCF_000260255.1 Octodon degus
AAATAAATAAATAAATAAATAAATAAATTTTGAGTTGAGTGTCCCTGGCTTGCCCAGGCTGGGCTTGACTTGGCTCCTCTTGCATTCAGCGCCTGAGCTTAGGCTCACAGGGGTGTGCCCCTGTGCCTGGCCAGTTCTGCCTGGGGTTTTTGAAAACAGTTTTTAAAGCCCTTGTTTAAAGGTGGCCTGTGGACTAACCTGCAGAGATTTAAAAAAAGTTTTTATTAGTGTATGTTGGCAGTATGTAAAGATTGCATTCATCTTGGGGTGTCATACCTATGTGTGTAATACACACCTCAATTCTCATCACTGCCTTCATCTCTCCATTCCCTTCCCATGGAAAAAAGATCTGTCTCTGTTTTATAGTATTTATCTGTTATTTTTCTCTTTTTTTTTTTTTTTTTTGGTGCCAGGGATCAAACTCAGGATCTTGTGCTTGCCAGGCAGGTACTTATGCTGCTGAGCTATCTCTCTGGCCCTATAATTTCTCTTTAACTTATTTATATTTCGGGTTTCTCATACAGGATATTTACGCTTGTGTCTGATTTGTTTCACTTAATATTATTGTTTGAAGGCATAAAAATGTTTTGTTTTATGTATATGTCAGCTGGGCACCAACACTGAAAATGGGTATTTTCTCAGTGAATTCATCGATTTGTGAATCTTTGAGAGAAGCTTAATGTCCAGGCAGTGCTGTGTCCTGGGCCTGGGCAGCGTGTAACTGTGGGTCACTGCGCACCCATTGTCCTGCTAAAAATGCACCAGGCCCACTTGACTCATTTTTTTCTGTATGTGTATTTTGTTGTTTTGAGACAGGATCTTGCTGTATAGCTTGGACTGGCCTTAAACTCACTTGGCAGCCCAGGCTGGCCTCAATTTGTGGCAGTCCTCCTACCTCAGCCTCCTGAGAGCTGGGATTATAGGCATGTGCCACCATGCCTGGCTTTCTTTTTTGTTATCTCAGAGTCCTGTGTGATCCCCTCTGCTTCAGCTTTATCCTGCATAGATGCCACCAACTTTTTTCAAAAAAGTGTTCCTTTTGATTCAGCAATTATTTTTTATAGTCTTAGTTTCTATGCATATGAAATACTTTTTACCCAAATATAGATCATTAGATTTTTAGAAAATATGCTTTCTTTTTGAGCTTTACAAATAGGAATTTTTAATAAATTTTATTAAAAATATGGTTTGGGCAAACAATTTTAACCTCTATCGTATTGTATACATGATAAAATTAACTTACAAGTCATATAACTGAACAAAAAATTCTTTATACAAAGTGTATTTAGACACCTAACTACAGTCTGGTTTTGAAAATGAAATTATGTATGTAGTTGTATTCCTGAGTGTGTCAAATCCAGAGCTGTACAATGAGACTCCTGAAGGGGCAAATACAGGTCCCAACAGAGACACGTTTCTGAATTCCCATGTTTCACTGAGTATCAAAAACCACGAATCTTTTTAGTTCTCTTCTACATTATTCTGTATCCACATTCTCTCCATCTGATCGGATCCCTGGATTTAATTGCATTTTCTGTGTGACACTCTCCACAGATACCTGTCATTGGCTGCTGCTTTGGGGGTTGAGCGTCCTGCTGAGTATCCATTGTTAGTGTCTGGTCTGGGCACCACCGAGAAGGTTCTCAGCGAAAACATGCTTTTGGCAATGTTAGGGCTTGAACACAGCATTCTGCCAGTGTGTACCACAGAGCCACAGCTCTACTACTTTCAAAATCTGATTTTATAATGTGGGTTGAGCTTCCCTAATCTGAAAAACCTGAACATGTAAAGTTGCAGGTTGTAGTCTAAGAGCCGCTCATCTTGTGAAATCCATGGAAACATTCCAGAGTCTGAAGCAATGCTGTTCACAAGTGTTTTAGCTAAGGTATACTCAGCTGTGTTAAGTTGGAAGGGCTTGGAGGAGATCAGATGGTTTTTAACCTCACCGTGTCTCATGTCAGTGAGCAAATAAGAAACTATTGCCTTTTCTTTTGGGATGAGAACCACAGAAAAAATTAGTTGAGGGCTATGTAAATAAAGCCAACTTTTCCTTTTATCTTTTGATTTTTTTTTTCCTTTTGTGGTAGTGGGGGTCGAACTCGGGACCTCGCGCATGCCAGTCAGGTGCTTATGCCACCGAGCTGTTTCCCTGGCCCTCCTTTTCTCTTTTGGTAGATATATTTTTTTTTTTCAAATTTTGATTTTTTTTTCTTTTGGTAGATAAATATAAACTATGCTTTTGAAATTAAGAAAAGAAATAGGATTAAGTTCAACAGTAAACTACACTTCTGGCATTGTGGGGAGGTGGCAAGTCCAGATACAAGGAGATTGTTGTACTTTGTGTAGCTTGTTGTCTAAAATGTGTTACATGTTTACTGTGTCCTTAAAACGGAGCAAACTTTATCTTCAGTGATGATAGAAGAGCGTCCTGGTAAAGGGTTTTTAAAGGGTTCTTTATGGTTTCTGGTTTTTTTCCCTAGAAATTATTGAAATGACATGATAGTTTATATAATTTTTCCAACTTCTAATTGTACTTTTCTCTTTTTTTGGTCTTTTCAAGATAGGGTCTTGCTCTGCAGTTTAGGCTGGCCTCAGAGTCACAGCTGTTCTTCTGCCTTTGCCTCCTGAGTGCTGCACAGTTCAGACTCGTAGCGATCCTCCTGTCTTAGCCCCCCATTGCTGGGATTACAGGCACGCACCATCATGCTCAGTTCAGGGATGGCTCGGCATGTGGTACTGGGGATCGAACTTCTGTCCTTGTGTTTGCCAGGCAGGTGCTTAGGCTGCTGACTATCTCCCTGGCCCTGAGTCATCTTTTAATAGTTTCTAACAGTTTTTTTTTTTTTTTTTTTTTTTCTGTGGGAAAACTAAGCCTATGTGACACCAATGCATGTGAAGTGGAATGCATTCAGTCTTCTGATATTAGTCTTATCTTCTTTTTGGAGACAGGGTCTTGTTATGTAGTTCAGGCTGTTCTTTTATTCTCTGTGTAGCTCAGGCTGGCCTGGAACTGGTGATCCTTGTATGCCATATGGCTGGCCAAGGCAGTTCTGGCTCTAACATGTGGCATGTGGCTTAGCTCTGGTGTTGCGGTTACTTGTACTCTCTGAATGGTTGGGATGACGCCCATGCAGTAGTAATGTGTGTGCTAGTTAGTGAGACAAGGCATGTTGGAGGGGACGACGAGAGCTTGCTAGACAGCAGATAAAATACTCAGCTGCAGGGAGATCACGAGCCAGGTCCGAGGCGCTGGATGACTGCCGTTACGTGAACTTGCAGATGTTACTGTCCTTAAGGATGCAAACCAAGAAAAGAAGCCTTTCAACTTAAAAGTGGATTGGGAGCAAACTGGTAGTGTGGACCTGTAATCCTAGCTCTATAGGAGGCAGAGGAAGGTTTCTGGGTTGAGCACATTGTGGACAATTTAGTGAGAGTATCTCACGGAATGAAAAGGGCTTGGGAGCTTACTTTGAAGGTCCTGCGTTCAGTCCCCAGGTCTTCAATCCCTAGTACTACAACAGAAAAGAGTAAAACCTGACTGAAGGTCACTGTGTAGCCCAGGCTGGCCCAGAACTCGTCAGTAATCCTCTTCACACTGGCTGTCCTGATTATTTGTTCACAGTTAGTAGCTGTGCTAGACACCTGTGTGTTCCAGTTTTGGTGCTTGTTTGATTTATATTAAAGTGAAATGTATGATACTTGGTTTGGGGCACGTATTGAACCTGATACCTTGTGTGTGCTGGGTGTGTGGTGTACCACTGAGCTCCACCTCCAAGCAGTCTTTTGATTATGCTGCCTTATAGTAGAACGTTTTGGTGAAGTTGATGTTGTTTGAATTGAAGTCTTGCTGTGCTGCCCAGGGTAGTCTCAAATTCGCGTCTGAAGTAATCCTCTTGCTTCAGCCTCCCAAATAGCTTGGGACTGCATGCAGATGCCACTGTTTGGGGTGTGTTTTTGGAATGGCCCAGCTTAGAACTCAGTGTGGGGGGCGGCGGCTGCATAGCTGACTGGCCAGGATAGTCAGGGTCAGGGAGCAGGGCAGAGCCCATCACTGGTCATAGGCCTCTGAAATTTTGCTCAGTGGCTATGTGAAAACTTGTTGGGGAGGTCAGTCAAGTAGGAAAAGCTGTGGACAGGAAGCACGCTGGTTTAAAATCCGAATCCCCAGCTCAGACCTGCAGATTGTAGGAGTTGACTTGCCTGTGGTCTGCTTTTCACATGGACAGCTCAGCACTCAAGGCCTCCTTCAGGGTTTTTCTTTTGGTGGGACTTGATTTGTTCATTGGTTAATACCTTTTCTAAGTAACTGTAAAAAGCCTGCCTATTAGGAAAGAAAAGTGTAGCAGGAGTAATTCTTTGTTTTTTGAGACAGGGTCTTGCTGTGTGGTTGCTGGCCTTGAGTTCACTTTGTATCCCAGGCTGACCAGGAACTCAGCAATCCT
Source organism: Octodon degus (assembly GCF_000260255.1). NCBI lineage: Eukaryota > Metazoa > Chordata > Mammalia > Rodentia > Octodontidae > Octodon > Octodon degus. The sequence goes on from NW_004524602.1 coordinate 17,022,045, forward strand.
CCTGCCTCAGACTCCTGCGTGCTGGGGTAGTGAGTATGTGCAACCAGGCCCGGATTCAGGAGTAATTCTAACTAAGAACGCTGGTTATATGTGGAAACGCTGCTGCTCATCCCTCCGGTTAGATCCCGGCGTGGGCTGTGCCATTGCTCTCCGGCAGTGTGAGGGCAGGGCTGCAGTAGTGGTCCTGACCCAGTTAACGAGCTGTAGAGCCAAGACTCAGAACAGTTCTCCTGGCAGGTGCTCTCCCTGTGCTACCACAGTTCCAGCTGAGCAGCGAGTGTGAGAGGTGTGTCGTGAGCACGCTGCTGCTGACGTAGCAGAGGTGGGGTGTGTGTGGCGGGTAGGAATCTGGAAGCCATAGTATCGACCAAGCAAAGTAAAAACGCTGTTTCCTGGAGTAGAGGAAATGCCAGAATACAAGAACGTATTGCCAGTTGTGTGTTGTGGTTGTAGGTGGGATGAGAACTCATTAAGCTGGGTGGACGTTAGCTGTTTGGAGAATAATTTCGGGGATATATGAAGAGTGGTGTATAGAATGGTAAAGTGCTGGTTGGTTTACTTGCCTAGTATGGATAGTCTGCAGCAGGAACTAAGGAGAGCAGCTAACTGGGAGTCTCACTGTTCATACTCTAGACAACAGTAACTGTGAGGTAGAATACCGTGAAATGTTGGTTGGTATCTGTGTTGAAGAGTTGCTGTATGATGCAATAAGGAATAATTAGCTGCTTGATGAATTGGGTGATTGAACTGTGGAGTAGTGTGTTGTAAAGATAGAAAAACCAGTGACTGGAAGAAAAGCTGGTGAAACTTGGGAGGTGTTTAATGTGAAGTTTACAGAATTATTGAGGACACATTCTGTTGAATTTAGTTCTTAGAGGCTTTTGCATTGGAAAGAAGTTGGTTTTATTAAATCTATGCAGAGAGTCATTGGAGTTGAAAATGTCTAAGGTTTTGCTTCTTAGATGGAAGGTTATGGGGTGGGAAGCATGTGAGGGCCTGAGATTTTACCTTACTTGCATGCTTGCTTGTTAAAACTACACAAGCGTTCAATAATTGTGACTAGTTATTTGTGAAGCACTGCTCTAGATAGTTGAATGATAGAGATGTAGGAATTTGGAGTGGAGAGAAGACATTATATTTGAAAATATACTGTCAGTTCTTTTTTTCTTTTGATACTGGAGGTTGAGCTCAGGACCTTGTGCTTGCCAGGGCAGGTGCTGAACCACTGAACTATCTCCCTGGCCACTGTATAAATATTAGTAAAGCTGGGTTTGGTGGCACATGCCAGTAATTTCAGCACTCTGCAACGCTGAGGTAGGATCGAAAGTTCAAGACCACCTTGGGCAATTTATGGAGACTCTCTTTAAAAAAAAAAAAAAAGGTATAACTTGGCTACTAGTTAAAAAAGGATTATTTTTAAAACAGGGGCTGGTCCTGCTACGCAGTTTGCAGCTTGGGCTGGTGGTGTGCTCAATTTGTAGTCCCGTTGCAGTGATCCTCCTATCTCAGCCTCCAAGTGCTGCAATTACAGGCATGCATCACCACTCCTCGTTCCGGGCTGGCACGGCATGTGGGTCTGGGGATTGAATTTGGGACCTTGTGCTTGCCAGGGAGGTGCTTATTCTTCTGAGCTATCTCAACCCAAAAAGGAAACCTTGTCATTTGTATTTATACTGTATTTTTTCTCTTGCATAGCTGCTGCTGTTTTTTCAGACTCCTTTATAGTTAACTGGTCTGAATGTTTACATGATAGGAGTTTTAGGAAGGAAGAGACTTCGTTTTTATTGTATATGCTTTATGACCCAACATAGTGCCTTCTTCACATTACCGTTCATAAGTCTAGTGTGGTGGTGCATGCCTGTAATCCCAACACTCTGGGGAAGCTGAGGCAGGAGGATCATTGCAAGTTTAAGACCAACTTAAAAAGGGCTACAAAGTGAGCTCAAGGATAGCCTGAACTGCATAGTGAGACCCTGTCTCCAAAAATAAAACAAAACCATTTATAATGAGTATTTTGTGTGCATGTATGTATTGTGGCAGGGGTGGAATGTAGGGGGGCCTCAAGCATGTTGGACAATGCTCTACTGGCTGAACATCCTCACAAAGCTGCTTGTTTTACTTTTCTGTGGTGGTAGGGATGGAGCCAGAGCTTTTTGCATGCTGGGTGAGTGCTTTACCACTGAGCGAAAGCCCTGGCCCCAGACCACACAATGTGAAGTACATTGCTTGATGAGTAGGCTGGACTTCTGAGAACAGTGGGAGTTGTAGTCTAGTGAAGCAGCCTTTGGAGAAGTGGCCGTCAGCTGTATTACGGAAACAACTTCACTGCATGAAGCTAAATGAGATGGTAGGTGTTCAGTTGGGATATTCTTGCAGTGGACTGGACAGTGCTGCCCCCAGTAGAGCAGTGAGTGTATTAGGAGAATCTTCAGTGTGTAACAGTAAGGGTCAGGAATTCTGATCCAGTGTAGGAGAGGACAGGTTTGTTGCTAGTGTTGTCATTTGCACTTATGAATTGGTTTGGGGCTCAGAACTTAATGTGGATTGATATGTTACAAAATAATTTTCTTGGTAGACCATAAAATTCAATTTTGTCTGCACGTACAGCAGCAGAACTCACCCAGTAGTTCTGGGCTCCCCAGGGACAGTAGATCACTAAGCAGGAGCTGTCCTTTTTCTGTGGTTCAGAGCAGACTGGAGCAGTGATTCTCACCCTGGGCACAGAGGTTTTGGGGTGTAAAGGAATGCCAAGTAAGGGAGCGAGCAAGTTTAAAATGAACCACAGGGTGTGGGAGACGGATGTGCAGTGTCAGAGCAGTGGTGGTGGAGTTTCTGTGAGGGAAGAGCAGTGTAGAGAGGTGGCAAGTACATTCTTTTTTTTTTTTTTTAAACTTATTTATTTATGTGTGTGTGTGTGGCCAGCTCAGCCCACCAGGGGGCGGGGCTGGCTGGCCTGTGGTGCTGGGGGATTGAACCGCGGTCCCTGTGTTTTGCTAAGCTTGTTCTAAGTAGGTGCTTTAGACCACTGAGCCATCTCACCAGCCCCAGCAAGTACATTCTTAACATGTGGGTCAAAGCCTGTGCGTGCGCCTCAGCTGCTGTGAGATTGTGTGAATGCGTATCACGTCAGCGTAGACATCTGAATTACGTACCCGGTTCTAGTTTGGAGTTTATAAATTGTATTTCATAAGTGAGTAGAGATTTAATATGTTCAGTAGATTTTAATCGTTCGTGTTTTGTGCCCTGTGTGATTTAGTTTGTAATTTACTGAAAGAGCTACATACCTCCATTTCTGAGCCGGCTAACTTTTATTGTATTCATTTCCTAGTGGATGTGTTGAGCTGTGCGTTTAACTGTAGACACACCCTCTGATGTTGCACCTTCACTTGTAACTGTTGGAGGTAGAGTTTTGCTTGCTTCTAGGAGATAACAGGTTTCCAGGGAAGGGACGGTCCTGGCTGAAGTTGGAAGTCATGTTACTGAGATGGCTTCTGGAGGCGTACATTAGAGACACGCAGATACACTGCTGAACTATAGGATGTGAGTAGTTTCTGGAAGCCCACTTTTATCATACTGGACAGTTTCGCGAGTGGTATTTCATGCGTTAAGACCAGAGTGAATATATATCAAAAAAGCTGTTCAACAGTACAGTTGATGAACCTAGTAGGAGGGGTGTATACTTTCATGTTGGAGAGAAATCTTGCTAAGTAATTTTGAAATTCTACAAGTGAAAAATCTGTTAGCAACAACTTGATTTTTTTGTTTTGAGTAATGGAAATGTTTCACCCTTAGTTTAATCTTTCCATGGTCTCTCATTTGTTGTAATTGAGTTTTTCTATAAATAGGAAGATTTTTAATGTCAAAACATTTTTGTAGCTTTTCTTCTTTCACAAGTGTAGAGTCAACATTTTTGGATGAAACAAAAACATTGTTTATTAAATGATGTTGTTCTTTCACAAAAAGGTGATGCTTCTGACCTATCATTAGTAAGCTAGCTAATTTGACCTCATTAATAAAGATTTCCCTTCCTGTTTTGTCTTATTATTATTTATCCATTACAGGGGATTGAATGCAGGGCTTTCACATCAAGTTTCATCTCCAGCATTTTAACATTTTTTATTTTGAGGCAGGGTCTCCCTAAGTCGCTAAGTGGCCCACGTGGGCTTACACTTGGGATCTTCCTGTCTCAGTTTCCCATAATACCAGGATAATAAGTGTACACCCGACTCCTGGCTGCCTTATTGCCATGTTTAGTTTAAAGCTTTAGAATCAAGAATGAGAAAGGAAGCTTTTACTTATGTTTCAGGGAGGGTGCTGCCTACCAATGCACATGGAAAATCGGTGATGGCTGGCACTTCTGGGGCACTTGTAATACATTTGGTGCTGCCCTTTGGGTGTGTGTCTGTACATTTTTGAAATTTAATTTTGAGGGAGAGTACTGAATACTGAATCAGGGCCTTCACAGTGAGCTACTATCCTCAATCCTTTTGTAACGTCTTGTTTTGAGGTAGAATTTTTGCTAAATTATGAAATTGCCCAGGCTATTCTCAAACTTGTGAGCCTCCTGCCTCAGGCTCCCAGAGCCATGGGATTATAGATGTGTGCCACCACACCTGGTTTAATGTTTTAAATTTTGTTCATTGCTGGGGATTAAACCCTGGACCTGCCTCAGTACGCTGGGCAGACTCCACCTGCCCAGTCCCATCATTCAGTCAGTCTATCTGTCTGTGTCTGTGACTCTCTCTCTCTCTCTCTCTCTCTCTCTCTCTCTCTCTCTCTCTCAGGGTCATGCTATGTAGTTCTGGCTGCTCAAGCTAACACTATATACTACAGGTAAATTCTTTGAGTTTTTTTTTTTTTTTTTTTTTTTTTCTTAAAAGGGGCAAAATATTTACAATTACTGGGAGAAACTTTACAGGATATTATACACAATATCACTTCAGTTTGTTATAGATAAATTAATTATATGAGTTCTTTTTTGGGGGTGACACTTGGGGTTAAAGCTAGGGCCTCATGTAGGCTCATCATGGGCTCTACCGCTGAGCTATCCCATAACCCCAGCGTGTATCTGTCTGGGTAGTAGAGACTTTACACTAAACTACAGCTCCCTTTCTTTTATGCTGAACTTCAGTACAAGGTTTGGCTGAGTTACTGAGTTGCCCAGATTGGGCTGGAACTTGCTGTCCTGCTAAAGCCTCCCGTGCTGGGAATACAGGTGTGTGCCACCACACCTAGCTCCTGCCTCACTCTTGAACATTCTTTTCTTCTCTTTCTTTTTTGAACCATTTTAAAGTTGTATGCTGGAATACTTTGCAGCTTCTTTTTTTTTTTTTTTTAAAGTATTTTTATTTATGTGTGTGTGTGTGTGTGTGTGGCCAGCTCAGCCCACCAGGGGGCAGGGCTGGCTGGCATGTGGTGCTGGGGGATTGAACCGCAGTCCCTGTGCTTTGCTAAGCTTGTTCTAAGTAGGTGTTTTAGACCACTGAGCCATCTCACCAGCCCCACTTTGCAGCTTCTGAAAGCAAAAATTTTTTTTTTTTTTTTTTTTTTGTGGCCTGCTCAGTGTGCCCTATGGGCGGGGCTGCCAGGGCATGTGATGGGATCTAGCTGTGGTCCCTGCGCTTTGCCTAAGCTTGCCTAAACAGCCATAAAAGCAAGGATCTTGTCTTGTGTAACCAAGATTTTTTTGTTTTTGTTTTTTGGTACTGGGAATCTAACTCAGGGCCTTGTCTTTGCCAGGCAGGCACAGTGCTGCTGAGCTCTCTCCCCAGACCATCGAAGTTTTTATTTTGCTTTGTTTTTAAAATTTTGTTTTGTTTATTTACTTACTCATTTTTTTGGCAGAACCAGGGATTGAACTCAGGCCCTTGCGCTTGCCAGGGTAGCACTAATTCCACTGAGCCATCTCCCTAGCCCCTTTGCTTTGTTTTTAAAGTGTGGATATAACTCAATTTTTAATTTGACTTGTGGATGTTAGGTACTGTGGATTTAGTATATGACTTATAAAGGTCAGATAGCTGGCAGATCTGGTTAAGATTGAAAAAGTGTAGTGCCTTTGGTAGGCTTTTTGTGTGTACCTAACATAAAGGTGACGATGGCAGGATAGCTGTAGAAGGGTTGGCCAGGTAGCTCAGCAGACTAAAGCACCTGCTTCAGCAGAGCGCAGCGGCCAGGGGCCTGAGGACTGTGCTGACACAGCGATTGAGACTGGGTGTGGTGGTGTGCGCCTGTAATCCTAGCACTTGGGGGCTGAAAACAGGAGGATCATTACAAGTCCGATCTACGTAGTGAGACCCTGTAGACCCTGTCCTAAAATACATTAAAATAAAGAAAGAAAAGCTACAGAGATGGTGGCCCAGCAGCATAGCCTGAGGTTGGTTCACGGTTAGGTGCAGGCATTGCTGAAGGTGAGCCTGGCTGACGTGCTCCGTAGAGAACCGTCAGTGAGGTTCCTGCGCAGACACAGCACGCATAGGCAGACTTCTGTGGCCTGAGTCTCTCTCCACCGAAGCTGCTGCTGTCCACCGGTCTCAGATAAAGGGACATTTTACTTAGCTCTGGGTGGAGTGTACTTTCTTTTGGTCGTCTTTAGGTAATATCTTTTTCTCTGTGCTGAAGGTTTTGACAGGCGAACACTTGCAGGGAGTATTCTGTTCCTGATCAGGAGAGGTGAAAGTGTTAAGTTTGGTGCCAGAGTCCTTCCTGTCCCTTCCCTGATGTTCACATCATATAGTAGAAGGGAAGCTGCAGGCCTGCGTTTAGAGCCAACCCTAGTTTTAATTTTTAGTTTTTGAAATAGGGTACAAGAGCTAAGCTATCCTAGAACTTGTGATCTTCCAAGTGCTGGGATTAAGGTCTGGGCCTTGGAACCTGGCAGTAGTTGTTACTACTTTTCACTCCCGGACTTGTAGGTTATATTTTCTTTTGTACAGATGAGTTTGGTGTATGGAAAGTTTCCACTGAAGATAAAGGAAGAAAATGGTCTTTCTGCAGACACAAGTCATGTGTGAATGAAAATGACACAGCTTTGGAGGTGGTAGTAGTTTCTGTGCTTATATTTATTAGCTGCTTTCACTGGTCCCCAGTACGTGACATGACAGGCCCCCCTCCTCATGGGACTAGGGATTGAACCTGGGCCTGCACACTGAGCCACATCGCTAGCCTTTTTCTTTTGTTGGTATTTATTACAGGGTCTACAGGGTCTCACTACACAGATTGGACTAGTGGTGGATCCTCCTGTCCCAAGCACTGGGATTACAGGCGAGCATCACCACACCGTCTCAGTCACCTCTCAGTGCGCCCCAGGGATGGGACCAGCATGTCAGGCCGGGGATCCAACCCTGGTGCTTGTTTCTGCCCAAGCAGGTGCTTTAATCTGCTGAGCTATCTGGCTGGCCCGTATCAGCCTTTTCTTGAGCCAGAGTCTCGTAGTTGCCCAGCTGGGTGTGCATAAGCAGTCTTACTGCTGCGGGCAGTGTACCCGACCATGCCCCACAGGCACTTGTATTTTCTCTAGCCCAGACCACTCCTCAGGGGAAGATGTTCCTGGCGGAGTAGGAGACTAGCTACCACGTGTAAAGGAAGGGATGACAGGAGAGACAGTGGCATCGGGTGGGGGAGTGGCAGCCCTTTGGGAAGGTGTTGGTCAGCTTTGGACGCTGTGGAAGGGATGCACAGCAGGGACTTGATAGACATTCTTGGGCAGCAACATTGGGCTGGCTGCTGGGCCAGGAGCACATGGTGGGAGGGTAGGAGTAGAAACAAAAGGAGACCTTGGACCTTGCTGTGTTGCCACATGTCCAGCCACATGGGTTTCATCTACCTAACTCAGATTCCCAGACTTTTTTTTTTCTTTTTCTTTTTGCATACCAGAGATCAAACTCGGGACCTTGTGCTTGCCAGGAAGGCACTTAAGCCACTGAGCCGTATCTCTGGCCCTTCCAGACTTTCATTTATATCTAGGACACAAGCATATAAAGTAGTCTTCTGAACTCTGCCCCTCTGCTCAGGATGGACTGCAGGTGAAGTCCTGGATTCTGAAGGGCACAGAGATAGCTTTGCTTGCTGAAGTTTTGGTGGAAGTTGAGGCTTTGCCGACCTGTTTTTAGGTTGAGTTTCTGGCCTAGAAGTGGCATTGCAGAGCTCTTGTTGTAGGGTTAGGATTCACCTCATGATAAGTGTAGTGTCACCCCTCACTGTGAGAGGTACTTATGGTGTAGACTGCTGGCTTCTAGGGAAACCTGAACAGGCTTGAGAAGATGAAAGTGGGAAGCATTCCAGTATTATTTTCAAGTAATAAGAGTTTTTCTTCACATAAGAGAATATTGCATGAGAAGTATAGGAGTTGGATAAGGTCACATTGTAGAATGCTTTAGTTTATGGGAACATTTGTGGGTTTTGGGCCATTTTCATGATTGGGATCTACATGCTGCTATGGAAGGAGCACAGAGTCTTGGAATCCTATTTGAGTCTGGTGTTATTTTGCCTGATGGATGCTTTCTCTCTATTTGTTTCATACTATGTTTATGCATTGGTAGACTGTAGATCAGGACTAGAGTAGGAGGGCAGGAACTGGAGCGCACAGGTAGCTTGGCATTCCATCTGTAACAAGGAGAGCTCTGTCAGAGCTGTCATATCACAAAGGTGGGGTCCGAAGCTAAACTGTTTAGGTAGAAATGGGTGACTGTTTAACATGTTTCAACGAGATTTGAAGACAGAATTGTGTTCTGTCTACTTTTGGAGCTGAGGCTGTAACAAACCTCAGCTGAGTGGGTCCAGACTCTGCGTGTGGGAACGGGTAATTTTGTGGTGTCTGACTGAGGTAAGTAGTGACAAGGTTGGAGGTTGGCTGGGGCTCCTGTGGAGCAGACCATGCCAATTTCAATTCCTAACTGTGCAAATCAAGGGTGTACATACATAGTTGTTGGTCTATAAAAAGTACATTTTTCTTTAGTATTTCATTACATGTTCTTCTACATTTTAAAGTTGGTGTCAGTTTAGGGTTCAAAAAGCCTACTTCCTGTGCTGTATTTAGGAATGTTTTCTTTTTTATTTTTTTTTGTATTTTAGGGAAGGGTCTACAGGGTGTTCAAGGTCTCAACTACTAGACTGGACTCATAGTCATCTGCCTGTTTACAGCCTTCCAAGATCTGGGATTACAGACACGCACCACGCCCAGTCTCACTGGCCATTTCAGCGTGCCCCAGGGGCAGGGCCAGCACCAGGGCACAGAGATGGAACCCTGGGCCTCTTCACCTGTTTGCAGGCACTTTAGTCCGCTGAGCTATTTGGCTGGCCCTAAATTTTTTGTTATTCACGTCTGAAACATGATTGGTGATTGACTTTATGATGAAGATAATAGAATTGTTAGATTATCCTGAAATGATTGAAACTAAACGTATGTGCTTGGTTCTGCTTCCTATTATTGCTTTGTGGGATTTGGCTTGTCATTAACCTGTGAAGTCTCACTTTTCTTTAAAATCAACTGGTAGTTCTTTGTAGGTTTTTTTTTTTTTTTGTGGGGGGGTGGATTAAATGAAAACAAAGGATGTCAGACAGCGCCCAGGAGATAGCAACTGCTTGATAAGTTGTTATTTTTATTTGTATTTTATTTATATTTCGGTAAGGGCCTACAGGATCTATAGGTTCTCACTACAAGCATCAGACTCCTAGTGATCGGCCTGTGTTCGGCCTCTCAAGAGCTGGGATTGCAGGCCCCAGCCACCATGCTCAGTCTCTGTAGCTGTCTCAGTGTGCCCCAGGGTGGGGCTGGCAGTCACACCCGGGATCAAGCCCTGACCTCTGCCTGAGCGGCGCTTTGACCTGCTGAGCTATTTGGCCTGCCCTGATAAGTTCTAATTATTGCATCCAGTTCATAAGCTTTAACTGTTTAAACAGCTACTTAAATGAGTTTAGTCAGGATCATTTTTCTGTATGCATTAAAAAAACTAGAATACTTTTTGAAATAAACATATAGTTTATAACATATAGCTTATAAGGTTTTAATTTTTCTGTTTAAAGACAAAATGTGAAGCTTCATAGGAAAATGCTTATGTCACATTTTCATGTGAATTTTTTTGTTCATTCTCTTTTTTTAAAGATAAAGTGTCACTGTATTGTTCAGCCTGGGTTTGTAGTCATTATGGAGCCCAGGCTGATCTTGACCTTGAAGTAAGCTCCCTGCCTCAGTCTCCCAAGTGCTGGGATTACAGGCGTGTGCCAGTATGCCTAGCACATGTGAATTTGAAAAAACTGGACTTCTAAAAAATTGAGACAGCACATGCCCATAACCCCAGCACGAGAGAGGCTGCGTCAGGACGGTGGCCATGCGATTAAGGCCAGCCTGTACCGCTCAGTGCAAAGCACTTGTCTAGCAGAAGGCCCTGTCTTCAGCACCTAGTCCTACCAACAAAAACAACAAAAAGCAGCAGAAATGAGTATGTGATATGGAAGATTTGTAGAAATCTCTTCAAAAACTATTTTAAAAAATAGCATGGTGGAGGGCTGGCAAGATAGCTCAGTGGACTTAAGCATCTGCTTAGGCAGGCACGGGGACAGGTTTGAGTTCCTGCACCACAGGCATGCGCTGAGTGGGCCACCAAGACTGCGCGTGGTGGTGCATGCCTGTAATCCCAGCACTGGGGAGGCTGATACAGGAGATCACCAGGAGGCCCACCTGCATAGTGAGACCCTGTACCAGATACATTAAAAAAACCAAAGCAATGATGTGTATAGAATAAAATGTATGACTGTATAGCACAATGGAGGAGAGTGGAGAAATGACAGTGTAGAGGGGTGGGCTCTGGCTTCCTGCTGGACCGCGGCCACTGCTGTGGACAGAAGAGGGAGCTGCTGCTGTCCTACCGCCTCTCTCGTAGGCTCTGCTGGGTGTCAGCAGCAGGTGCCTGCCTGAAAGGTGCGAGGAAATGTCAGAGCTTAGCAAGGCGAGAGGAGAGGATAGCGTGACTGCCTCTCAGAGAAGGCAGAGGGACTTGGGAGTCAGCTGCGGAAGCACAAGGCAGCTCACGAGAAGCCTGTGCAGGCAGAATGGTGCCCGGCTCTGTGGTAAGCCCGGCTGCCGCCGCTGGCGGGTCCACTGTGAGCACCAGGGGCGGGTCCTTACAGTGAACAGCATCCCACAGGTAGTGACTCACCTGCATAAACTCTTCGTCTTATGCCCTGTTTTCAGTGACTTTTTTTTTTTTTTTTGGTGGAACTGGGAATTGAACTCAGGTCCTTGAGCTTGCCAGAGAAGTGCTTATTCCACTGAGCCATATCCTCAGCCCTATGCCCTGTTTTCAGCCTTTGAACATTTGTGGGCTCAGTGCGTACTTGTAAGACCTCTGCCCTCAGCTGTGCTAAAGGAGGCCTCTGCAGTGAATCTCGCTGCCTGTGTAGAGGAGCTGTGTAGGAGCAGGGTGGCTGTCCAGCTCGCATAGGCTGTGAGCCGAGCCCCAGCACCACTGTAAACAGTGTAGTAGTTTGCAGTCCCTTGCTTCAGTTTGCTTTGTAATCATTTGGTTTGCTTGGAGAATTTACGGTAGGTAATACAAATCACCCAGATTACCAGCTAAACTGATGGGAATTCAATGAGAGGATGCAGTTAAAAAAAGGGTAAACATTATGTAGCATAAACCAATACGAAAGACAGAACAGAAACCTTTTAAAATAGTAAATCCTTCAATCCCCAGTTTTGCAAATAAAATAAAATAAAATAAAATAGTTAATCCCAAAGGAAAAGAACTGGAAACATGGAACAGAAAACGTAAGACTGGTGGCTTTGGACTGGGCAAATAGCTCAGTGGCACAGTGCTTGCCTGGAGAGCACATGGTCCGGAGTCTTGACTGGTGGTAGCTTTGGGGGAAAGGAAAGTTTTGTAAATGGGTAAATGGGGAGGGGAAGGAGGGGTTGAAAGGACAGGTGGTGACGGGGAAAATGTCAGGTTCTGTCATGTACAGGAGCAAATTCTCTAGGACGAAGGTGATCATTATGTATATCTAAAATATACCAATGAAATCTGTTTAAAAATATTAAGAGAAATAGCTTTAAACTTAGCCATGCCCATAATTACATTAAAAGTAAATATAAGAATTAAAAGGAAAGATGCGTCATTTTGTTATTTTTTCAAAGGAAAATGTAAGTATATGTTCAACAAATACTTGAAACATGAAGTATAAAGGATGGAGAAAGACATATTGTACCGGGCCCGGGAGATGGCTCAGAGGAATAAGCGCTTCCCTGGCAAGCGCAAGGGCCTGAGTTCAATCCCCGGTTCCGCAAAAAAAAAAAAAAAAGAAAAAGACATATTGTACCATCCAAACCCTAGAGTGGCTGTATAGTAATAACAGACAAGAATCAGTTTCAAAATAAAAATCAGGATGGATAAAGACGGCATTTCCTGACCCAACGAGAGTGCACCGGGGTCCTCTGGTGTCAGGAGGAGCAGGAGCACCCCATGTTATCAGGCCCTGGGGGCAGGGGGCGGCTAGGAGGGCTGGAGGGGAGGGCTCACACCGGCCGCTTCAGGGTGCTGCTTCCACTCTAGGTATAATTTCACGAAGCAGAGAATCGAGGGAAGAACGGCCAGAGGAGGGATTGGGAAAGATACTTTCTGTGAAGGCACCCACCTTGATCCTGAAAGAAGACAAGCCAACAGAAACGGTGGCAGTTGAGCAACCCAAGAGCACAGAAGGCAGTGCAGAGCGCCCTAGAGACTAGTGCGGCCGAGGCCAGCCGCCCAAGATGTTCGACGGGTAGTGTGAACGCGCAGTCAAGTCAGTGAGTGTGTGCAACTTGATCAGAGTGCACATAACCCTAAAATGAAGAACGCAGCACAGCCTCCGAGCAGTGAAAACATGTTGATGCACTCGAAGGAGGTACACAAACGTCTTAAGTCGAGGTGGAAATCGTAACAGCCCTTTCTGAGTCAGCAGAAGATCAGTAAGGACTTCTAGACGCGAGTCCTGCTAGCCTGAGCACCAACACCCTGACCAGCTCTTGTCTGCAGAGCCCTCCCCAGCCGCAGAAGTGTGTGTGTGTGTGTGTGTGTGTGTGTGTGTGTGTGTGTGAGACAGGCTGGCCTTGATTTCGCTGTGTACTCTAGGCTGGTCCCAGCTCTTGGCAGTCCTCCTGCCTCAGCCTGCCAAGTGCTGGCATCACAGGTGTGCACTGCCACGTCCCACTGAAACCGTGTTCATGTGGAGCATTTCCTGAAGTCCTTAATCTAGGTCACAAAACCACTTATTTTTTGATACAGGGTCTTGCTGTGCAGTTTGGACTTGTAGTGATCCTCCTGTCTCAGCCTCCCTAGTGCTGGGATTACAGGTGTGCATCACCATGCCTGGTTCCAGGCTGGCACAGCATGTGTTACTGAGATCGAACTCAGGTTCCTGTGCTTGACAGGCAGGCGCTTAGACCACTGAGCTGTCTCCTCAGCCCCTTTATGAGTGTTTTTTTCCAGAACCGGGGATTGAACTCAGGCCCTTGGACTTGCCAGGCAAACGCTTATTCTACTGAGCTATCTCCCCGGGCCCCCCTTTGTGAATCTTAGGAGATGGAAATCTTATATTTTCTGACTATAGGATTGAATCAATAACATATCTAGAATAAAAGTCCCCAAATATTAGGAATTTGTACTTTTAAATAACCTGTGTGTCAAAGAACAAATCAAGATGGAAATCAAAAGATACTGGTTGATTGCAGCGAGCTCAGGAAACTGGGTAGATGTGAATATTTCATGTTGTGATTATAGTGATAATTGTAGTGGTAGTTAATACATTTGTCAGTATTCATAGATTTGTACACTTAAAACTAATTTTGAGTTTTGTATGTATGTATGTAAAGTATAATACAACTAAGCAGACTAACTTTTTGAGTAAAAATGTTGACTCACACTTGGAGGTATATGGATAGTCTTTCTGCCTACTTATCTGTAAGTTAACAAAATTCTAGCCAGGGATATAGCTCAGTGGCACAGTGCCTGCCTGGCAAGTGCAGGGTCTTGAGTTTAATTTCCAGTACAAACAAACAAACAGAAAACTCCAGGATAGAAAATCAAAGCCAACTCAAAAACAAAGGCAGTTCAACATAATTTTAACTTGTTCTGAGTAAAATATATGAAATTATTCTTCGGACCTTTAATAAATTATTATCCTTTAACAGATCATTATTCCTAAATAATTGTTTTGTAGGAACTTAGACTGGAATATTCAGCTCACTTAACCAGAAAGGTGAATGGTAGTCCTACTCAGTTACTCTCCACATACACACGATACCTTTTCCTCCCACAGTAGGTTGTACATTAAACCTAGTTCAGGGCAGGCAGCGCTGGGTAAACCTAACAAGCCAGTGTCTTGCCGCTCCAGCCCAGCCCTGCCCCATCTGTGGCTGCTCCAAGTGACTCTGGGATCTGGGTGCATGTTCAAGGTGAAGAAGCACCACAGCTTTTCTCCACACAAGAGCCCAGGTTTTCATCAGCAGCTGTGCCCTTTTATATGCGTGCTCTAAGCCTTTAGTACATTAGTAAGGCCAGTGCTTCAGGGACTACGGACCCCCACCCCAGGGTAAACCGATGTTTCCGGTGATACACTAGTTAGAAAAGGTTCCCAAATAGTGCAGAGCTGTCGCACACTCATCCACAGGTCAGGTCCAGCCAGACACTGTTTGCTGTATAGTTAAGCTCATTTTTGTTTTTTTCTCCCTGCTCTGTTTTTTCAACAGCAGAGCTGAATAAGCAGAGCATTCCACTGAAATGTTGCAGAATAGGCATCAACTCACCCTTGTTCTTGCAGGACTACTAGCCGGATATCAGCAGACCTTTGTGAGGTCTGTTTTAGGTGCCAACCTGAAAGGATTAACAGGTACCCAGAGAGCTGGCCAAACATTGTTTCTGGGTGTGTCTAAGGGTGTGCCCAGAGCAGTTGGTGGGCCAAGTAGGGAAGAGGGACAAGATCCAGTCATTGTGGTGAGTACCAGCCTAGTAGACAGCAAGCAGAGGAAGGGCACGTTCCGTCCTGTCCTCTCCCACCTCCAGCTCAGTCACTTGGAGGAGCAGATCGCAGATCAGGGGGGGCGCCCATAGCCGTCATGTTAAGTTTCCTGGGAGATGCCTGTGTTGCTAGTAGTGGCCCTTTGGAGCTGCAAGGCTTTCCAGGAGCGTGTGACCCGCCCTGCTCTTGGGCCTCCATGCTGCTGTCTGGGTGGCCCGTCAGGACGCCTCTGCCTCCAGTGGAGCCTGTCCTGGCTCTGTGTCCAGCTCCGTGTCTGCATGGATCTCTCTCTGTCTCCAGCTCCTGGGTGTCTGGAGCCCTCTGACTGGTACACCCTCTACAGGGAATTCGTGAGCCCTTTGATTTTGCATGCGAGATTTACATTTACTTTGTGCCATTTTCAGTTTTGCATTTTAAAACTTTCATTCATCTACTTCAGTGTTACCTTTTGTTTTTAAATTTACTGCAGTACATACTGAGTGCCACTGCTCAAGGGAGGCCATTTTTACTTTGATACCTTTAGTTTTTTAATCATATTATGCGTTCATTAAATCATACTAAGGACCTCATCTTGTCTCCTTGGGATAGCACTCTGGGCTGTGCATTGAGCTACATCCTTGGCCCTTTTTAAAATTTGTTATTTTGAGAGACAGGTTGCTTGGATTGGATTCAGACTTCTAATTCTCCAAGAGTTCTTTGTCTTTCACTGTTTGTGTCAGTGTAGTTTCATTTTCTTTTTCTTTATTTTCATTCTTTGTGCCTGAAACATTTCCTTCAACATAGCTAGCAATGTAAATCTACTGTTGGGTGAATACATAGCAGCTTGCATGTTTTAAAAAGGCTTTCATCTCTTCACCCTTCACTTATGAAGGATATTTTCATTTTAAATTTTTTTTTTAATATTTTTTCCCATATTTTGTTGATAAACAAATAGCAATGAGACAGTTTCAAATCAAATTGGTAGGACAGTTTCAATAATTCAACATTTTAAAATCTTATGCTAGGGGCCAGGGAGATGGCTCAGTGGAATAAGCGCTTCCCTGGCAAGCACATGGGCCTGAGTTCAATTCCCGGTTCTTCCACCAAAAAAAAAAAAAAAAAAAGAGATGCAAAATCTTACGCTAAGGAAGCGTGGCAGCACCTTAACACCAGGGTGCACGATTGTTTGCCTTATGTGTAGTGGCGCTTGCCCCTCTGTGTTTATGCTTTCCCTCGGGCTGTTTTAGCACTTTCCACCCACAGTTCATTTAATTTTTGTTTTGTTTTAGACAGGGTCTTGCTCTATAATTCAGGCTTGCCTTGAACTCATAGCAATCCTCCTCTGTTTCCTGAATGCTGGGATTGTAGCTTTGTGCCACCATGCCTGGTAGTTCATCTTAATGTACAGATATTTTGGCCTCTAGTATTCAGGCATTAGCCCATTGTTTGTCTTTATGTGGTTTTCCTTTTATATATTCTTTTTGGGTTACATGGACGACTTTAGATTTATAGTGAACTGTTTCATATGCTCCTTAAATAGAAACCAATAATTCTTTTCTGGTACTGCGGATTAAGCCCAGGGCCTTCATCCTGAGTTAAATCCCCAGACCTTTTTATTTTTTGAGAGAGGACCTTACTAAGTTGCCCAGGCTGGGCTAGGCTTCCTGAATAAGCCACTGTGCCCAGTTTGTTTTAACCCTGTGCTAATTTCTTTTTTTTTTTTGAGACTGGATCTTAACCATGTAGTTCAGATTCACCTTGAACTCTCTCTGTAGCCTTGGCTGGTCTCCCACTCACAGCAGTCCTCCTGCCTCAGCCTCCCGAGTGCTGGATTTACAGGTGTGTACCACCACATCTGTTCCCTGTTTGCTAATTTCATCTTTAAAATTTGCTTCTAATGACTGATTTTTCTTTTATGGAAGAAAAATATATTTGTATTTTCATTCTAGACATACATGGTAATTTTTGATCGGATGCAGAACATTCTGAGTTTTATATTTTGGGTGTGTTTCATTTTGTTTTCCTGTTAAATGCTTTCAGGCCATTTTGGCAGTTAAGCTACTTGGACTTGGGCCCACTTTGTTTCAGTTTTGAAGACTGCTTAAGCTCTGTTACTGCAGGTGGAGCACAGCCTCTTCTCTAGGGCCAGTTTGACCCCACCAAAAGGGAGTTTGTGGGGAGCTGCATGTGATGCCTAAAGTACCCCTAGTTGACTCTCTTGGGTGGCTGGAATATGGATACTTTCTAGCCCTGTCTGAGCTTCTTGTAGTCCTGTCTCTGTCTGTCTGTCTGTCTGTCTGTCTCTCTCTCTCTCTCTCTCTCTCTCTCATCTTACTTAGTTATTTATTTGGTACAGAGTTTCACTATGCACCTTGGACTCAGTGATTCCTGTCTCAGCACCCCCAGCCCCCAGTGTTTGCATTACAGGCATACACCACCACCCCTAGTTTTATTTGCTGGTAAGTATGCCTACTGGGGATTGAACCCAGTCCTTGGCCTAGACAGCTGAGCTCTTTCCCCAGCCCCATTGTGGACCTGTTCTTTGGGGGGATAGTTTACCCTCTTGGATGGTCAGATCACTATTTAAACAGACTTGTAAGGGGGTGAACTTTATGGTTCTTGAAGCTGTCTGCTCAGCTTCCTCCTCTTCCTAGGTCCTGCAGGCTCTAAATGCCCAGCCTCCTTGGCCTGCGTGGTCAGTCTATACTGTCGGACCATCACGCTGTGGTTTTCTACTCCCTGTTCTCTGACCTGGAAAATGCTTGTGGGCCGTGAGTTAGTTTCAGTTGTAGATTTCACCTCATTTATTTCTCTTTGCATGATCTTGTCCAGTTTTCTGATTGTTAATGGAGGTAGGTGGAATTCAGTCTCTTACTCTGCCATCGTCAGAGGTGGATTGTAAATTAATCATTTGCATCCTTTTCCCTGTAAAATTATCTGAATATAAATTAATGGGATTTTACCACTAAATACTTCAAAATGTAGCTTTAAAAATTAAGGGCTTTCTGGGGCCGGCCAAATAGCTCAGCGGACTAAAGTGCCTGCTTAGGCAGAGTACAGTGGGTGGGGTTTGATCCTCATGCCATGCTGGCCCTGCCCCCGGGGCATGCTGAGAAGGTGATTGAGACTGGGCATGGTGGCATGCGCCTGTAATCCCAGCTTTTGGGAGGCTGAATACGGGTGGATCACTATGACTTTGATCTGTGTAGTGAGAACCTGTAGACCCTGTACTAAAGTTTTTTAAAAAAAGGACTTTCTGCTGTATAACTACATTGTTGTACTGAAAAGTGATAAGAACTTATTTATCTAAAAGAATTTATTTATTTTTTTTTTGGTACCTGGAATCAAACTCAGGACCTTGGCCTTGCCAGGCAGGCACTGTACCATTGAGCTATATTCCTAGCCCAAGAATTTCTTAATATTGTGATTGTTTCTAGTTTGCCTAAGGTTGTTTCCAAATGTTTGTTTCCTTTTTAGTTGGGTTTGCTTTTTTTAATGTTTTAAAACCAAAGCATTTATTCTGAGTGATTGCTGCACCTCTCAAGATGAACTGGACGCTGCAGCTGCTGCTCTCTTGGGCGTAGGTGTCGTTCTTCGCGGAAGCCATGCCTGAATCTGCGCTACACAATTTTGAGGTGCCTCATTCAACCAGTTCCGGTGGTATTTATTAGTCTTTGTACTCCAGTTATACTTTCTCTTGCGCTTGGCAGGATAGCCACATTTGCCACAAGTCGACTTCTGAAGGTGGCAGGCCTTAGAGCCACAGCAGTGGCATATTGTGTGCGTCTTACTACAATGCTTTCCAAAGGAAGATGTTCCCTGTCGTCTCGCTTGTTTCTCTGAGACCAAAGAGACCGGAAGAGAAGGCACTTCCGCTGTATGACGCTCAGAAATTTCCGCTCGAGGAACTCTAGTTGGGTGTGATGTTTAATTAATTAATTTTGTGTTGGGAATTGAATTTGAGGCCTTTACTCTGACCTCCATCCTCAGAGCTCTTTTATTTTGAGACAAAGTCTCACGACTTTGTTTAGGTTGGACTCAAACTTGGAGTGGTTCTTCCTCAGCCTCCTGTGTGCTGGGGTTAGGGGCATGTCCTCCAGTGACCAGCTTCGGATTAAAAATATATATGGTTTTTCTAAGTAGTACAGTTTTTCCTCTTCAGGTTGCACTTAAGTGGCTGGTTATTTTGTGTTTTATTTACTTTTAGGTATTCATTGGGTCATGGTCATATATGGCCTTTCTGATTGTTGTGGGGTGCTGTTCTCTCTTGAGCTTTTCTCCTTGTGTGGCTTCTCAGGGTTGGGAGTGGTCGGCCATGCAGCGCATTTTCCCTGGAGTAGTCTGTGTGTTGCCTTGGCTGCATTGTTGGAAGAGTCTGGCAGTTACGTCCAGAGCCTCAGTGGTTCTTTTGACTTGCAGGCTTTTCTGTCTGCAGTATAAATCCTCTCCTGTGACTGACTCCAGCTTCCGGCACAACACCACTCCGCACAGAGCTGTTGAGCTTGCGTCAGCCAGCCTCAGCACACTGGTTGTCCTCCTCGGGTTCAGTGAGCGTGCGAGTATGTGTGTATGTGTATGTGTCAGGGAGGGTGGGCTGTATTTATCTACTTTGTAGCTTTGGGATTGAACACAGGGAGCATTGAGGTATAACTCCAGCCCTTTTAAGATTTTGGTTCAAGACAGGGTCATGCGAGATTGCGTCCGTCCTGTGGCCTTGATCCTCCAGCCTCAGTGTCCCCAGTAGCTGAGTTTCTGTATTACCAGTGCTGGCTGCTTTTTACACAGTGTTTTTACCCTCTTTTCCCTCTGCATTAAGTATTGGGGTAGAAAACCTATTAAGCGTGATTGGAGTACATCATCTTAATGTCAATTTTTCACATAACTGAGATCATATAAATGGTGCTGCTTAGGCCTGCTTAGCAGACACGGTCCTAGGCCTTGTGTTGAAGAGGGTGGTAACGAGGTGTGCCCTGTGCCTGTGCTCTCGGGAGCGTTCTGACTCTTCCCAGCCAAATCCAGTGAATCACCTTCCATCTCAGTCGAAAGGGTCCGAAGAATCATTTCAGCAGGTTCTTTGCCAGTGCGAACATTATGTTGCTTTATACAGTTCCTTTGTGTGTGGGACAAGGAAAAGATGATTTGTTTAATAACTCTACCACCCATGTAAATAGTCGAGCTTTGCCCCTCTTCTGCAGAATGGCACTGGTTCCTGCTGCAGATTTTCAGAAGTGGCAGAATTCTTCATCTGCTGCGCCTCACTGATTTTTTTGCTGCTGAAAGGAAAGTGGAAGCAGCAGCAGCCGTTCTGCACAGCCCAGGAGGAATCGGCTCATCAGTGCAGTGGTGATAAAGCGCTGGGCTTTCAACATGCAGTGGTTCCTATAGCACAGCTTCTTCAGTCTTGTTTTTATTATTATTATTATATTTATTTATTTATTAATTTTTTTTTTTAGTGGTACCGGGCATTGCATCTTGGGCCCCAGCCCTTTAGGTTGCTCAGGCTGGGCTTAAGCTCCCAGTCCTCCTGCTGCAGCCTCCCAGACTGCTGGCGTTTACAGTGTGCAACACCGGGCCGGGCTTAACTTCTTGAAAGTCTTTTCTCTTGTCTAAGGTATTATTTAAAAATTCAAGTCTAAACTTAAAAATACTCAAAAAGAATGTGGAAAATAGATTGTATAGATGGGATCTTGGTTATATAGACTAGGTTGGCCTTAAATTCAAAATCCTTCTACACAGGCATATGCCAGCACTCTGGACTGTGGAAGGCTAGTGTTTTTCCAGTCAGGTATGTGGGTGCATCCCTGCAATCCCTGTGCAAGGCTGAGGGAGGAAGAGCTCAAGCAAGATACAGCCTAGCCTGAGCAATTTGGTAATTTAGATTTTATCTCTTAAAAGAAAAAAGCTGTGGAGATTTAGCTCAGTGTGAAGGCCTTGGATTTATTCGCAGCACCAAAACCAAACCAAAAGAAACAACTCCAGGAAAACCACAAAAAGCCCAGCCCCCCCATGATGTTTTTGGAAATGTGCCAAATGGAATTAAAACCAGATTACACATTTAAGATAATAACAAGTTGCTGGACATGAAAGAGAGAAGAGGGCTGACGAAATAGCTCAGCAGATTAACGTGCCTACTTAGACAGACGCAGCGGCCTGGGGTTCGATCACTGGTGTGCTGTGTCGCCCATCCCTGGAGTGCACTGAAACTGATTGAGACTGGGTGTGGCGGCGCGTCCCTGTAGTCCCAGCGCTTGGGAGGCTGAACACAGGCGGATCACTGCGAGTCCGATCTACGTGGTGAGACCCTGTAGACCCTGCACTAAAAAGAGAGAGAGAGAAAGATTTTTAAGGAGATGAGAAGACCCTTAGTAGGCTGAGTAGACTGACGTCTTTATAATTGGAGCCCTTGAGGAGGTATGGAAAAGCCTGTAAACCCCAGATTCAGGTGAGAGGCCAGAGCTCAAGACGTGTGAAGGTCACAGGAGCGTGTCAGTCACTACGCAAGAGCAAGGTATAAAAGCCACCGGGGAGGAGGAGATGGTGTATGGAGAGGAGCAGAAATGACAGCAGGTTTATTATCGGGAGGGTACAGGTGATTTCCTACTAGAGCAACTCGCAGTACTTAGTGAAGAAAACTCTCTAACCCTGTCAACCTGGACGTTGATCCCAGTGGAAGTGTCCTTCAGAAGTGAAGGCAAAAGAAAGGCACTTCTAACATAGAAAGGTTGGAGAGATTTATCTCAGTGGGAGAGATGCTAAAGGGCGTCACCCAGGCAGAGAGGGAATGACGCCGATGCTGGGTAGGGAGGGAACGGTGCTGGGCACAGGTACTGAGTGTGTGTCTGCAGAGGAGTGAGGGCCCAGCTGTGTACGCTTAGCTCTCAGTCTCCTTAAAAGGTAATTGTCCATGTAAAATGCACGCAGTGTAGTCTTGGGCTTGTAAGTAGCATGTGCCATGGCAGTAGCCTCAGTGCCAGGAATAGAGGCTGGATGTGCATTGTTAATGTCAGGTTCTGTGTCCCTTGTTGGCACAGCGTGGGACCAGAAGTGTTTCAGATTCAGATTTCTTTTTCTGCTTTTGCAATGTTTATACACAAAATGAGATAGCCTAGCAATGGGACCCAAGACGCAACACCAGCTTCAGCTTATGTTCCATGCATCTTTTGATACTAGCTTAGTGCCTGTGGCTTTTTTGTCTCTCCCAGTCTTGGAGACAGAGTCTTTGCATGAGCATGCCTCTGCATCTGAGCTCATCATAAACACACACCAAAGTTTAGGCTTTTGGAGCAATTTAGATTCATATTATTTTTTGTACAAGGAATTGAACTCATTAAAAAAAAAAATTAAATGCATGACCTTGCGCTTGCTAAGCAGGCGCTTGTGCCACTGAGCTCTATATCTCCCACCCTGCATTTTAGATTTTTTTTTTTTAACATGTATTTTAGTACAGGGTCTATAGGGTCTCACTACAGATTGGACTCGTAGTGATCCTCTTGTTTTCAGCCTCCCACGTGCTGGGATTCCAGGTGCATGCCACCACACCCAGTCTCAATCACTTTCTCAGGGGGGCGGAGGGGATCAAACCCTGGTCCCTGTGCCTGTCAAAGCAGATGCTTTAGTCTGCTGAGCTATCTGTCCAGCTCTTTGCATTTTAGATTTTCTTTAGGGATAGTCAACCTTTATTATAGCAAATAGTGCAGTGCCACGTGAAAGTAGGCTGGGTTAAATTAAGTATGTAAAGTCTGAAGCAGTCACTAAAAGAGCTCAAAATTTGTAGCTTATAACCTAACAGGTAAAACATTAAAAAATTAGTTCAAAAAAAGTCAGAAAAAGGGAACAAGGACAGATGATACAGGTAGACAGCTAATAGGGAGATGGTAGTGACGTCCGCTCTCGTGGTAACCACTTCCTTCACTCTTCGGGTGAGGGTGCAGACCCAGGACTTCGCACCCCAGCCTGGCTGCTTTAAATTTACGTGATCTGAGCAGTCATTCAGCAGGAGAGAGTGTCAGACTGGGTACAAAGCAAGACCCAACTACTAGAAATTCACTTTAGTTTTTTTTTTTTTTTTTTTTTTTTTTGTTACTAGCGTATGTTTGCTGTAGTAATGGTTACAGTCATCCTGCATTGACACACGTGCAGAACACGGTTTGATTCCACCTCCCTTCACTCCCCTCCATTTTTTGCCCCTTCTCAGTTGAGAAAGCTCTGTCTTCCTGTTTCCTATTCTTTGTCTCTTAATTTATGTATACTTTGAATTTTTCATATAGGATAAACCATGTGACATTTAAGCTGTGTGTCTGATTTATTTCCCTTAAAAATGTGGTGTCAAGGCGCATCCATTTCCTGCAGAGGATGCAGAGTTGCCCCTTTTGTAGCAGAGTAGAGCCCCTTGTGTGTCAGCAGCACGTGTTCTCTTACTTGTCCATCTGTGGATGGAGGACGCGTGGGCCCCTTCTGAGGTTAGCTGTTACCCACTGCGACGTGCATGACCGCCGCAGCAGGTCTCCAGCTCTCTCAGGAAGGCGCTGATGCTTAATGGGGATAACTGGGCCAGAGGGAGTGTCTGTATTTCAGGTTTTGTGGAGTCTCTGTACAGGTTTCTGTAGTAGCTGCGCTAGTGTGCGTTCCTTGAAACCATCCCCCCACCGAACGTGGTACTGTGGATTTCGTGGTTATAACTGTTTCTTCTGGAGTAAGATGGAATCTTAGGGTTGTTTTAACTTCCATTTCTCTAATGGTCAGAGATTATGAACATCTTTCATCAGTTTATTTGTCATTTATACTTCTGAGAAGTGAATATGTATTTTTAAATTTTTACTTTATTTTTTGGTATCAGAAATCAAACTCAGGACCTTGCACTTGCCACACAGGCACTTGTGCCACTGAGCTGCATCTGTGGCCCATCTTTTCATTTTGGTTGCTCAAGTTTTGATTGGGTGTTTTATATTGGAGGATGCCTAATTTTTTTAAGTTTTTTCTATATTCTGGGTGTGACTCCTCTCCAAGGTGTAGGTGGTACTGAATGTTTTCTGTTTGGTAGGCTGTCTCTTCTCTGCATTGATTTCTTTAATTTGATGGAATCCTGTGTGTTGATTCTTGATGTTATTTGTTGTGCAGTTGGGATTCTGCTCAGAGAGTTCTGCCTGTGCCCTGACTTCAAGAGTTGTACCTATCTTTTCTTCCAGCAGTTTGTTGCATCTTAATACTTCCGTCTTTAATCCATTTGACTTTAGTTAGTGCACGGTGGGAAGCCAGGGTGGGGTTCAGTCTTCAGCCTGGAGCCAGCACTTTGGCCAGCACCGTTCCCCAGAGAGGTGGCCTTTCCTCTGCGTATGTTCTGGATCCCTTTGTCTAGAAACTCATTTTTAAATACAAAGACAAAAATAGGCTAAACCAAAAGGGTACAAGAAGCTATACAGTTCTACTTAAGGGGGAAAAGAATGTGGGGTGGTTGTATTAGTGTCAAATAAAGTAGTAGTTTTTAATTTTTGTTTTTTTTGAGACAGGGATCAGGCTTTTTTTTTTTTTTTTTTTTTTCTCCTTCCTCAGGTTTATTTGTGTGAAAGTACAGGAGGACACTAGTCCCCCAGATGGCAGCCCAGTGGTCATACCAGTCCTTCTGTCCTCACATCAGCAGATAGAGGCTTTTCCTGTGGAGCCTTCTTGGGGGCTGGGCACCTTTGGGAGCCTGGCCTTGGCTGGCAAGCCTGTGAGCCTTGGCAGTGCGGGCACAGATACGCTTCCCAAGCTTGGAGTGGGCGAGCTGGGCAAGTCGAGCGAGCCTGCGGTTCATTCCCTTTGGGATGATCTTGGGCTCAACGAGGGCCTTGATGGCCTCGGCGCGTGCACTCATGGCCTTGGCATTGTTTGCTTGCATCTTCTTGAAGCCCTTCTTGTTGTGCTTCTTGGCAAAACATGTTCCTAAGGAACTTGAGATTTATCCCCATCAGAGACTTGTGTCTTTGTGACCGAGGTTTCTTTGATGTCATTTCTGTGCCATTTTCGGGACTAGTTGTGTGTGGTGTGGTTCTTGGAGTTGGCCGTAACTGCACTGTAAACCACGCCTGGAACTGGAAGAAGAAAAAAACACGACTGGCTCTGAACTTGTGATTCTGCCCCAGCTTCACAAAACAGATTTTAAAAATATAAAATACTATAAAAGGTAAAGGCCACTTGATGATGCTGGAGTAAATTGACCCAGAAGACCTGATGATCGTAAGTCTTTCTGTGTATATAGCCAGATGTGGGGACGTGCCTGTAATTCTAGTACTCAGGAGGCTGAGGCAGGAAGATCACTGAGTTTGAGGCTAGTGAACTATGCAATGAGACTGTCTCAAAAAGCAAAACAAAACAAACCACAAAAAACTTCAAGAAGAAATATGAAGTCATAATTCTAAGCAAATTTCAGTACTTCTCAAAATAAAAAAATGGAGATCAGCAAGGAGGTAGAGGACTGGAAAAATACTGTTGACCAGCCTGACCTAATTGACGTTTACAAACCACCCCACAAGCAAAAATAGAGATGGGCATTCTGAGACCTCACTCCTCAAGAAGCAGAATACACATTCTTTTCAAGCAAGTGTGATGCATGCGTTTGTGAAGGGAGACCTCTTCTGGGTCCTAAATGAACCTCAGTGTGTGTAAGGGAATTGGTGTCCTACAAACCGTGTTTTCAGACGTAGTTGAAAAATCCTGAGCACATAAAAACCTAACAGACCACTACAATTTTATTGTTATTACTGAAGCATGAACCCAGGGCCTTTGCACTGAGCTGCATTCCCAACCCTTTTCAGGGTTTATTTAGAGACTGGGTCTTTTGTTACCCAGATGGGGTGAAACTCTGGATCCTCCTGTGTGCCCTACCACACCTCAGTTAAATAACAGAGTTCTAAAGAGCACATGGATCAAAGAAGAAATCAAAAGGGAAATTAGAAATATGCTGAGCAGAGTGAAAATGGAAACGCAAATTATAGAATTCGTGAGTTGCTGTTAGCAGTACTTAGAGAACGTTTATAGGGCTAAATGCTTAGAATTGAAGTTCACCCAAGAAGAAATATATACCATGAATAGCTTCTTAATTTATTTATGAAACTGAAATTGTAGTTAAAACCTTCCTACAAAGAAAACTAGCTAAGATGGCTTCACTGGTAACTTTACCAAATAAGGAGGAAATGCCAATTCCACATAACTCGTCCAGGAAATTGAGGAATAGATAAGTCTTCTCCCACTTTTCTTTTTTAAGCTGTGGTGCTCAAACTTGACAGAGGTAATACAAGAAAACTACAAATCAGTGTTTTTATCGTAGATGTAAATAACAAGAATTCTAAACATGATGAGGCAGATCTTTAATCCTAGCTACTCGGGAAGCAGAGGCAGGAGGATCTCAACATTAAAGCAACAGAGCAAGAATGGGTCAAAAACAACTGCAAAACACTGAATAAAATTGCAGCAACTTGAATCTCATGGTATGATCAAGTGGAGTTTATCTCAAGTGCACGGTTTAACATTGAAAAATCAGTTTAATTCATCATATTGACTGGAAAGAAAAACACTAAGAGGACCCCTCTCCCCTCTCTCAGTCCTGGGGATTACGCCAGGTCTTGAGCACGGCAGGCCAGTGCTCTAGCACTAAGCTGCATCCTCCTCCCTTTGGAGGGTTTTTATTTTGAGGCAGGGTGTCTGTAAGTTGCTAAGGGTGGCCTCAGCCTTTCAGTCAGCTCTTGACTCGTTCTCCCGAGTAACTGGAATTAGAGGCATGTGCTACCACACTCGTGGTTATTTCGGTAGATCAGGGAAGAACAAATGACAAAATCACCCTCTTTTCCTGATAGTTTTTATCAGCAAAGTGTGATACAAATGAACTTCTTTAATGTGGTAAGTTGCATCTAGCCCACAGCTAATGCCCAAACACCTGCGTCTAAGTGAAGTTGCCATCAGCTAATGCACAGGAAAAGCCAGGCATGATGGATGGTGCGTGGTGGTAGTTCCAGCGCTGATGGCGACGGAGGCAGAAGGGTTGTAATTTAGTAAGCACCTACAACTTAGTGGGACTGTCCCAGAATAAAAATGAAAGCGCTGAGGATGTAGCTCAGTAGTGGAGATCTCCTAGGTGGATTCCCAGTACTGCGCCACCAGACAAAATAAATACAAAAAGAAAATAATATTTTTGAGGACTTCATTTTAGTATGAGAGTAGTGAGATAGTTGTTCCATACATGTTCATAGACACTTGAATAATTGTGGATTCCTATTAGAAGAGGCCTTAATGATGCTAATTGAAGACCACTCATGGTTGTGCACACATGTAATCTCCGCGTTTAGGAGACTGAAGCAGGAGAATCTCGAGTTTGAAGCCAGTTTGAGCTACGTGGCAATACCCCATCTCAAAAATGAGGACTAATTTAAATTGTTGTCTTTTTTATAGGTCAGTATGGAAACCCTCTAAACAAATATATTAGACATTATGAAGGATTATCTTATAATGTGGACTCCCTACACCAAAAACACCAGCGTGCCAAAAGAGCAGTCTCGCACGAGGACCAGTTTTTACGTCTCGATTTCCATGCACTCGGAAGGTGAGTAGAGTGGCTGCAGATGCTCCCTGGAGCCTGGGCTGCAGGAGAAACTTGCACTCATTTTGTTCTTTTCAGTGGAACTGTCCCCATTTGGAAATTGAGCCTTCACTAGAATGTGGGGCACACATTTAAATTGTTTTTTAACAAACAGATTGCCCAGTTACGTTTTTAAGGAAACAGGCACATCTCAGTGTTTTTGAACGTGGTTGAGAGCTTACTAGGTCTTTAGAGAAGAGCGTTCATAGCTTCCCACCCTGTTTCTGTTCCGGGTCAGTGCGTGTCTTCTGGTGCCTGCAGAAAGGTGGATTGGGGGTAGGGGAGATGGCTCAGTAGAATAAGCGCTTCCCTGGCAAGCCCAAGGGCCTGAGTTCAATCCCTGGTTCTGCCAAAAACAAAACAAACAAACAAAAAAACAAAAAAGAAAGGTGGCTCGTTGTGTGCTGCTGAGGAAGTCCCTTCGCCTCTCACTGAGTCAGTTTTGCCTGCTCTAACATAACCACCCCTGGTAGGCAGTTGCCGGCGTGCTGCATTCAGGTCCGCAGCCGAGCAAGCGCGCGCGGGTCACAGAAAGGAGAGCTGGGCAGCCGTGGGCGTTGTGTGCCTCTGTGCTTCGCCTGCATTTTCTTGTTAACCTTTCAGCACCCAGACAAAGCAAATCTCTCTGTGTCTGAGGAAGCTGAAGTCCAGAGACATAAATAACTCATATAACACAGATTGGAACAGAACCTGACTGACTTGAAACCCTGCATTTTATTTTATGTTTTGTCTACCTAGGGCACTCATCTGTAAAATCTTTGTGGTCTTTGATACCTTTTTTTTTTCTTGCTTCTGTAATTGTTAGGTTGGTTCCTTCTGAGCTGGGTGTGGTGATGTACATCTGTAATTCCAGCAGCGCAGGAGGCTGAGGAAAGAGGACCCCACCTACTCTGGGCAATTTAATGACTTAGGGGAACCTTCAAAATAAAAAATAAGAGAAGGTCTGGAGATGCAGATCTGTGTGAAGGCCCTGTGTTCAGTCCTTAATATGGAAAACAAAAGAAACGACCCAGAGCTGTTGTGTATTCTGTCTCTGCTGGTGTCCCCTGTATCGAGGTCTCCATGTTTATTCACTTCCCAGTAATTTTCTTAGCTTCTGCTCTTTACAATTAAAACTGTCCTCCACACTGCTGCAAGGCAGCTCTTCTCTACAAGCTTTTTTTAGTCTTTTGATGGCTTTTTTTGGGGGGGGAGGGGGTGCTGGCTCAGGATGCCTTCAGGGCAGGTCTGGTAAGGCATGAGGATTTGGGGATCGAACCTCAGCAGCCTGAGCCTGACTGCTTTGTGTAAGCAGTCACTTAAACAACTGAGCTAATGGACAGGCCCCCTTTTTATTCTTTTGAGGCAGGGTCTTGTGTAGTTGAGACTGGCCTTGAACACTTAGCAGTCCTTCTACCTCAGCCTCCTGAGTATCTGACTGTAGGTATGCTCCATCTTGCCTGGTGCTTCCTGTTAAGGCAAAGTTTATTTTGTAGTACTGAGGCTCAAACCTTGGGCCTTTTGAATGCTAGGCACATTTTTTTGCCACTGAGCTATACCCCCGCCTCTTAGCAGGTCTTAATCTCTAAATAGTTGGTCAGTTTATTGTGTGATGAGATGCAGGGTCTTTACATTGATTAGAAAATTTGTTTTCTTTAAGTCCTTATGTTTCTGGGAGGCTCCTTCTAAACATGGCTTATCAGTGAATGTTACAGGGTTTTGGGTTGCTTTGTTCTCTTCCAGAGTTGGATTCCAGGTTCTTCTTGTCTCAGACAGACAACTGAGGGAAAGGAATAAAATAACTTTGACATGGCTTATTTGAAAACACAGACGTGAAGAGTGAGGAAGAGACTGCCTCTACAGAGTGAGCTTGGGTTGAAAAGACAAGACCCAGCTTAGCGGAGGCAGGGCAGGCTGTTGTGAGGGGAGCTGTGTGGCCAGCTCTTCCCGGTGTCGTGTCCTTTCTTGCTGTGCACATCTGGAGGAGGCCGGGGTCCTGAGAGGCGGTGCTGGGGCCCCATGCCTCAGGCTGATGGCCCCTGCTCCTTGGGATGTTACGCTTTCGAGATCACCACCTACTTCTCTAGTCTGACTCTCCTGTTTTAATTCTGTTCATGTAGAGATACGTTACATACCAAACAGTGGCTATATTCACTTAGCCTTTTCTTGGGATAGTACTGGGGGTTGAGCGCATGTCCTCAAGTGTGCTGGACAGTTGCTGTCATTGAACTGTACCCTACTTATTTTTAATTTTGAGATAGGGTTTCACTAAGTTGCACACACTGACTTCAGTTTGCCTTCCTCCTGTCTCATCCTCCCGAGAAGCTGGGATTACAGGCATTTAATCCCTGTGCTTAAATACTAGTAAGTTCCGTGTTGTAGCCTGCTGAACCAGCTTGTGTCCTTTCTTGTAACTGTACTGTCATTTCATTAGGACTTTTGTGTATGTGATCTTTGTAAAATGCAATTTTAATATTAAGTCTTGGTTCTGTATAATATGTTGGTGTATTTTTGTGAGTTTTATGGAAGTGTCTTGGATTTTATGTCATTTCATGAGTTGGGTAGAAGAAACCTTTCACTAGGCAAATTAGCAAATTTTCAGAAGCACAAGTAAAAATCCAGGAAACACAGACCAGTGCGTGCTGTATAGTTTCAGTTTTGTAAAATGCTAGTGTTGTGGATGTAGAAGAACAGAAATTTGAAAGCTAATGTTGGTAATTAAGTTTCTCCCAACAAAATTTGAGCAAAAATTTCTGGAGAGAAGGAGCATTAATTTGCTACCTACTTGGTGTCAGGTGCAGCGTAGCACATGTGCTTAGTTTAAGTGCGTTACTCTGTCTCAGTAATGGATACTTGGGAGCTGGGATAGTGCATTCAGCCCATTCTTCTTAAAACAAATTAAAATCCTGACAAGTAGTTCTTAAAGGGGCCTGGCCATGTGAGCCAGTCCCCCGTGAGAAGTCCTCATGGCTGAGCACGGCAGCGATGCCGCAGCCCCGGGGTCCCAAGGCTCGGGGTAGACGCCAGCCTGGGCTGTGTCATGGGATTTTCTCGGTGCACAGATGAGCGAGGCCGATTTTGTGCTGAGAGCTCTGCGCTGTCCTGGTTTTGCTGCTTGCCCTTGTGGGCTGCAAGTCACCCTGGGCCAGTACAGCAGGCGTAATTAGCATGAAGCATTCGCTTTCAAAGTTTTTGAAGCAATAATCCCTTATCTGGAGGAAAAGGAAGTGAAGAAAAAAATTAAAACATGAAGTGGATTTTCCCTTTTGCTTTGAAGCAGAAATAAGAGAGTATGAAAGTGTTTTTCTGTTTGTGTCAAGCCATGCTGAGTCAGCATAATTAGATGTTTACTGCTGTAGTGTCTAGAGTTAGTGACACAGATAGTGATTGTGAGAAGTTAGGTCTAGAATTGCTACAAGTCTGGTCTGTGCAGTGAGACCCTGTAGACCATGGAGACCCTCTACTAGATACATTAAAAAAAAAAGAGAACTTAGGTTTGTGCAAGCTGTGTGTAGCAGTGCATGTTTGTAGTCGCAGTAGTGAGCTAAGCTGAGGCAGGAGAATTGCAGCTTGGAGCTGAGACCCTGTCTCAAGTAAAAAATAGAAGGGTGGAGGATGCAGTTGTGTGAACAGTCTCCACTGACAGAAAAAAAGGCCTGGAAAGCTTGTCCATTTTTTCCCCTTAACTTAAACTCTGTCTCACAGGAGCACGCTGCATGGGCATTTGGCTCTCCTGTGAAGTAAGGCCATCAGATTTCATCCTGATGCGTTTTGGTTTCTGTTTAACTAAGCTCCATGTAAGGCTGAGGTATAGAAAAGGTTTATCTTGCTACGCTTTTATGTTTTTCGTATTTTATCATACCTAAACATATCTTATAGTAACTGTTGAGTGAATGTGTCTAGTTTATTGGCTTTATTATCATTGCTCGTTTGGTTAATTTTATGAAGCATTGTGTGGAAGTATGATGTTTTAACAGTTTCCTTGATAATTACATATATAGCTCCCTTTTGAAATTATTTTTGAATACTGATTACTTGAATATTTTTGTTGGCTAAAAAGTATTTTTGATACTGGATGTAAGAATAATGTTAAGGGGGCCTGCCCCGTAGCTCAGTTCTTTTCAGTGGCTGCTTCAACAAAGCAGTCAGGCTCAGATTGCTGTGGTTCGATCCCCACAACTCAAGCCAGCCAAACATGCCCTGAAGGCATTCGGAGCAAAAACAAAACAAAACAAAACAAGAATTATGTTAAGATGTTATTTTGAGCAAATGTCTGAAACCTTTTTTTTTTTTGGTGGTACTAGGGATCAAACTCAGGACCTTGTGCTTGCCAGGCAGGCGCTTATGCCACTTTGCTATCTTCCCAGCCTTGAAATCTTAAGTCATAAGCACTTTGCACTTGTACATTCCAAAATAGTCTCTTGGGGCCAGGGAGATGGCTCAGTAGAATAAGCGCTTGCCTGACAAGCACAAGGGCCTGAGTTCAATCCCCAGTTCTGCAAAAAAAGAAAAAGACCACCAAAATGGTCTCTTATGCATTGAGTCTTAGTTATGGGATATGGGAGGAGTACTGGCATCAGGTGTGGCATGCCTTGTTAGTGCTGTTGTTGCTTTTGCATTCGTGGGGCTGGAGCGGAACTCTGCCCCTCAGCTGCATTCCAGCCCTTGCTCACATTTATTATTTATGTGTTTATCATTTTTTCTTTTTCACATTTCACAAATTGTTACTATTGTTATTGTTATTATTATTATTATTATTAATTAATTAATTTATTTATTTTTTGGCTGGCTCAGGCTGCCTTGAGGGCGGGTCTGGGGATCGAACTGCAGTATCCTAGGCCTGACTGCATTTACATAAGCAGGCACTTAAACAGCTGAGCTAACCAGCAAGCCCCCCTCAAAAAGTATTTTTTGCCTCCCATGGCACTGTCTACTTCTTTCTTCCACACTGGTTGTACAGATCAGTGGGCTTCACTTTGGCAATTTTTTTTTTTTAAAGTTATGTGTTTGGTTTGGGCTCTCACTATGCAGCTTGAACTTGTAGTGATCCTCCTTCTGTTTTCAGCCTCTTCAGTGCTGGGATTACAGGCGTGCACCATCAGGCACAGTCTTGGTGGTTGGCTTAGTGTGCCCAGGGGGTGGGGATCAAACCCTGGTCCCTGTGGTTGCCAGAACAGGCGCTTAGTGCACTGAGCAATCTCGCCACCCTGCTTTGGCAGACTTGTACTTGCAGGTAATGGTCTTCATCATTTTGTGCAGCTTTACCTTTAACCCCGCCCTTCCTCCAGCTACACATTTGGGGGATGTTGGTGTACATAACAGTGTTTACCTCTGTCCCCCTCATACCTGTCCTGACATCCCGCTGATTCACTTCCTCTTGTTTAGCAATAGTCTCTTCTACTTTCTTGTCGTCTTTAGATACTAGGGAGAATATTTGGTGTTTGTCTAAATCTGGCTTATTTCACTCAATGTGGTGCACTCCAGACCCATCCATTTTCTTGCACGTGACAGGATCTCACTCTTCCTTGTGGCTGTGTAAAACTGTGTGTACATCTGACTCTCTTTACCCACCCGCGTGTTTGTTGGTGGAGGCCTAGCCTGGGTCCAGGTCTCAGCCACTGCGCATTGTACTGTAAGAGAGCTGACCGGGTGTCCCGCAGTACGGTGACTTCAGTAGCATGCTCGGTAGGCCAAGCAGTGGCTTCAGGGCCCTTCCTCTTGGGTTCTTGGAGGCTGTGCATTTCCACTTGCAGGGTGGAAGGCTTCTTCCATCCCCACCCCTCAGCCTTCACCAGCACTTCCTGTTTAGGGTTCTTGACCATAAACTTCTTACTGGGGCAAGATGGGATCTCCTTGCGGTATTCATTTGCGTTTTCCTTTCTTCTTTTGAGAGCAGCCCATTGTCTTTGCCAGACTGGCCTCTAACTGGTGATCTTCCTGCCTCTTCCTCCCAGTAGCTGGAATTACTGATGTGTGCTACCACATCTGGCATAGGTTCTTTTTGTTTTGTTTTTAGAAACTCTCCTTTTTAAAAATTAAAGTTATATTAGTGCATGTTTGTGGTACATAGTTGACTGTGTGCAGAACACGTCTTTTCCCCTGCCTTCCTGGCGCCTCTTCCTGTCCATCTGAACAGACTGCAAACCAGTATTCACTGAGGTAGGTGGTTGATATCTGTTCGGTGGAGTGAATGAATGTGTTACTGTTATTTTTTAGCTTTATATTTGTTTGAGCTGTAGATGTTTCTGTAGTTTTAGCTTGCCATAATTCACTAAATTGGCTTTCTTAATTTACTCGGACCCTGTCTCTGTTTTGTATGCTTAAGTGTCTGTTCTGTGCGTGGCTTCCCATCGCTAGTGGAATGGTGTGAAGGACAGGCCCCCGGCCACTCCGCGGGAAGGTTGGCTCAGGTCCAGAAGGTTTGGCTTTGGCGGCAGTAGGAAAGGGTGCTGCAGAGTGGAGGAGGTGGGGAAGGGCAGAGGGGTGGCTGAAGTGTGCATAGGCAGAGGTGCGGAGACAGAAGGTGGCGTGCTCTTGGAATTGAAGGAATTCCAGTGTCTGGTGCTTCAAATGTGAGGAAGAGAGCTTTTAAGATGATTATAATTGCGTATTTATTTTTGCTTGGGGAGTTGTTTTAAATGAGGAGGTAGCAGTCTGTGTGGGCCCTGCCTATGAGAGCTCCGCTTCACTGGGTCATCATTCTTCCTCAGCCGTCCAGGCTGAGAGTGCAGCCTGTGGGAAGATAGGAAGTGGCTACCCTGAGGCTGCTCGGCCTGCACCCTAGTCCTCTGGGGTCATGGCCTGGTCAAGATGGTACTGGAGATGAGGGAGTGTTACTGGATTTGAGAGATACTTTAAAGGTAGACTCCATTGGACTTGTTGACCCACCAAGGTGGTGGAGGAGGAGGAGGCGGCTGTTTTTTGACTTGAGCACCTAGGTGGTTACTGAGATCACTTTCTGAGAGAATCACTCTAGAACGTTCACACATCTGGCTGGGTTTGTTAAGTGTATGATTATAATCCCAGCACTCAGAAGGCTGAGGCAGGAGGATTGCTGCAAGGGCAAGGGCAGCCTGGGCTTTAGTAGTGAGTTCAGATCAGTCTGAACTACGTAGTGAGACCCTTGAAAAATAAAAATTACTTTCATAATCTGCATCATGACAGTTATTAAATTCAGTTTATTCAAACTAACATTGGACAGCGTCTTTGAGATGCGAGTGTATGCCGCCAATTTTTCTTCCTCCATGGACGCATTCTATTAGATCTGAGCCCACTTACGCTCTGAAAGCGTCCCTTTCAGGCTCACCTCTCTTCAGGAGGACTGCATCTCCCTTACCACCTGGGGCAGCATCGGCAATGTCCCCGGCAGTGGACTGTGCTTGCTGTGGTGGAAGGGCTGTAGGCTGGCTCCTTGAAAACTCGCTCAGGTTCAGATTCCGGTTGTCTCTGTGTGGTCGAAGTGTGGTTGCCCTTGTCCCAGATCTGTGAATTAGGGTTTTTAATGATTTTATGCATATGATTGACATTGACATTTGAATAATTGAAGTGCCCCTCTATCTGTAAATTCTGTGTTTCACTGTTTGATGTATAGTAGTTGGTTGCCAGTTTAATTAGATAGTTACATGAGGCTGGAAAATATTCATAGAAATTTTTTTCATCTTCATTTGATAAATTTTAGCTGTAATCGTGTATGACATATGTCATCCTGTGTTCTTTTTTTTTAATTAAAAAAAATTTTTTTTTAAACCAGGGATCAAACTCAGGACCTTGCGCTTTCCAGTCAAGCACTTTTTCCACTGAGCTATCTCCCTGGCCCTTCATGCTGTGTTCTGAGTCATGCAACATGCTATGAAGGCAACGTCCCCCTCCTCCATTCTATGAGGAGGATTGGCACAGTTCTGTTTGTCCTACCTAGGAGAAAGTTAGGGACTTTAGCTCAAGTTACAGTTTCGCTTTCATTTTCCTTGGTAGCTCATTCCCCTCTCTTTTTTTTTTGGTGTCAGGATGGAACTCAGGATTTTGCGCTAGTCAGGCAGGTGATTCTTCCCTAGCCCGGTAGCTCATTGCTTTATGTATTTCTGCTTCCTTGAGGTAGCTTACCTGTCTCAGGGCCTAATGCTGTAGAGCCTGCCTGGGCACAGTGGTGCAGGCCTGTGATTCTAGCACTTGTGAGACTGAGGCAGGAGGATCCAAGTCTAGCCCAACCTAGCAAATTTTGAGACCCTGTCTCAAAATAAAAGATAGAAAGGGCCAGTGATGCAGCTTATTGGTAGAGTGCTTGCCTAGCACATGCAAGACCGAGTTCAGTCTCTAAAAGCATAAAAGACAAAGAAACTAACAGAAAAACAAGACTGAAGCCCTAGAATTTCTGTGGGACAAGCTTCAGGCATAGCTCAGTGCTGTGACTATGGGCTGACCTTTCTCTGCTCTCTGTATGTTGTTTTAAAAGAACACTGGATTTCTGTGAGATAATTTGAAGTAGGTCTGTGCCGTTGACAGTGCTGAAAATAAACTTGCTAATTGACTTAGTAATTATTGTTGTTTGGGTATTTTTGAGATAGGGTCTCACTGTGCAGTTTAGGCTGGCCTTCAGCTCATTTTATAGCCAGGCTGGGCTTGAACTTGCAATGATCCTCCTGCCTCAGCCTCCCAAGGGTTGGGATTATAGATTTGCGCCACTGTGCCTGGCTCAACTTAGTAATATTTGATGCTAACATTGGCTGCTCTCCCCCCTGCCTTTTACTTAATTTTTGAGACAGGGTCTCACTGTGCAGTTTGGGCTGGCCTTGTGCTCACTTTTGTAGCCTAGGCTGGCCTCGAACTCACAGTGATACTCCTGTCTCAACTTGCCGAGTGCTGGGATTACAGGCCTGGGACACCATGCCTGGTTCCAGGCCAGCATACCTGGGCATCTGGACTGACAAGGCACACCTGGGGATCTGGGGCCAACACATCATGTGGGGCTAGGGATCCAGCTCGACCTTGTGTTTGTCAGGCAGGCACTTAAGCCGCTGAGCTATCTTTCTGGCCTTGCTTTTCTTAATTTATAGAGACACTCTCAAGTGACTTCAAAGAAGGTGAAGTTCAGAGGAAATGCCTTCTGGAGGTGTCAGTGAGTGTAGTCACTCTTAGTAATCACTAACCCAGTCCACGCTCTCGCCTATTCCACTCTCGTAAGATAGGGCTGCTATCAGTACAGCCTGGTGTGCGTTACTGCCCTAGACCTAGAAGCGAGCTCTGCCCTCCCCTCCTCTGTGCTGCCCAGATACTTTATTAGTTCAGCCCTTTGGTCCTTTGGCATGGACCTTGTATCTGCTGCTGAGTTCTTCAGGTCATCAGAACTGTACCATAGTTGTTAAATTCTCCCAGGACAAGGCAGTGTCCCTTTACTCTGTTCTAACCTCAGGAAAGGTTCTGCTTTATATGAAGATATGAAGGTACACGACCTTGCAGAAAGCTCACGGAATCACATCCTAGCATTTATTTGGTTGCTTTGCGCCAGAAGTGTGTTCCAGTGCCTATCATTGGTCTGGGTTGGGTGTAGCGCTTTTCTAAGGCTTGGGAATGGAAACCAGGTGTTCCCACCAAGCACAGTTAGATACTCAGGGTAGGGCCTGGGGCGTCAGCATCCCTTGGTGTAGTTATTCAGATTGCTGTCAGCTGTTGATTGCAGTTGTGTGCCACCGGGCCCAGTCTGACCATTTTCCTTCTGTCTTGGAGAATTTGGTTTTCTAGGTGCTGTGTGAATGGTGTCCAGGCATATTTATGAGTGGCTTGTGTCACTCACCACAGTGCCTTGACTTACTGACTTGTGCCTGTCTTATTTCAGTCAACCATATGTTTTCAAAGTCCATCCATGGTATAGCCTGTTTTTGAATTTTGTTATTTTTAAGACTGAATAACATTAATTATATATATTATTATTTTTGTACTGGAAATTGAACTCAGGACCTTGTGCTTGCCAGGTAGTTACTGTGCCACTGAGCTGTATCCTGGCTCTGAATAATGTTCTGTTGTATGTAGTTTTATTTTTTTTTCCCCTAGTGCTGGGCACTGAACTTGGAGCCTCAGCAATGAATTACATCCTCAGCTCCATCCCATTCTTTCCCCTTTATTTTCTGAGAGAGGGTCTTGTTAGGCTGCCTAGGCTGACTCAAACTTGGCAATCCTCCTGCCTCAGTGTAGCAGTAGCTGGGCTCATAGGCACGTACCACCACACCCAACTGGAGGCAGTACATTCCCTGCAGGTTTTCTGACCTTTGGCCTAAGAATTTAAACAAGCCAAGAATCAAATTCTACTTTGGGGTAGTTTTCTCTTGGGGTATTACTCAGAAACTAGAAAGGTAATATATTATTTGTGCTGTCAGCTACTTTTCATTACGATTATTATTTCATAATACATTATGCAAAAGGAATATTGTAGAGAATTTGTATCTTCTAAAATAAAAAGATATGAACTATCAAACAGATGGTAGTAGAAATAAAATTGGAAAATGGGATGGAGTCCAATGGCTTAGTTAAATTATATCCAGTCTCCTGATTATTCATTTATAGATTATTTCATAGATCATAAAAGACTTGACTTAACTGTGAAACCTTCTTTTCCTCTCCTTTTGAGATAGTGTCTTGCCCTGCAGGTCAGGCTGGCCTTGCGGTCACCTTGTAGCCCAGGCGCGCCTAGAACTCGCAGGGATCCTCCTTCTGTGTCCACCTCCCAGACCTGGGACTGCAGGTGTGTCCTGCCATACTGGGCTCCTGAGAATTGTGTCGTGAGTGGGGGCTGATACCGCTCAGCTGCCTTCCTGCACCTATTGAGATGGACATGTGGCTTTTCTTCCCTCCGGATGTGGGGGGTCCTAGGGATAAATTCAGAGCTTGAACCTGCCTCTCATTCCTGGGATGAGCGACCTGTTGAGGATCCGCTTCCCCCGCCCTTCTCTCTCCTCGTAGCATCCGTTTCCCGCGGTGCCCGGGTGCTCCTTTCCTGTCACGTTTCTTCAGCACAGCATCAGCGGACCACAACATTGCTCGTTTGGTGCTTTTTGTTTTCCTTTCTGACCGTTGGACTCAAGGCCTTGGGTGTGCTAGGCAAGCCCTCCACCCCAAGCTATATTCTCAGCCCTTACTGAATTTTAAAATCTTTTTATTTTACCCTTACTTGGTATGTTTGTTTATTTTTGCAGCTCTGGGGATGGAGCCCAGGGATTTTTCATAAAGCTACACCTACAGTTTTTTCTTTTGAAGACAGGGTCTAAGTTGCGATGTTGACTGGGCTGGGCTGGGCTTGAGCTTGGCAAGCTTCCTGGGAAGACAGAGCGTGCCAAGATCATGTGCGTGCGCACGGGCCTGGCCCGCGTTTTGACTGGACATCTGGTACTGTGTGGTTTTGTTTTATTTTTGTAGTACTGGGGATTGAACTCAGGGGCTTGCATATGCTAGATAGGTGCTTTGTTATCTGAGCTGTCTCCTCGGTCCTTTCTAATTATTTTTGTTTTGAGAATCTTGCTGAGTGGTCCAGGCTGGCCTTAAGTTTGAGATCCTCCTGCTTCAGACTCATTATTTGGAATTACAAGTGTGCATCCATACACCCAATAAGTTTTGACATTTTTAAATTTTATTTTGGTGGAACTGGGAATTGAACTCAGGCCCTTGCACTTGCCAGGCAAGTGCTTATTCTACTGAGCCATCTCCCCGGCCCCTGACATTTTGATTAGTTTACTTTTTTGTGTCTGAATTTTTATGAAAACTTTGTGTAAGCATAATTATAAGATGGACATGCTGGTCTGTGCCTATAATTCCAGCACTGTGGGCATCTGATGCAGGGGAAGTATAGGCTGGTGCACAGCGGAGGCAAGTTAGCGTG
The DNA here is from genome assembly GCF_000260255.1 of Octodon degus. Lineage (NCBI taxonomy): Eukaryota > Metazoa > Chordata > Mammalia > Rodentia > Octodontidae > Octodon > Octodon degus. The sequence continues at coordinate 17,061,464 of NW_004524602.1, forward strand.
TAGTGAGACCCTGTCAAAAGAAAGAAAGGACAACAAGGGCTGGAGATGTGGCTCAGCAGCATAGCACTTACCAGAGTTAGATTCCGAGAGTGTACACCCCCACAAAAGCAATATGCCAGGAATGTAAATTTAGTACAAAGCCTTGAGGTCAGTCAATATTTCGAAAAATCAACTTAATATAACTTTTTAAATTTATTTATTTATTTTTGTATTTTAGGGAAGGGTCTGCAGGGTCTTCAAGGTCTCACTAGATGGACTCACGGTGATCTGCCTGCTTACAGCCTCCCAAGAGCTGAGATTACAGGGGTGTGCCACCACGCCCAGTCTCAGTTGCCATCTCAGTGTGCCCTGGAGGTGGGGCTGGCAGGGCAGGCCCAGGGATCGAATTCCAGGCCCCTGTGCCTCCTTGCAGGTGGTTTAATCCACTGAGCTATTTGGCCAGCCCCAAAAGTTGAGAAGGATTTTTTTTTTGGCTGGTTCAGGCTGCCTTAAGAGCAGGTCTGGTAAGGCATGTGGAGCTGCGGATTGAACTTCAGTCCCGTGGGCCTATTTGTATGAGCATGTGCTTAAACAACTGAGCTAACCGGCAGGCCCCCCTTAATATAACTTAAAAGAACTGTGGTTTTTTTTTTTTTTTTTTTGGCAGAACTAGGGACTGAACTCAGGCCCTTGCACTTTGTCAGGCAAGCACTTACTCTAATTAGCCATCTCCCCGGCCCAAAGAGCTTTGATTTCAGGACATTTCATCACTTTTTTCAGCTTTGTGAAACACAGTTGAATGGACACGCCGCAGTGTTCTCTACCTAGCCCAGCTGTTCCCAGCTACTCTTATGTGTTGAGCTGAGTACTCCTTGGAGGGTATTTCTCTGGTTCCCTAGAAACCACCTGCCTGCTCCACAGTTGAGTTCTGCTCAGTGAGAACTGGTGGGGTCAGTGCAGACCTGCGTGTGAAGGCTCCCAGCTTCAGCACCAGTTGGGGCTGCCCTGTGTGTGTCTCTTAACCACTGGCTCCAGCTGGGGATTCCTAGCTGTCCTTGGCTGGTGAATTCGCTAGGATGGCGTGCAGAGCTCAGAGCAGTATACTAATGCCAGGTTCCAAAGGACACACCCAGAGAACAGCTCGGTGCACAAGAAGCGAAGGACAAGCCATGGGGGAGGACCACATCTCCCTCCTCCCCAGTCAACCAGATTCCATCCTTGAAGGGTCTCTACTGGGCTTTTTTGTTGTTGTTTTTTTCCCCCTGAGACAGGGTCTCACTGTGTATTTCAGGCTGGGTTTGAACTCTGGAGGCTGGCTGGCTTCTAACTCATAGTGATCTTCCAGCCTTAGCTTCACCAGTGCTGGGATTACGGTCATGTGATACCACCCCTGGCTAGGAGTCTGTAGGGTTTAATCTGCACTGTGCCCCATCTTAGGGCCGGGATGGAAAGTGCAGCCCTCTAGTTGTTGGCCTTTCTGATAGACAGCCCTATCCTGAGGTTATGGTGTCCTTCCCTCAGTCACCTTAGCAGCTGATCAGGTGGACTGAAGCAGAGCCAGGGAACAGGCAAGGAACCGCCTGTCTGTCGCTCAGGTGCCTCTTTAGAGCCGCGGGGCTGGTAACTGTGGACAAAGGCCACTGTGTTGCTTATTGTATCACAGACTTCATGAAGAACTAAAAGTGAAATAGCAGTACTGAAGACTTTCTGCATTTGTAAATTTGATTGTTTTTACCACTTTTTCTTCTACAGAGATTGTCTTCATTAGTGTTACAAATATGTATGCCTTCATATTACACAAATGTGCATAGCAACTATGCATTTACTTACACCACTCTACTCTAAATTGATATGAAGTGTTCTATTTATGTTATTTGTTTTCTTTGCAACGAGTCTTGCTGAGTAGCCTAGGCTGGCCTTGGATGTCATAAGTAGCCCAAGCTAGCCTCAGACTTGCAGTCCTTGTATCAGTCTTCTGTGGACTGTGCTTAAAGGTTTGTGCTCTCATGCTCATTTGCATAAACTGTTTAAAACATTTTTTTTTTTTAAACATTTCTTACAGTACTCTCGGGAACACATTTATAAGAAAAAATAGTTCAGCATAATACTTCTGTTGTATCTGTCATAAAGCTTTTTCAGAAATTCTGTTACGTGTAGACCCTTGTAGTATTTATAGAGGACATAATATACTTTTAAGAATTTAGTTAGTGAGTTTTAAGGTTAAGATTTTATTTCAAGTGTGATTTAAAACCCGGTGTTTTTGTCATGTCTTAAAGAGTGACTAATGTCTGGTAAGTCACTTCAGCATTTTGGTCTTTTTTCCTTATACAGAACAGTTAGAGGGCTGGCCAGATAGCTCAGCAGATTAAAGCGCCTGCTCAGGCACCCAGGCCCTTAGGTTTGATACCCCCCATGCCGTGCTGGCCCTGAGGCTGGGCGTGGTGGCACGCGCTCGTAATCTCAGCGCTTGGGAGGCTGAAAACAGGAGGAGCACTCCAAGTGCAGTCAGTGCAGCGCGGCTCTGGAGGCTCTGGGCTAAATATATTAAAAAAATGAGGGTGGTCATGATTTCACACACTATCCTGTTTTTTGTTTGTTTGAGGTTCCAATATCAAATTAAAGAAGGTCCAAATACAATTTGCGAGAATTAAGAGCCCCAGAGTGAGGGAAAGAAGCTTGTGTGTTGTATATATGTGTATGTTTGTCTGCGTAAAAGGAGGAGTGTGCACACTTGCCCTTCTGAGAAGAGATGTTAAATATCTGAACAGATGTCCCTTTTCTGTATCTTCTTTTTGTTGTTGTGGCCATGAATTGAAATCAGGACCTCTTGCTTGCCAGCAGGTGCTTGCGCCGCTAAGCTATATCCCCGGCCCGTTTTCCTGTATAGTTCTAAGGAGTTACAGAAAGTAGAGAAAATAGTACAACTGTAGGATTACCAGAAAGAAAGTCAGGTAGTAGTGAGTGGTACCAGTTGGGTGAGGAAACTTGTTTTTATCTCCAAGTACTTTAGTTACTGTGTGAATAATTTTGTTTTCTGTATATGAGCCAACCTGTAGGTACTTACTTTAATATCTATCCTAGGTTGTTACTGTTTTATTGTGTGTAATTGAGAATTGGCCATAGCCACTAGTTTGTTTCTAGAGCAGATTTTTTTTTTAGAGTGGAGTTCTTATAATAAAATTAGTGTTAGTTTTATATTTTTGATTTTAAATACGTGGAATTGAACTCACGCTTGCCAAGCAGGTGCCGCACTGCTGAGCTATGTCCGCGGCCCAGTATTATATAACGGTGAGGTTTATTTTTGGAGGCTTCTGTGTATTACTATGTCTTAATTTCAGTCCCAATGTGCATTCCTTCCTTTGTCTTCACTCCCGATTAACCCTGGTCTGCTGCTCTGCTCTGCTGTGGTCTGCTCTCCTCTTTATTTCTGTCTTTCTTTCTTTTGTATTTTTGATGTTTTCAGGTAAGAGAAACATTTAACTTTCTGAGTCTAGTGAATTTCACTTACTATGATAGTTTTTAGTTCTGTCCATTTTTCTGCACATGCCATGATTTTTCTTTTTTATTCATTTCTTGGTGGGCATCTGGGCTGTGGCCGTGGGTCAGCTGTTATGACTGCGGTGTTGTAAGCATTGGTGTGCAGGCGGCACTGTAGTATGCGTACTCAGTTCATTTGTCCGCAGTTTTATTGGCTTCATTATTTTATTTGTGTTTTACAGTTCTTTATCTATTCGAGATACTAATCCTCTATAGCAGTCCCCATTTAGTGGGCTGTCACTTCACTCTTGTTTCTTAATTTTTAAAAAATTTGTTTATTTGATACAGGGTCTCAAAGTTCAGATTTGTAGTGGTCCACCTGTCTCAGCCTCCCCAGTGCTAGGAGCGTGCCCACCGGTTTTTCACTCTTGTTTCTTACATTGTGCGGAAGCGCTTTAATTTGATGCCCAATTGTTTTTTGTTTTTAGATGAGCGATACATCGTTTTTATTGTAAGTT
>NW_004524602.1:17076899-17078395 GCF_000260255.1 Octodon degus
TGCTAGTGTCTTCTGCAGTTGTACTGGGTGGACTCGGGGCCTGAGACTGGGGCATGAGTTCCTTCTCTTTGTCATTTTGTATACCACTGTCTTCTGACCTTTGGTGTAGAGCTTAGATAGAGTTATTACCTTAGCACCAGGTCCGGATCTATGAAGTTCAGACTCCTCGAGGTGGGTGTGGCTCAGTCTGGCTGCTGTGCTCCACTTCTTGCTGCTGCAGTCGTTATAGTTGAACCCTTTGTGTCACTCTGGGAAGCTGTTCTACTCCTGAATCAGCTGGGTGAGTCTTGCCTCTAGCCTCTTTGCAGGGCCTTCTGCTGATGGGTTCCTCGCTGGGCCTGCGCTCTGCTTCTATTCAGGATTCCCGGGCCTAGGCGGTCTCCCTCATACGCCAGGCCTGTACTCGGCATCCAGCCTGGAGCTTGGAAACCTGCCCGTGCCTGTTGGGGGTGACGGCTGCGGTGGCCAGGTGGGCTGAGGTCGAGTGCTCTGGTTGGTAGTTACTGCAGCAGAGTAGTTACCAACAGAGCAGTATCTCGAAGTTACCACAAATGAAGAAACTTCTACGTGGGCGAAGGACTGTGCTTATTTCAGTGCAGTGATTGTGTTTGAAAGAATTATGAAAATTTAGATGTGCAGCTGGTTGTCGGTGGTACTTGCAATAATCCCAGCACGCCTGGAAGCGATAGGGTGACTGTAAGTTTGAGCCCAGTGTAGGCAGTTTAGCAGTATGGTGCGCGATCCTGTCCCAAAGGTTTAAAAAAGGGAAGGGATGGGGATTAAGAGTAGTGTGAAGGCCTGGATTCAATCTCTAGTTCTCCATGCGCCCCTCCCCCACCCCTAATTTTTCTTTTAAAGAATTCTAAGTAACAGACACAAAATCAGAGAAGTTGAGAAGGCCATGGCATTTCTTTTTGAGACAGGAACTCACTCTGTAGTCTAGGCCAGTCTTGAATTCACGGCAATCCTTCTGCCTCAGCCTCCTGAGGGCTGGTATTAACAGGCATGTGCCCCCTGCACAGCAAGAAGTTATATTTAAAAAATACTGTTTAGTTTGAAATAGAAGATCGAAACAAGATTTTAAAAAAGAGTGATGGGCTTAGTTCTTTTTGGCAGTTTGGAGAAAATATCCTGAGCCTTTCATAGTATAGTTAGCAGCTTAGTTTACATAAACAGGGCTTAAGTTGAATGATTTCATATCAAGACCTTTTCTGGTTGGTTACCACATATATTTATGTATGTATGTCCATATCTTTTTATCTTAACATATGAATAAATATATTTCAGCAACAATGAAATATAATACATTGTTTCAGGAATAAAAATATTGAAAATAAGGCTTATATGCCATGAAGCAACTTTGAAACTCATCCTAGAATGTAAAATTGTATTTGGAAATTTTTGTCTTTCCTGAGATAGCCTCCTGATTCTGTTTGGCAGTGTGGGGGTGTTTCACAGAGAGAGTGAAATTTATTTTTATTTATTTATTTATTTAT
>NW_004524602.1:17078495-17084786 GCF_000260255.1 Octodon degus
GCTTTAATTTGATGCCCAATTGTTTTTTGTTTTTAGATGAGCGATACATCGTTTTTATTGTAAGTTTGTACCAGATATTACATGTGATTGCTTCATCTCCTTGGTGTTAAGAAGAAGTATTCTGTCTTTCTGTTGGCTTTTCTCTGAACTCATCACAATTTGAAATTAAAAGATTCTATTATCACTTATACCTTGAATTTTTTTTTTTTTTTTTGGTACTTTTAGGGAAGGGTCTCCAGGGTGTTCAGGGTCTCACTACTAGATTGGACTCTTAGTGATCCACTTGTTTACAGCCCTCCAAGAGCTGGGATTAAGTGCCCAGTTGTTGATTGTTTTGTTTCCTATGCTTTGGGAGTTACTCAAGAAGCCTCTCCTGGGGCTGGGATGCAGGTCAGCAGCACAGCACCTGCCTGACAGTGCGAGGTTTTGAGTTCCATTCCTGTACCAAAAAGTTTAAAAACTCCTTAGGGTTGTTTCCTTTATGCTGTAGCAGAATTTCTGTAGGAAAAGCTTTGGTTCATGTATTTACCAAATAAGACAGTTAAGTGGCAGTCTGTATTTTGCTGGCTTATTAAAATAATAAAAGTCATTTAAAATTTGGATGTTTTTAAATTCATTCTTTTCTTCTCATTGCATTTTGCAGACATTTCAATCTACGAATGAAGAGGGACACTTCCCTGTTTAGTGATGAATTTAAAGTAGAAACATCAGATAAAGTACTTGATTATGATACCTCTCACATTTACACTGGACATATTTATGGTAAGTTAACCTTAACACAACTGTGTGAAGTTCTTTTCTACCAGGGACATGTGTATTTAGGTGTGTGAGCAGATATTTCAGGAGAGCTGCTGTCCCTCAGCTGAGGGAAGATATTCTGTCTCCCGGGTGGTGGAGAGTCAGTGCCTTTCGGTTTGGCTGTTCTGGAAGATGCTCGGCTCCTTCAGAATTGAGCCAGCCAGTTTGTCACCCAGGATCCTTAGCCCAGAAGTCATACTCAGAGCGACCCCCACCTGTGCTTTGGATCTGGGGCTCAGATCTGGATGATTCCTGAGAATTAAGATTAGGGAGGAGTCATGTGTCTGCACTGTGCAGAGAAGCAGGTTGGTCTGAGCCTGGACCCACAGATCTGGTGCGGAGACTGCAGCCTTGTGACAGCTTCTGCCTTGGGACTGTCCTGGCTCACGGTGTGCACCTTTCGCTCTCTGGTTTTTTGAGGCAGAGTCTTGCTTAGGCTGGCCTTGAACTGTGCATGTGGACTAGGCTGGCCTCACAGTGATCCTCCTGCCTCAGCATCCTGAGTGCTGGGTTTGTAGACATGTGCCACCGTGCCCTGTCAGCCTTCCTCGTGCCACTCTCCCACTCTGGGCCACCCTCCTTTGCTATATGAGCTCCAGCTCCTACAGAAATAAGCCCTGCATAAGAGGCATCTGTCTTGTTATTTTTCGAGCCTAATACTCCCATACCTTAAGTGTGTAGAAAATTTTGTGTGTTCTTTCTCCTGCTTAAAACAAAATTCAGAGGCCTGTGAATGAATCATGAAGAGTAAATGGTCTTTGAAAAATGATATCTTTTAATCTTTAACATGTGTATTTAATAATGAATTACATCTGGCTTCTGAAAGGTATAAAAATTTGACACCAAATACTTTGAAACTTTCCAAAAAATTTTAATGATTCTATAATTCTCTGATTTTTAAATAATTGTTTTAAAAATCTTAATTTATTTTGTACATGGTCTCCCTGCGCAGCTCGAACTCGTAGTGATCTTCCTTTCTCGGCCTCCCCATTGCTGGGATTACAGGCCTGTGCTGCCATGTCTGGTTTTGGTGACCAGCATGGCATGCCCAGGGATTGAATCCAGGTCCTTGTGCTTGCCAGGCAGGCGCTTAGACCCCTGAGTTATCTCCCCAGCCCTAACTGTCTGACCTTTGAAGAAAGAAATGAGCAATAACTTTCTGTATTCTATAAGAAAACAGGAAAAATTAAAAGGAAACTCCAGAGATCATTTGAGCTGAAAATAAAGTGACAGTAATTAATAGGTAATCTTCCCGGGCCCTTGAGGTGTCTCGCTGGGCAGATCGCCTGGTAGGCTGTGCCCATTCTCGGTAGGTGGGGAAGAGCTTTGAGCTCATGACCGACTCAAAGCCCGCCAGTTAATGTGAACGTACAGTTCAGAAGTTCTGGAGAAGTGGGGGCTGGGAGCATAGCTTGTTGGCCGCGGCATGCCTGCCTTAGGCTTGCCGCCTCTGGCTTCATGCTAGAGCATGCTGCTAGCTAGCTGTTAGGGGGCTCTGGGTTTAGTCGCTAGCACCTCAAAACAGGTGTGAGAGAAAATGCTTGAGATGTGAGCACTCTTTTCAGTGAGGGTTTTTAACAAATAAACTTCACGTTGTGGTTTCTGTTCCTGTGTCTAGCTGTACTATATTTAACTTTTAAAGCCCCATTTGGGTGCAGAGGCAGGGTATGTGCTCCCAGCGCGTTGCGAGTGTGAGACAGGAGGACTGCTTGATCCTAGAGCTACGAGGCTGACCCTAGCAATACAGCAAGACCCCAAATGAACAAAAACGAAGGTCAGGCAGGAGACAGGGCCGTAGCTTTGTGGAAGGGCGCGTGCCTGGTGCACGTGGAGCCCTGGCAGTGAGAGAAAAAACTCACTTTCCGCTCCTTCAGGCATTAGGTTTGGTGTTCAGGTTTTGTAATTAAGGACTAAATAACACTTTTTTTTTGTATTTAGGACAGGGTATACAGGGTGTTCAGGGTCTCACTACATAGATTGGACTCGTAATGATCCTCCAGTTTACAGTCTCCCACGTGCTTGGTTTACAGGCACAAGCCCCAGGGGTGGGGCCGGCGTGGCAGGCCCGGGGATCGAATGCCTGGTCCCTGCGTCTGCCTAAGCAGGCACTTTAATCTGCTGAGCTATTTGGCCAGCCCTAACACTGTTTTTTTTCTGTTATTGTCTTTAACTGTAATTGATGGAACAGTATTCCAAGTCTTTGTCAGATACCTTTTAAAAAAGGGTTGTTGATATGCTTTTGTTCCTATTCCTTGTGAAATATTTAGTAGTTTTGTATTTAAAAATACATTTATAGTGAAACTGTTTCATTACTATTTGTTTCTCAATAAAATTAATAAAAAAAAAATAAAAACATTTATAGAACTTGAAGGTGGCAAAGAAGCCAAAAGATTCACATATAGCATGTCAGATGGGAAAAACTTTTACTTGTGATAATTAAAGCTGAACTTTTGTGGTAGGTTTTCTGTTGTTTGTTTGGTTGTTTAGACAGGGTCTTACTATGTGGTTCAGGCTAGCCTTGAGCTGATTATGTAAGACAGCCTGGTCTTGAACTTTTGGTGATCCTCCAGCCTCAGCCTGCTGGGTACTGACCTAAAGCAGGAAGTTTTTGCTTTCTTTTTTAAAATCAGTTATTTTTAAAAGATCATTTATTTATTTATTTGGTATAGTGTCTTGCTATGCAGCTCAGACTCTTAGTGATCTTCCTGTCTCAGCCTCCCGAGCACTGGGATTACAGGCATGGGCCACCATACCCAGGGGCCAGCTTCGCGCAGAGCCAGCACAGCATACAGCACTGGGGATGAAACCTGGGTCCTTGTACTTGCCAGGCAGGCACTTAGACCACTGCGCTATCTCCAGGGCTCCTAAAGCAGAAGTTCTAAAGAGACATTTTTGAGTATCTTTATTCTGAAAGTATATGCTATATTAGAGGTTCAACTTGCTTCTGAGTTTCTCAAATTAACAATTACTTGTTGAATGACTAAAGCATGCATGACGGGAAGTTTTCTTCTGATAGGAAGTATTCTAGGTGCTAGGATATGTCACAAGGCAGATACCTGTTCTAGTTTTCATTGTTAGTAGTAATTCTATATTTTGAATTCTGGTTGATGTTCCTATCTCAAATTTAACTTTATATATTTTATGTGAAAATTAATTTCCCCAGTTATACTTTGGATATTTGAAAAAGAACATAAAAATGGCTTTTTAAAGTAAAATGATGGGTTGTGGAAATAGCTCGGTGAGGCAGACACCTGCCTGGCAAGTGCAAGGTCCTGAGTTCGATTCCCAGTACCAAAAAGAACAACAAAAAAAAGTGAAATGACTTTCTCATGTACAAAATAAGTTTTGAAGATGTTGCTTTCATTCATAGGTGAAGAAGGAAGTTTTAGCCATGGGTCAGTGATTGATGGAAGATTTGAAGGGTTCATCCGGACTCACGGTGGCACATTTTACATCGAGCCAGCAGAGAGATACATTAAAGACCGAGCCCTGCCTTTCCACTCTGTCATCTACCATGAAGATGACATTAGTAAGTGCTTCCCTTGTATCCAGTAACCTTTTGCAGAAAGGTGTCTAAGTAATGGAGACTTTGTGGAAATGAAGCCTCCCTTTGCGAACTGTGGGCCTTTCTGGGGCGGCGGGCGTGTGGGCACCGGGGCGCCTTGCCTCGCTGTGGTGCAGGCCTCGGTTGACTGAGTCATCCAAGCTGATGGAACCGGGACTACGTCGCTCTGTGCCAGCCAGTCTGTTCACGCTGCCACCTTTCCAGATGTGGCCCGCAGAGGAAAAGTGCACTTACGAAACGTTTACGTTTTAGCAATTTTTGTGATTTCTGAATCTTGGGAGTGTTTCCTTTTGCAGTCCTGAAGTAAGGACCTCAGCTCGGTGAGACCGCAGTTTTATCCAGTGTTTTGTCCTCTACCTGCCTGGTCTTTATGCACTGGGAGAATTTGTTGGGAGAATTCTTTATCTGTGTTTTAAGTATAGAAAAAATAGACTGTGCCGTTTAATTCTGCCCTGTCTGTGTGTCCATAGTTGTGTAATGACGAGGCTGCTTCATTGAAATGCGTGCCTCTAACTTACTTATCTCTTGGGCCCTCTGTCTGTTTTACTCTAATTAGGCTGGTTTCACTTTTTTTGCCTGTCGTCCTAACTTAGAAGCTTCCTCCTGGTTTCGTTTTCTTTTTGACACAGACGTTTGTCAATAATTTCATCCTTACTTGTAGTAGTATAATGGCATTTTCAGTGCTGTGATCTTTTGCCTCAGCTGCTCTGCAGTGTCTGCATTGCAAACCGTCCACCTGCTTGTTGTTGCCCCCCAATTGCCGTTTTAAGAACAGCACAGCTACTTGAGGAGGGTGTGGTCATGGCTTAAGCTTGAGGCGAACTCGGGTCCATCAACGGTCCTTGCTTATTTTTTCCCTCATCCCTGTTGACTCCTTTTCCAGCTCCTGGCATTTCAGACAGCACTGTGCTTCAGTGTCCAAGCCTCAGTGCTCCTTCTTGGTAGGAACGTGAACTCCTTTGCCTGTCTCTCTTGCTTGCAGGTTTCCTCCCTGTCAGGGCTATGTGTTATCCAGGTACAGGTTCTGTGTCTTGTGCTCCTGATGTTCCAGCTAGGGTTTATGCTGCTAGCAAAATCTTCATAAATATTTAGTGAACCCTGGATGTATTTTTCCCTTAGAATGTTTCTGCAGAGTCAGAGAAGACCATCTGATGGGAAGGAAGGAGGGGTGGTGCTTGGGGGGCCGTGTCCGTCCCTGTTGCCCTCCAGCCACGTACCTTCCCAGCCAGTGCCACAAGGCCCTCTCACATTCTGCTTCTGTCTTTACTTTCGTCCTCATGTTGCTTTCTTGTATATGGCTTGGATATATTCTACTTTTTCATTTTCTCATTTCTTTCTTATACTTTAATTACATTTCCCCCACATTGCATTGTAATTGTTTTGTTGTTGGTGTTTTGAATTTTTGGTTTTATTTTGAGACAGGGTTTTGCTCTGTACTTAAGACTGGCCTTGAACTAACAGTGTAGGCCAGGCTGGCTTTGAGCTCTCGGAGATCCTTCTGCCTTGGTCTCCCAAGTGGGATTATAGGCGTGTGCTACCATGCCCCACCTTTGTGCAGTTTAGTTTTGTGTTTATATTGCTTTTATTATTAAATACCATTAGTGATACCCCCCCACCCCCAACCAGGGATTGAACTCAGGCCCTTGCGCTTGCCAGGCAAGTGCTTATTCTACTGAGCTATCTCCCCAGCTCCTCCATTAGTGATATTAAAATTAAAGTAGTAATGTTTAGATTGATTTTGGTTGTAATTCTTAGTTTAGTAAATGGAAATGTGAGGAATACAGAAGGAAGTGCTTTGAACAGAACTGTTAATGTTTACAGATTTATTTATTTATTTTAAATTTTATTTGTGTGTGTGTGTGTGTGTGTGTGTGTGTGTGGCCAGCTCAGCCCACCAGGGGGCGGGGCTGGCTGGCATGTGGTGCTGG
>NW_004524602.1:17092032-17101583 GCF_000260255.1 Octodon degus
GTCCCTGTGCTTTGCTAAGCTTGTTCTAAGTAGGCGCTTTAGACCACTGAGCCATCTCACCAGCCGAGAGAGTGAAATTTAATTCATTATACAGTTTAGATATCACAATTAGGATGGGTTTGTAAGTGTAGTTCTCATTTTAGCATTTGGAAGCAGGTTAGTTTGTAAATATTTGACTTGTTGCTAAGAAGGATGAATTTGAAAGCTTTGAATTAAGGCTTCACAACCATGTACATTTAAAAAATACGAGCATTGCTGGGTGTGGTGGCGCATGTCTGTAATCCCAGCATTTGGGAGGCTGACGCAAGATGATTTTTGTGAGTTCAAGACCAGCCTGGGCTATAGAGTAAGTTTAAGCCCAGCCTGAGATGCAAAGCGAGACCCCATCTCAAAAAGACCAAAAGAAAAAAAAAGGCATTTTATTTTGTGGTAGTGTTTCTTCAGCATACGTAGTTAGTAGATTTCTCATGGAAAATAAGGTTGTTTGTAGTAAATCAGAAAGTTGGTGGGGGCTGGGGAGATGGCTTAGTGGAATAAGCGCTTCCCTGGCAAGCAAGCGCAAGGGCCTGAGTTCAATCCCGGGTTCCGCCAAAAAAAAAAAAAAAGAAAGAAAGAAAAGTTGGCGAAGTGCTGAATAGAGTTCTGTAATCTTAGTACTGTGAAGGGTATTAAATTCGGTATTAAAGGCAGTGCAAACCAGAGCCTGGGAAGTCTTGTAGATTGAGTGGACAGCAGAGTGACAGGCTCCTGTCTTTTGGCTCCTACTCTAGGGCAGCAGCAGTGGCAGCGGCAGCAGTCGCGGCCTCCATATCCCCATCCCATTTTCAGTTAGGGGAGAATAATTGTAGTTCGGCTTTGTTTTATTTTTTGAGTGATTATAACACATTTTTTTGTCATGAAGTCTCAAACACGAGTGTGTCAAACCCGTGTTTGTTTTTTTTAATGTATTTACAAGCAAGTGTGAACTACAGTGTAAACATAAACAAGTCTACCATAGAGAGTTGCTTCAGTTATCACAGCCACAGCAGTCTTCATACATGACCACTGCATGTTTTGTGTACAAGTGCTGCTTATGCTGACAGGACATGTGCTTAGCTTTCCTTTCCTATGGACAGGCCAATCTTGTCACCTCTTTTCCTGCTTTTTTTTTTCCCTTTATTTTTTCTTTATTTTAGGGAGGAGTCTATAGGATGTTCAGGGTCTCACTACTATATTGAGTTTGTGGTGATTCTCTTGTTTACAGCCACCCAAGTGCTGGGATTACAGGGGCATGTCACCACGCCCAGTCTCAATCGCAGTCTCAGTATGCCCTGGGGGCTGGCATGGCAGGCCCTGGGATCAAACCCCCGGCCCCTGCGCCTGCTTGCAGGCACTTTAATCCTCTTCTTGGTTTTTTTTTTAAGGAACTTTCCAATACGTTGTACAGTGTGAACTTGGAAGTAAGATCAATACAATAGCAAATGTATGATGAAAGTGCTATTCTAAGGACTCATACATTTGATATTGTATTGATCTTCAAGGATTGCTTACATTGATAGTTTCTTCGGCTGTGTTCAGGTGGGGAACAGCTGACGTCACTTTGGTTTTCCTGTTGTCATAGCAGGTCTTTGTGGTGCTGCACCTGTCTGTTCACCAGAGTGCTGCATAATTTTTGTGCATAGTTCCTAGGGGGAAACATTTTGGTTTTCCTCTGCTGAAAATGATCTCGTAGGACTTCCAGTCCCAGTCCTCTTAAGCAAATTTCTCCGATTTTTTTGCACTTGTTATTTTCCTTGTAAAGTATTGAACTATTTATACCACACATACTCAGGATCAGGTAAAACACAACCACTTGCAAATGCTTTGTGTTTCAAGTGACATCATAGTTACTGTGTAACTCAACAGCATCTGTTGTCCCTTTGGTGGTGTGGAAAGTTACCATTGCAGCTTCTTTTTTGTTGAGGTTTCTTTATCAGTATTTCTCATTGTGAAATGTTGATATCCACAGTACCAGTTTGTTTTTGTTTGCCATAGATGAGGCCAGTAGTATATCTTCCTGAAATCCAAAGGTTGTACTATGTAATTCTCTATTTTGAAATTAACATTTCATTTGGAATTTTGGCTTTGTTCTTGTGCTGGTCGTTTTGTGCTCTGTTAGCAGTCAACATCGATTGGAAACTGGTAAGCCAGCTGTTGAACGTCATCCTCTGACGAGTTTGGGAGGTGGCAGCAACGAGCCTACTCACAACATCATTGGGCTTATTGCTATATGAATAAAGACTTGATTGCCTGAGTTCCACCACAAGTATCTAAACTAAAAGCATAAGAAGTCTTCACATCTACAACGGCCTTTTTTTATGCCGTGTTTTGACCCATTGCTTTTCCATAAGCTTTTTACATTCCTGCAGTTACCATGAGAAATCCCTGCTAAGTACAGAAGATCTGTAAATGCTTTCAGTTCAGCTAGTGAGGTGTCATAAATATATTCTTGAATACAGAACATTTTACTTGCATTTCAGCCTTTGTGCACTTCACAGCATCTTGTAGCATTTCATCTGTTGGAATTGTCCACACTGAATGGCAGTGCTGGCATTCTGTCCAATACCTTTCGCCCCTGCCAAGTCCCTCACTACATGTTTGGACCTAGCTGTAGCAGTGGCTCATTCCATTTGGTCATATGGCCATCTCACAGTGTTTTCACTAGTCAAATATCTACTCACATAGCTGTTGTCTTTGTCATCTGAATCAAGGAGATCTGCTTTCCCTGTGTCTGTATCGCTCAGTTCTTGCTCCATCGCACTGTCCCAGGAACTTGGGCTCCCGTGGCCAACGTCAAAGCCATCATCACCATTATCATCACACTCTGACCACACCACCTGTCTGTTACAAAAAAATGAATTGTCTTCATCATCCTTGCATGAGTAATCTGATGACTCACTTTTGACCTCCTCCAAAACTTGCAAATCTGGTTTTTCCCGTGCCGTTGTACTGAACTGGACTACTTTTACCAGAAAAGTTAAAAGCTTTTTAAAAACAATTCCTAGAGTGGTGTGGGTATATTAGGCCTTCTGTGATGCTGAGGCCAGCACGTGCCAAGCTTGGTAGGATGTGATGTTGGTGACAATCCTGGTTTGTGCCAACTGGGTAAGCACAAAGACGGAGACGTGTAGTAGTGTAAGCTGCTATTATTGTTCAGTAGAAATGTGCAGTGGAAAAGTAGGGATATGTGTGTAGAACTGTGTTAGTGCCTTGAGGCAATACAGTGCTGGGGAGGAGCTCACAGAGTTCATGCTAGCTACAGTTGTTCTCTGCACCGATCCCCACTTCCAGCACTAAGAATAGTTCAAAGGTAAAAGAACTTGATGGCATTACACACTATTACAGTGAATATTTAGGAAAAAAAGAAAGAAAAAAGAAAAAGGTTAGGAGAAAGCTAGGTTTAAATGTTTTTTCCTTTGGTATTGACTTTGCAAAAGGGCAGCCATGTCACCACTGGAAAATGGAGCAGTTTATATTTTAGATAGAAACATTATTTAGGACTGTTCATGTCCTGGGGATGATTGCAGTGAAATCTAAGCTTTGTACTTATTTAGTTTTTGAGAAAGGTCTTGCTGTGTAGCTCAGGCCTTGGACTTGTGATCTTCCCGTGTCAGCCTCGTGAGTGCTGGGTTTCCAGTTGTGTGCTGCAGCTGACCCAGCCATACATTTAACATAGTGCTGTCAGTGACTGATGTTTGTCCCAGTCAGCCTCTTGTAATGCTTGAGGACACTGGTCCAGGACCCAGACCCCACGAAGAGCTGCTTCTGAAGAGGCATTGTGAGATCTGCTCTACTGTGAAGAAGTTGAGTCCTTCCGTAGTTATACATTTGGGACCTGTATAAGCTAAGATCAGTCTTGCCATTGTGTCTTTCTATCTGGACAGTAGAGTAGGAATGCAGAGATGTGGGTTTTATTGACGTAGAGAGTCGTACGGTCAAGGAAGTAAAGGCAGCCCTGCGTGTCAGTGGGGTGGCTAACCCTGTATTGTGTAGGATTCGGTCCTTCTGCTTGAGGTCTTGCGGGTTGGCGGCAGACATGTAGCAGATCTAGCAGGACGTACCAGAGCCCCGGAGCAGGGCGCGTGTGTGAGGAGCGATGCGGTGCACACAGCGGCTGATGCACTGAAGTCTCGTGATACCACGCTCTCCACGTAAAAGTGGATGGCAGCCTGGCATTAAGAGCCCGTTGTGCTTCGGAAAGGTGGTGGCTTCAGACTGCGTCTCCTCTAAAGGGGGAATGGTTTTGCCGATCAGCAGCGTACTTTGTTGTTGTGAGACAGCCTTGTTACGTGGCCCGGGCCAGCACTGAGTGACTGTGTAGCCCTGGGTGGCCTCAGACTGGTGATGGCCCTGCCTCAGCCTCCCACATACTGGGGTTACAGGGGTGCACTTAGAAGGGCCTTGAAATGTACGTTCTTGTAGGGAATGAAGTAGAAGCTGAGGTGTGTCCACTACATTCACATTTTTGCGAGTAGTCCTTCGCATCTTATGTATCATCTTATAAGCCATTTCAAGTAATTTATATCTTAGGTCAGTAAGTGTAGTCTGGCATTTTCTTTTTAAATGGTTGCATGCATATTAATTTTGTATTGATGAATATATTAAATTAGCTAATCAATTAATGGACATAAAGATTGTTCCCTTTTTATTGTTAAACACTGCTGCAGGTAACATGTTCGTGAATATTTTTCTCTTCATTTGGTGTTTTGAGATTCTGTCCTAGAAGTAGTTAGTATTTCAGTTTTATTACGTACTGCTGGATGACTCTAGAAGTTTATATAAATTTATACCTAGAAATTTAGTATTGATTTAATATCTTAATGTACTGCCTATGGGTGTATTTTTTCTAATAGCTCCAAAAAACGTTCCTTAATTTTTTAAAATACAGAATTCAAGCAGTGTTCACACACTGTATTTGATTATTACCAGTCTCTAGTTGTTGTTGTTGTTGTTGTTTTTTCCGGAACTGGGGGTTGAACTCAGGCCCTTGCGTTTGCCAGGCAAGCGCTTACTCTACTGAGCTATCTCCCCGGCCCCTTCTAGTTGATATTTTTAATAATCTTATTGAGAAAAGAGGTACAGTAAACTGCTTGTGTATAAAGTATGTAGTTTGGTAGCTTTTGGCTTATGTGTACACCCATGAAACTTCTAACACCATCTTGGTTCAGGAGCCCTAAACGTTTCTTCTTGGTGTAATCTTTCTCTTCCACCCACGCGGATTGCCTCGTGTACTAACCTGTTGGCATTGTTTGGCGTAATTACTTTGAGATTCATCCCTTTTGTATAGGTATTAGTAGTTCAGTCCTTTTAATGATGCGTAGTGCTACATTGCATTGATACTGTACAGCCTCACGTCTGGATTGACTGGGTGTTTCAGGGTTTGGTTATTGCAATATTTGTGATAACAGTATTTATGATATTAAGTAATTGAGCGTTGGTTGGTTAAAGAAAGGTAAGCTCTGTACAGAGGCAAGAGGATGGAATAAATCTCTTTAAGGATTTACAAGATCTGGCTTTGTTGCCAGAGCTCTAATGAGGAAAGACCTTGGAAATATAAGACAAGCTTTGTAAAAAGTGAGTGGAAGATATGATATTTTTGGTTTTTTATTTTTTATTTTTATTTTTTTGTATTTTAGGGCAGGGTCTACAGGGTGTTCAGGGTCTCACTGTGTAGATCGGACTCGTAGTGATCTGCCTGCTTGCAGCCTCCCAAGAGCTGGGATTACAGGAGTGCGCCACCATGCCCAGTCTCACATGCTGACTCAGTGCACCCCAGGGACAGGGCTGGTGTGGCAGGCCTGGGGATCCAACCCCTGGCCCCTGCACCTGCTTGCAGGCGCTTTAATCCACTGAACTATTTGGCTGGCCCTGGTTTTTTTTTTTTTTTTTTTTTTAATTTTTGAGAGCTGTTCGCACTAAGTTATTTAGTCGGGGCTTTAATGTGCGACCCTCCTGAGTCAGCCTCACAGGATTTCAGGTGAGCACTGCCACTCCTGGCTGGGAAATTCACTCTGTGCTGATTTGCTGACCGTCCGTAGATCTCTTTGCCCTGTCTGTCCAAAGGGCTCCTTCACAGTGCACCTTGGCATCATTCCTCCACAGGTACCCTTTCTTTACTCTGTTTTGTGTTTAGCCGCTCATTGATCAGATGGTTGGCCTTTTGGGTAATTAAATTCGACTGTGTTCAATAAATGTGGATGATTGCAGGGACAGTAACACTGTAAATTGATACTTAAGTGTAGTACTTGTTTACATGTCTGACTCTTTAGCTAGATTGTGAGCTCTTTGAGACTACATGGTTTGTGTCATTTATTCTTTGTATTCCTGGTATTTAGTAAATAGTAGGGTTTTTTTTTCTCTTATTTTCTCTCATTGTTTGAATAAATGAATGCAGATAAAATAACTTTAAGGGGGCTAGCGAGATAGCTCAGCTGATTAAAGCGCCTGCTACTGCAGTTTGATCCCTGGAACCACATGCTGTGCTGGCCAGAGTCCAGGCGTGTTGGTGCATGCCTGTAATCCCGGTGCTAGGGAGGCCGAAAGCAGGAGGATCACCTTGAGTTTGGGCTGCATAGTGAGACTCTACAATAACCAGATGTATTAAAAAAAAAAAATGACTTCAAGGCAGGTCATGCTGGCCCATGCCTGTGATTTCAGAGCAACACCTTTTTTTTTTAAAAAACAAACAACGACGCCCACCACTGGCTAGGGTGTAGCCAAGCACTGCCCAGTTCAAGCCCTAATATTGCCCAAACCTCCTACCAAACAGACAAACAGGAACTTTAAATTGGGGAGGCCGCCTTTGTAGTAGTCAGTCTGAACAGTAGCTCTGGGTTCAGCACCCTTCTCTATAGGCTTGCACTGGTCAGCAGTTCCTGCTGGCTGCGGGTGGAGTGAGAGCTAGAGGGCTGTTACTGGTGCCAGCGTTCCGTGTGTCTTTGCCTAAGGGATGGCCTTTGAAAAGAGGCTTGAAAATTAGCTGCTGAGAAATTAAAATGAGCAAGAACTTACTGGTTAATGAAGGTATGGCAAAGATTTAAACTTTAAAAAATATCTGGAGAGGGAGTTCTCAGGACTGAAGAGCCCCAGAGTGTTACAGATACTGTGCAGTTGCTGAGGCCTTGAGGGAGGCACCGCCCTCGCCTGGGCCCAGCTGCCCTGAGCCTGAGCCTGAGCCTGAGCCTGAGCCTGAGGCGACTGTGCTAAAGGTGGCAGTCTGCCCTCTGGATGGTAGGGTAAGGAGCAGGATGCCAGCAGGCTCTTCAAGGGTGTGCCGCAGGTGCCCACCTCCTGCACTAGGTCTCGCTGCAGAGGTCCTCCCGCACCCTGGTGGTGCCTCAACACATTGGTTTGTGAGACACCCTTCCGATGTAGCAGGCCTCGTGACTGATGGGTTTGTAAATGAAGTCCAGTGTGAGGTGCTTTGGACGCTGCGATGGCAGTGGGGAACAAGGCACAGGTTCTGTCTCTTGTACCCCGGGGTCTTGTATTTCATCTGTAACTGGTCAGAGTAAGAAAGCAGTTTTTCTCCCTGGGCTGCTGGCCCCACACATCCCTCCTAAATTCATGGGCAGGGAGTGGCATCCTGGCTGCACTCCATCCACTGGAGTTGGAGTCCCTCCTTCCCTCTGAACTAATCTGCCCTCCATGTGAAAAGGCTCGCTCTTCCATCTGCCCTCAGTATTGTTGTTGGTGGTGCCTTTGGTTGTTTTTTTGTTTTGTTTTTGTTTTGTTGGTGGTACTGGGGATTGAACTCAGGACCTTGTGCTTGCCAGGCAGGTGCTTATGCTACTGAGCTACCTCTCCAGCCCTGTTCTTGCTAACTGTGGATAAAGGACAGTTTCCTGGGCTGTGACACCCTTGCAGATGTGGTAGGAATGAAGCAGTTTTTAATGCACTGTCATGGAGTTGATCTATCCTAAATGTACTTACTGTAGTTAAAGTTGGCCCAGTTGCTTGGAGGTGTGATTCCTGACCTGTTGCTGGAGAGATGGCACTGCTCTTGATGTCTCTGGCCCAGGCCCTGGGCCTTGGGTCGGGTTCTCACCCTGCAAGTGGCCGGCAGTAGTTCACTGGCCAGGAGGTCGGAGCCGTCACATTCGCCCTCAGAGTCAGCAGGGCCACTTCTTGTTGGAGGTGGCATCACAGTGTACGTATTATTGTAGTTCTGTTTCCGGCAGCAAAACAAAAGCAGCAGGTTTGCAGGCAGAAGAGCTGGAAGGAGGGCAGGAGCCCTAAAGCTGGTCGTTGTTTCCATCGGGCTGAATGTTCTGCACCCGTGACTCATTCTTTGTGAAAGAATGTGTTGTTTGGCCTTTTCTGGGGAGCCACACTGGATCTGTGATTCTGCATCTTAGTGAGGGCTTATTCATTAGCTGAACAAAGGCTTTTTCTAGAAACGAGGATTATATTGTCAGTAATTTTAGAAAGAAAATGTCATTGTCCATTTTTGTAGTTCATGTGGTAACCAGGGAAAAAGGGCTCTTTTAGAAGTTTTGGGAGTATGTGGGAAAAATTTCATACTTGACCTTGACTTTTTTTCCCCCCTATGGAGAGGTTGGCACTTGACAGAATTTGAAGCATGTAAAAAGTGTTTTGTTGCTTTGGACATACTTATTATACTAAATTTCAAGCTCCCAAAGGGAATTGGTATCTTTGATTTATAACATGTTAAATATAATTTAAACGAAAAAAATACTGAGTTTTAAAAACACTAATCTTGATATTGCTGTTTTAAATCACAGTGTTTTGAAGACCAGGTTTTACACACTCCCTTATGGTGCAAAGTTTTAATGTTTTGACGAGACTCTCATCATCCCAGCACTTGGCAGGCTGAGGCAGGAAAGACCACTGACACTGAGTTCCAGGCCAGCCTGGGCTACATAGTGAATTCAAGGCCAGCCTGAACTATACAGGAGACCTTGTTGCCAAAAAAAAAAAAAAAAAAAAAAAGCCAGAAGTCAGCCAGAGCCACCATGTGTTTGTTATTCCCCACTGGGTGCGAGACCCATTCGCGGCTCACCTTGCTGTCCAGTCCTAGGGTGGTCTGTGGACCTGCCCATAGGAGTCGGGAGATGGAGTAACTCCCGACCTGCCAGATGCCCAAACTGCCAAGTGTGTGTTCTCTAAGATAGAGGAATGAATTCTAGGAACAGTGGAGGTTAAGAGCAGGAAGAAGGGGCCGGGGACATGGCTCAGTAGAATAAGCGATTGCCTGGCAAGCACAAGGGTTTGAGTTCAATCCCTGGTTACACACACACACACACACACACACACACACACACACACAGAGCAGGAAGAATTTGTTGAGAGATAGCTCTGCCCATGAAAGCACCTGCAAGCAGGCGCAGGGCGCAGGGCTGGGGTTCAACCCCAGGGCGTGCTGAATCAGCAGTTGAGACTGGGCGTGATGTTGCCTGCCTGTAATCCCAGCTCTTGGGAGGCTGCTGTAAGCAGGTGGATTGCTCTAGTAGTGAGACCCTGAGCACCCT
Source organism: Octodon degus (assembly GCF_000260255.1). Classification (NCBI taxonomy): domain Eukaryota; kingdom Metazoa; phylum Chordata; class Mammalia; order Rodentia; family Octodontidae; genus Octodon; species Octodon degus. The sequence continues at coordinate 17,101,542 of NW_004524602.1, forward strand.
GTAGGCCCTTCCCTAAAATAATAATAATAATAATAATAATAA
>NW_004524602.1:17101683-17105135 GCF_000260255.1 Octodon degus
TGTGGTGCTGGGGGATTGAACCATGGTCCCTGGGCTTTGCTAAGCTTGTTCTAAGTTGGTGCTTTAGACCACTGAGCCATCTCACCAGCCCTGTTTACAGATTTAGACAGTTACTTTTGTTCATTTGAGAGGAGGTTTTGTTATGCTTTGCTGTGTTTCCCTCATTCTAGTGATCCTCCTGCCTTGGCCTCCTGAGTAGTTGAGATTAAAGTCATATTCTTCTGGGCCAAGCTTTAGGCTGTTTCTTTTGAAAAATTATGTGAGGGTCTAATTAACCATTGTAGGTGGAACCATCGATTTAATAACCTTTTAATTTCTAGGTAGTTGCTTTATTCCAAATTTGAGAATAGGATTGGCAAACTTCTGTGTGAAGGGACATATAATAAATGTGCTTCACTTTGGGGCCTGTGAATGCTGCTGTCGCCCCTCACTCCTGCCTGCTATGTGTGAAAGAGCCAGAGAAACACAGAGAATGAGCAGGCTATTCTCCAGGGTGGCCTCCTAAAGTGATTTTCGTAGGATGTAAAATGTTTTTTCAGCTGTTTGAAAATACATGCTGGGCATGATGGTGTACCCTGAATTCTAGGTCTGGGATGCAGAGGCAGAAGGAACACTTTGAGTTTGAGCCCAGTCTGGGCTTTACATAGTGAGCTCAAGGCCAGCCTGAATTGCATATTGAGACCCTGTCTTAAAACAGAGCAAAGCAAGACACAAGACATGTGCTAATCCTTTTCACTTGGCATGAAAGACAAAGCAGTTCACAGCACTTGGTCCTTCGAGCTCTGGCTTACCCGCCCTCCCTGCAGAAGTTGTGCACACGGGTGCCTTCCCAGGTGGGGGCTCTGGGGCTCTGTGAGCCGGCGGTGGTTGCTGTTGTGCTCCCGAGGAAGGCGCTTTTTGGAGCGTGGTGCCCTGTAGCATGCGTGTGAAGTTCTTTCCACATCTCATTCCTTTCATCTCACCGTAGCCTTCTGGAGTGACCTGCACTGCAGCCATATGTCATCTGCACTTCGGGTGTGAGAAGGCTCGGGGAGCTCTGCGCTCAGGGGTGGGCCTCGGGTTCTTTCCCATGCCCTTGCCTTAGTCATGGGGGAAGATCTGTAATTCCATTGTCTTTTACTTCTGGGGCTTTACTGAAATCTGTCTCCTAAAATTAAACATTTGTGTCCATTGCTGTTTTTTTTCTTTCTTTTCCTTTTTTTTTTAACAATCCTCTTTTTTTTTTTTTTAATTTATTTATTTTATTTATTTTTGTGTGTGTGTGGCCAGCTCAGCCTACCAGGGGGCGGGGCTGGCTGGCATGTGGTGCTGGGGGATTGAACCGCGGTCCATGTGCTTTGCTAAGCTTGTTCGAAGTAGGTGCTTTAGACCACTGAGCCATCTCCCCAGCCCCTCCATTGCTGTTTGAGGCCTGATTTGCGCCTTTATTTGGCAATGAGCATTTTATTTTTATTTATAGGTAATTAAAAGAATAAGGATGCTCTTTAATGTATGTTGTTATTTCTTTATGATTCACTTCATTGCCGGAATTTTGGAGCACCCTGTGATGATGTGTGTGTGGTGTGTGCCTGGTTGGACCTGGTGTTTTCCCCAGAAGTGAATGGTGCGGAAGTGTGGGTTGGTGTGGGTTCCGACAGCCACCGTGCCCTTGTGCTGTATAGCTGGAGGCCTGTAGTGCTGTTCTGCGGAACATTAGGGAAGGTGAATGCGGCTGTATCAGAACAGAGACAGGTTTTTTTTTTTTTTTTTTGGCGGAACTGGGGGTTGAACTCAGGTCCTTGCGCTTGCCAGGGAAGTGCTTATTCCACTGAGCCATCTCCCCAGCCCCCCCCTTTTTTTGGTGGAACCAGGGATTGAACTCAGATCCTTGCATTTGCCAGTCAAGCGCTTATCCTACTGAGCCATCTCCCCGGCCCCCACAGAGACAGTTTTGAGAAAAAAATATTTAATAACGTGTGCAGGAGCTTTGCATACCCAGTTAGAGGTGAGGCTGATCGCTATGTAAAGTTGTCACCGAGAAGAAGCTCACACTTGTTCCTTGCTGGACGGAAGCAGTAAAGAGTGCTCTCTGCTGGGACATAGGCATGTGAGCAGTGGTGACGAGGCGGGAACACCACTTAGCCCGCAGCCCTCGGCACAGTTTATTGGATGGCAGTGTGGGGCCTGCATTGTCGTGTACACGGGCACGTGCTCCGTCCCTAGGAAGCCCGAGAGCGTCCTGTTGCACACAGTAGCTGTGCAGGGAGCCTGCACCCTTCTGCGCGCTATCTGGCTGCGAGGCAACGCTCTGAGCCATGTTTTTGTGCCATAATTTTACAGAGATATTTAACCTCTGCATTTAATATATCTTCATTAAACGCATTTAATTAAGATGCAGAGAGAATATTCTTAGATTTGTTCCCTTCATTGCAGATGTATTATTTGTTTTCCTGTTTGTGGTATAGAAAAGCCCGAGTGCTCCATCTGGCCAGGCGATAGATACACCTCCCTTCACTCACGTTGCTCCCTGTCTCCTTTGCCCTGTGCTTCAGTGGGAAGGCCTCTAATTTAGTCCACTTAAAAGTTAAACGTGTCAAACTTCATTTTACCATTGTAGGATAGAAACTTTGCCCATGTAGAAGTCTCTTCATTTGTGGAAACTTCGAGATACTGCTTTTTTTGGTGATACTGGCTCTAATAGCCTTTCAGAAGTCAATCAGTTCCCTGTTGTGGCTTTGAAGTCATTCAGTTCATCACAGTAAAGCTCCAGCTCTTTGCATTGCTGCTAATGGGGAGGAGAGAGCTGGGGAGCAAGAGGAGATGGCCGGCTGGGACTGACATTGGTACAGCCACCTAGCATGTTCATACCTCCCACCCAAGTGCTAGCCAGGCCCCACCCTGCTTCGCTTCTGAGATCAGACGAGATCGGGCGCATTCAGGGTGCTACGACTGTAGACACAGCGTGTTCATGCCCTAAGAGCTGGGCGTGATAGTGCTGCTCCTTTTTTTTTTTTAATATTAAAAGATTTAAAATTTCTGAATTTAGTTCAACTTATAATACTGCATTTCCAAGAAAAATGAACCTTTTTGCACAAGAAATTTAAATAAAATCATACCAAGATACAAAAAAATGAAATTGTCCAAAACTTATTGTAAAGAAAAAAATCATTAAAGCGTATACATAAAAAATATTAGCTATGGAAGAACAAAATTAAATAGCCTCTTATTCCATGTTAGAAAAAGAAGGACCAAGTGTGTAAGAAACTAGACTAATTAAAGGACTGAAAGAGAAGATCTGTTCTCTTTGAATTTTATACTTAGCAAACACACCTTTGAAAACTAAAAGTAAGATTTTCTAGTTATACAAACTTGAAATATTTTAATACCTCCAGAAGTAGCATATAGGAAATAACTAAGAGCATAATTCAAAAGGCAAGAGAAGTTGCAGTATGCTCCTGGATGAACAATAAAGA
>NW_004524602.1:17106730-17122052 GCF_000260255.1 Octodon degus
AATAATAATAATAATAATAATAATTTGTTAAGAGAAAGAAAGCTTCAGTCTAAGCGGTATAGAAGATCTGGAAAGTGGGTGGCCCATGAACCCCACTTCTCAAGGGTGTTTTTTGAGCAAAGCCACTTAGGAAGGTTCAAGGTGGGAAAAAACTATAGTCATTTAATAAGATTACAGGTATAGTCGCTTAGGTAATATTGATCCAGAGGGAAGTCACAAAGTAGATGTGAGGTGGGATGGAAGTATGGTGAAGCAATAGGATCGCAACAAGTAGAGTGGCTTGCGTGGTGCTGAGTAAATGGGGACCAAATGGGGAAGCAGGTACCGAACCAGGTGCACGTGGGATGGACAAGGACTCTCCCGGAAGGAAGGGTGAAGGAGGTTTGGTCCTCCTCCCCACGGTGGCTGATGCCTGTTTAGAATGCCGCTCACTGCAGTTTATCCTTAGGGAAAGTACAAGGTGTAGTCATTTCTCTTTTCCTGAGATCCAGCCTCTGGCCACAGTTGTCTCATGCTGTTGTGCCCTGTCTGCCTGCCTGGTAGCTGTCTACTTTAATAGGAATCATGCTGTCACACACCCTCGTCTCTTAAGAAATCATTTTTTATCTCTGATTCAAGGGAGAGACAGCCAGAGAATGTGCGCACTTTTTGGTTACTGTAGAGTGGACTATCCTAGTCTTAGGGCAGAAGATCACAAAACAGTGGAAGTATAAATTACTAAGATCACACTATGGTTTAGCATGTACAGTTCCTAAAATAACTGGCAAAATTCCAGGGATAAGTCTCTGAATGGAGTAAGGAACTTGTGAGTGTGGGTGCCCGTGTGTGCATGTGTGTATGCACGCGTGTGTTTGTGAGTTGCCCATGAAGTCTGACGTTGTTGATTGACGTGAGTGCCCCTGGCAGCGAGGAGCCCAGCAGTGGGTGTTTGGTGGTCCAGGCATGCTGGGTCCTGTTAGAACCTGGGCAAGGCTCGCTGGGATGATTTCAGGTTAAGATTAGTAGCAGAAGAGGGGTTGTGGTGCTTGTACCCAGCTCTCCCCGTAAGGGTAAGACCTGCGCTCTTGGCACTGCGCTGTGGCACGCCCCGCCTGTGGGCACAGCCCAGCAAGGGCGCGTTGTGTGGTACGTAGTTTCTCTTCAGCAAGGCCAGCCTGAGAAGCAGCAGAGCTGTGAGTCGAACGGATCTTTCTTACCAACACGGTAGTGCTGTCAGTTTCCCTTTTCAAAGTTACTTGAACTTGTTTCTCAGCTCTTACAATCTTTCAGATCCAAATTTATTTTGAAACTTTTAAGGCTGCGACAAAAGTTAGAGCAAGTGTGCAGTGAGTGCGCGCAGCTGCCTCCCGACGGCCAGCTTTCGCGGAGCGCTTGGCTCCCATCTCCCACATCTCCCACATCCTGAGATCTCCTTGCTGGCTTTTTGAAAGTATATGAATTGATTTCATCCAGTGTACATTTTCCCAGATAGTAATAACATTTCAGTCCTAAAATTATCATTAATTCAATAGTGTTTAATATATCTATAAAATTATATGAAATTACAAAATTCTCTAGTGATCTAAATGCATTTATTGCATCTTTGTTAGTGTCTAATTTCTGATACTCTTCACCTCCAGTTCCTGAGTGTGTTTAATGACATACATTGTTTTTTTAATTTTTTCTTTTTTGGAGGCGGCCTTGCTGTGCAGTTCAGGCTGGCCTTGAACTCACGTATGTGGCCCATGCTGGCCTCAGTCTTGCTATAATCCTCCTGCCTCAGCCTTCCAGGTGCTGGGATTACAGGTGTGCACCACCGTGCTAAGTTTCTGTTCTTAGTAGGGCGTGCTGCAGTACGTGGTGGCGGCTGCCTCGTGCGAGGGGAGTCAGTGTGTGCGCAGAGCACACCCTCACTCTCACGCCCCTGCTCTGTGGGCGCACCCCCCCCAAGCCTTAGTCCTCTTCCCATCCGCAGAGACTGGCGCTCTTTCCTAGCATCCGTTTCTCAGTTTACCCCCCAACCCATTCATGCCTTGAGTTTCTCACGTAAGAGAAGCTTCAACATTTAAGCGTGTGCGTCTTAACAGATTTCACTCAATATCCTGATTTTGAGGTGGAATGACACACATTGTCCGTCTTCTGTCTAGGTCAGTAGTGGGCAACGTGTCCCTCATTTTCAGTGTGTCCCAGTGTTGATTTGGTTAGATAAGCTGCACTTCTGTTTTTACACTGAGTATATGTTTGCAGTGTATGACGTTACCTTTGTTTTAGGGAGTGTGTATGTGTGTTTATCTTATCTAGTGACTTTTTTTTGGTGGCCGGCTCAGCCCACCCTGGGCGTGGAGTTGGCGCAACATATGGTGCCAGAGACCTAACAGCGGTCTCTTTGCACTTGCCTAAGCTTGCCTAGGCAGGCGCTGTAGACCTCTGAGCTGTCTTGCTGGCCCATATCTGACCATTTTTGATGCCCTGACCTGCGAACATTTCCTGTTGGTGACATAAGGAAGGCATCTGCTCCTGACTGACTTCCGGCTGATGGGTAATGCGGAGAGCATCGTGTTCCCTCGAGACGTGGGCCGGAGCGCTCCAGCAGTCCCGGTCATCTCTAGCAATCCCAATCGTCCTTGCCTGAGTTAGCTTCTGAGTGTGCACTTGTATGGTGGTAATCTTCATTATACAGTGTAATCTTCGTTCTTTTCACATTGATTTTCTTTCACAGCTCTTTCTGATTAAAAAAATTAAAGTTTAAATCATTACTGTTTTGTCATTATAAGTAGGTTACCCATTACCCCTAGCACTTACTACCAGCTTAAATTTCTTTTGTAGTGTTTAACTAAATTTTCCAATGGAATAGTTTAAAGTAGTGTCTACCTTGGGTTCTAGATTTTCTTAAGAAATCGCTCATAGTGTTGATAATTATATTTTAGTGTATTATATTTATAAGCTCCTTAAGATTTCTTAGCGCTTCCTTTCATACCCCTGCCTTAGTATTTTGTTTGATCAGTGATTTTAATTGTGGTTACTGACTGGGTTATAAAATATGTTTATGAACTAAGGCAGAATTTAATAAAAAAGATGGAGTATTTTCTGAGACTGGAAAAGACCTTAATTTTTTGTGGGACTGGGGTTGAACACAGCACTCAGCTGACCTGCATCCCTAACCTTTTTTAACTTTTTAATTTGAGAGTTCCACTGTAATAAGCAGGGGGGCATGTGATCAAATGATAGGCTTATGAGGACACAGCGAGGCACACACTGTCATTAATACCTGGGTGCAGGTAGGCAGAGGGTGTGACTGACAGCCATCGGCAGGGGCAAGGAGAAGTGGGCCCCTTTCTTGGGATTGAAAGGAGGTGGGGGACACCAGGCAGGAAGAGCCGAGTACACATCCCTGGCTGTCTTGCATCTCCCTGCACAAAGTCCTTGAAGTGTCTGGTGTAAATTTTTGGGTGGCTGCTGATGTCCCGGGATCTGTAAAATTCCTTGTCTTATCTTCTCTCTTCTACAACATCCTGTGGCTGAAGTTGCCAGCCTGCTACTGAGCCAAGCTCCCTGCTGAGGACAGAGCCTCTGCCTGGTCTCACTGAGACCTTGCACTCACTTGGTTGCTAAATGATTTCCTGCTGGCCTGCAACTCGTGCACCTCCTGCCTCAGCCTCCTGGAGTGCTGGAATTACAGGAGTGCACCCAGGCCTGGCTTGGAGTAAGCATTCAAATGACAACTAAGTTGAGCAGTAACAGAACTAATTAAGTTAAGGAGAAATTAATCACTGTTTAATTGCAGGGGAAATACGTGATAAGTTACTCTTTGTAAAGAATTCATAGGACTCACACATTGAATAAACATAAATGTAATCCACTTTCATCACTGAATATGTGTGTTTCTAGTTCACTTCTTACTGAGGCCAGTTGCAGTGATAGAATGAGCTCAGGCCAGCACTAAGAGTGTGTTACCAGCCTAGCCGTGCTGGAGGGCGAGGGGGCTTTGTGCCCTGCAATGTGTCTGAAGGGAGAGGTGCAGGGTACAGAACAAGGTGAACCTGAGACCGAAGGGGCTCCACGCAGCCAAATTGGGGAGGCTGAGAGAGTACACCCAGAATAAAAAGTGATCTTTGTCCTGTTTGAGAATCCACACGTCATCCGTAGGACAGAAAGCTAGAGACCAGTGATTTCTGCTGGTGGAAGGAGCAGCCCCATCTGAAAACCTGAAGTGGGTGGGCAGCTTGCCTCTCCCAGGCACCCAGTGAGCGTGCCTGCCTGCTGCCTTCGTTGTGGGAGCTGAGACAGTGGGCCACATCTGACCCCAAAATATGACGTGCAGAGCCTGACAGCTTCTCCTTTGTGCCTCAGACTACCCTCACAAGTACGGGCCGCAGGGCGGCTGTGCCGACCACTCAGTGTTCGAGAGGATGAAGCGGTACCAGATGACGGGGGTGGAGGAAGCCACGCAGGTGAGCCCGTCCAGCTCGTAGTCCAGAGCCTGTGTCCCCGAGCCACTGTGGTAAAATACTTACATTTTTATGCTAAGGTTCCAGGTAACTTACCAGTAGTAAAGAGGTGGTGCTGAGGCAGAGGTGTGAATGTGTGTGGGACCCCAAAATATGACGTGTCCACAGTCTAATTGGCCTTCCATGTTCCATCATGAAGTGTTTCAGAATTGAATTGTGTGTTTTATATAAATGTAGTATATGTAAAATTAAAGGTGCCAACTGGTCCTGGTTTGCCTTACTGTTCACTTGTTCTTTTATTTTGCAGTAGGGTCTCACTATGTGGTACAGGCTGGCCTTGAAGTCAGTGTGTGCTGGGATTACAGAGATGAACCACCATGCCCAGCTGTTAATCTCTTTTTTTTTTTTTTTTTTTTTTCTCCTTCTTTTTTTGCGCGGAACCGGGGATTGAACTCAGGCCCTTGTGCTTGCCAGGGAAGCGCATATTCCATTGAGCCATCTCCCCGGCCCCTTGTTAATCTCTTTTAGTACTGACAGTCTTAGTCCCTAGACAAACGGGGATGGTTGTTGACCCTAATAAAAATCTCAGTGCTTATGGTTTTTAATAGTAAAGTTTTGGTTTTGGGGATTTTTTTTTTTTTTTTTTCCGTTTGACTAAATTTTTTTTTTTCACCTTTCTTTAATTATAAGTGGTAGGTTATAGTTGTCAAAACATTTTTTTCTTTCGTGATAAAACATTGCTACAGTTTGGATAGTCTGAATACTATAGGGTGGGTGGTGTTTCTGGAGCCATACAGATGTAAATTCAGGTCTGTTTTTTGGTCTGCAAAATGGCATGTACAGTTCTATTTTAGGTGGACTTCAAATATTACCTGAGATTTTATCTATGCATTCATGGAAGATTGGCAGCATGTACAGTATTGATCTGCCAAATGTCATAGGCAATGCAGTAAGTTCTGGCAGTGTGTGGAGACGAAGCTGAAGACTTGTTCTCAGAAAGCTTATAGTTTAATTGGAGGGAAAGGGAAACAGGGTAGTAGGGGTGGAAAATCTTGTACACAGGATAGTACACACCACAGCAGAGAAATAGCTAACCCGGCCTTGGCAGCACTTGTGAGCAGTAATCGGAGGCTAAAAGAGCAGAGGAGTCAGGTTAGCCCTGAGAGCTGGAAAGAGTACTCTAAGCGGGAGGAGTGGTACTACATGAAGACTAGAGATACAGGAAGGAAGATGGAGCACCTTTAACTGGGGTCCAGGAAACTAATCAGCAGGTGCTCAGGTGAAGCGAAACTGGCTTATGCCACAGGTCTTAGTCATATGGGCACAGGGAATGAGTTCAGGCCGCTGAGCTGGGAGGGAAGAGTTTGAGTTGAGTGACTTAGTAGAGCACTACCATCGAGAATACATTGCACTTGTTGATAGGAGCAGCAGACTAACAGAAATACAATGAAAGAGAAATGGCATGTTTTTCAGAATAAGTGTGAGAAAAAATTACTGGCTGGGCGTGGTGGTACATGTCCGTAATCCCAGCACTTGAGAGGCTGAGGCAGGAGGATTGCTGAGTTCCAGGCTAGCCTGGGCTACAAAGTGAGTTCTAAGGTCTGGTGTCATGGTTAAGTATAGCCTGCTGGGACACAGCCACACCCACGTGTTGATGCCTTGTCTGGCAGCTTTTATGCTAGAGGGATAAGTTAACTAGTGATAAGAGACTATATAGTCTGAGAGTCTGAATTCTTTTTTTTTTTCCATAATTTTATTGATAAATAGCAATGAGACAGTTTCAAATCAAATCACTAGGACAGTTTCAATAACTAACACACTGCATACATTCTTCTTAGTGGTTAATTGCTGTACAAGATGTGGACATGATATCCTATTTACAAACACCATTAGAACGTATCATTCTGTTCATTAAGAGAATGTAGCTATATATCTATCCCAACCACTTTGAATACATAGATACAAAATGGACATTCATCTGTATCCCCTTTTTTTGTTAAGTTCCATCATTTAAAGATTATAGATGTGTAAACTCAGCAAAATATTCTAAAAGAATTCAGTAGTCCATAATAGTATTGGGTCTTCCACTTGACTGGCAATGTCAGAAATTGTTGACCTGAGTCCCCCACAGCTCAACATAACAGCATGGCTTTACTTCCCATATTTCATCTTCACACTTTTCTGCTGGATGGTTAAGACCAAGGTAAAGCAGGACCTATGCAACAAGAGTTGTAGCTTTTGGGTCTGATAAGGTCAGTGAAATCACCTCAGGATTTATCTTGAGATCCTGTACCTCAGATTGTAGAACCTTTGTCAGTGTCAGCCATGTGAGAGTCTGAATTCTTACTGTCAAACCTCTTTTTGTGACAGTAGTAGGTTTTGACCCCAGGGTTTTCACACTAGGCTACATCTCCCATGCTTTCTAATTTAAAAAAAAAGAAGAAAAAAAATTTAGACAGGATTTTACTAAGCTGTCCAGACTGGGCTCAAACATGCATCCCTCCTGCCCGCCCCAGCCTCCCAGAATGCTGGGATTATAGGTACTGTTGTGCCTGGCCACTGTTAAAGCTTTTGACCAGGAGATGGAAGGAGGGAAGGAAGAGGGAGGGGAAGAAAAGGGGTGGTCACACATGTTCCTGTGCCAGTCCCATGGTAAGTGCAGTCATTGCAAATGTGTACTAATGACTTTTAAGAAAATGTTAACAGGAATTTCCTGCACTGTAGCAAGTAGTGAGAAATGGGAGGGGCGAGTAGTTAACATGTCAACAAAGGAAATCAGATCTAGTTAAAAATACCCCAAAGCGAGGTAGGAAAAAAGACACAGAATAGGTAGGACAAACTGGAGAAATACCTTGGTAGTAAGTTTAAATCTAACCCTATTAATGGCCATGCTAAAGTAAATGGGCTAAATATTAAGAGCTGAGATGGTTAGAGCAGTAAACGCGAGCCAGCTCAGGCAGTGGTCCGCCCCTGTAATCTCAGCTGCTCCACAGAAGAGCACAGTTAGGAAAGCCCTGCGGTTACGGTTACGCCAGTGGGCTGTTAACAAAGCAGTTTTTAAGTTTCTACACCAGCATTCGGCAACAAAGAGTAGAAGAGAACTTCCTCAGACTGTTCAGAGCATCTATAAAAAACCTGCAGCAAAGGTATAACAACAAAAACAAGCATAAAACCCCAAACAAACATAAAACAACAACAGTAATAACCTAGAGCTAACTTAGTAAGTAGTAGTGAATTGGTTATTAATCCTAGTGTTGATTTATCTAGTAGTTGAAAAACTGATCCTGAAAATTAGGTTGATGTGTAAAGAACCTGGAATAGCCAGAACAGTTTTCAACAAGGAAAAACAAACAAAAAGCCCCTCTCAAAATAAACAAGACTAGAGGATTTCACCACTTGGTTATCAAGACTTACTATAAAGCTGCAGGAATTAAGATAGTGTCCTCTTGACCTAAGAGTAAGTAAATATAGATCAGTGGAACAGAATAGTCTGATTTCTGGAAGGTCTCAAAGTAATTTTTTTAAAGAAATCTTTTATCTATTTGTTTTATTTATTTGGTATAGGGTCTTGTTACACAGCTTACACCTCTGAGCTATCTTTCTTGGCCCTTAAAGTAATTTCAAGAAGGAAAGAATAGTCTTTTTTTGAAGTACTAGAACAATTGAACATCCTATGGGAGAAGAATCCTTCTGTAGACCTTATATAAAAATTAACTCAGTGTGATGAAAGGAAAGAAAAAAGTGAAAGAAGTGAAAGAGAAAGTTCAGTAAACGGGCCAGGAAGATAGCTCAATAGAATAAGCACTTGCCTGGCAAGTGAAGCGTCCTGAGTTCAATCCCCAGTACTGAAAAAAAAAAAAAAAAAGTTCAGTAAAAATTACAGTAGACTTAAGCTTACAGGAAAAAAACATAGAAGAAATTTTTATGATTTTCAGATAGATAATTTCTTAGGATACAAAACAAAAAAATGTGTGAACTAAACTTTATCAAGGTTAAAAACTTCATCTCAAAAGACACAGAGAAGAAAATGTGAAAACAAGCCACAGACCGAGAGAAGATTTACAACACACCTGACAAAGGACTTTCTGTCAGAATGTGTGACAAACTCTTTCAACTCCATTAAAACACTGATAAAGCAGCCCAGTGTGGTGGCACCTGCTTGCAACTGCGGCTCAGAGGAGGCTGAGGCAGAAGGTGGGAGCTTAACAACTTAGGGAGAGCCTGTCTCAGAGTTTACACAAGTAGTTGAGAATGTAAGCATATAAGAATGGAAGGATCTGAGAAGGGCCAAAGCACAGTCTGCAGGGTAACAAAATGTGCTGACTCCAACGAAACTTGTGCCTTAACATCAAAGAAGTTTGGGACTGAGAACCCATCCAAGTCACTGCACTGCAGAGACAGAAGGTTCAGTTCCCCAGGCTAGCTTTGTCCGTTCTACATCACTCCAAGACACGAAAAGCAAAAGCTGGGGAAAGCAAAAGGAGATGGAGAGGAAGTGCGTGATGGTTTGAAAAGCAGACAGAATGAAACCCATCCGCGAGGCTGAGGCCGAAAGGATTGTAAATTTGAACCTATCTGGGCAGCTTAGTGGCGGCCTGTCTCCAAGTTTTAAGGAAAAGAAAAAATATTTTGAAAACACTTTAAAAGGCATAAGGATGTAGCTTAGTGTGGAGGCTCTGCGTCAAGCCCCCTCCTGTGTTGCAACAACAAGAGCATCTGAACCACTCAGTAATAGAGTTGAGCACCTTTATGTTAATTTCTGTACTTCTCGTTGAAAGAGTGACTGTTTTGGAGGTAGGATGTGGGCCCACACACCGTACCTGGCTTTAAGACTGACCTGTTATGCTAGGTGTGGGGGTGCACTCCTGTAATGCAAGCACTGAGGCTTGAGGTGGCTGAGGCAGGACAACTGCAGTGAGTTCAAGGCCAGCCAGGGCTACAGAGTGAGACCCTGTCTCAAAAGAGATTGACTTTCTAATTTTTTTTTTTAAATGTATTTAGTACAGGGTCTATAAGGTCTCACTGCACAGCTCAGACTCGTAGTGATCTTCCTGTTTTCAGCCTGCCAAGCACAGGATTACAGGCGTGTGCCACCATGCCCAGTCCCAGTCACCGTCTCATTGTGCCCTGGGGCCCAGCTGGGGCTGGCGCAGCACGCCTGCCCGGTATCAAACCCCGGTCCCTGTGTCTGCCTAAGCAAGTGCTTTAATCCGCTGAGCTCTCTGGCCAGCCCATATGACTTTTTAATTTAAAATGTTAAAAATTGTTTCCACATTAAAACATTCAGATTTTTTTCAGGGGTGGAAAATCTTGCCTTTACAACTTGTAACAGTAGTAGGTTTACTATAGAGAACCCCTTTTTGTCTAGAATAACAGTTGTAAAAAAAGAGTGTAGCACATATGTGCACTTGAAGCGCGTCTTAGCGTTTTAGTCATTTACAGAGAGAGTGATAATGGAAACCTGGAAACCATTTAAAGGAAGACCCTGAGCAAAGTCCTATTGAAGCTGTGTACAGGGACCTTCCTTCAAGGTAGACTGGATTTCACATGTCCCCACATACAGCTTTAATTCTTTTATTTTCAGTACCAGGTATCGGACTCAGGACCTTGTGCCTGCCAGGCAGCTGCTGAGCCACTGAGCTATATGTCATGTACCACTCCCTGCAGCTTTGATGTATTTAGTCGTGTCTGGAGACTAGCATTTGACCCAAGATGATGTTAGCAAGGAATTTTTTTCATCAACAAGATCAGCATATATGCTGATATATATATGTTATATACAACATATGTTATGGCATGAAATCTGGTACATGTATGCAGTGTAGGGTAGTGGACGTGTGTGCTGTTTCTGTCTCCTCCACCAGCTCTCTGTGTTCCCTTTGCACTTGTCCCCGTAGTCCTCTTGGAGGAGGGCCGGCCGGTCCGCACCCGGCTGTGCTGTGTGCAGCACCCCGATGTGCTCCCTTTCCTCGCTGCTTGGCCCCCGTGTCTTCCTGCCTGCCGGCCACGGTGGTCTGCATTCCCCAGAGACCTTGCTACTGGCCTTGAGAACCACACTGCATCATAGTAGTGCGAAACTGCTTAGTAGGTGTATATGCCCAGCCCACTGTGTGTATGTATGTATGTATGTATGTATGTATGTATTTATTTATTTATTTAATGTGTGGCCAGCTCAGCCCACCAGGGGGCGGGCTGGCTGGCATGTGGTGCTGGGGGATTGAAACGCGGTCCCTGTGCTTTGCTTAGCTTGTTCTAAGTAGGTGCTTTAGACCACTGAGCCATCTCACCAGCCCACTGTGTGTATTCTTAACTATAAAAATCATATAGGAAATCTTGCTAATTATCAGAAAAAACTCTTTTTTCGTATATAGAAACCTCAAGAAGAACATGCTCCCAATGGCCCAGAACTCCTGAGGAAGAAACGTACGACTTTAGCTGAAAGAAATACTTGTCAGCTTTATATTCAGACTGATCACCTCTTCTATAAATACTACGGGACACGAGAAGCTGTGATCGCCCAGGTGCGTGTGCGATGATGCGCTATTTTAGTTTTCTGTTGGATCATGCTTCTGTGGTGCATACACTGTCTTGGAGAAAAGGAAGGGGATGTGGTGGAATCCACCAGGTAAGCGCAGAAATAATGGAAGGCAGTTAGGACGGCGTGCTCGGAAGCAGTGTGGGAAGCGCACTTCCTGAGGGAGGTGGTGCCTTGGAAGCTTGCCTTTGTGCTGTGCCGTGGGCTGGTGCTGAGGATCGAGTGCCAGCTGAGCCTGCGTACCTTTGAGAATGGCTTTCATCTGTGGACACAAGGGATCAAGGAGCCTTTCGGAGGGCTTCTGCTCTGGGTTATCCCGTGCCGAGCACTCTCTGGGGCTCCTCGTTGCGCTGTCTTCTGCATTCTTACAAATGTTCACACTTTGGAGGATATTCCTTCCCAGTGGTGTGAGGGTTCCCTGAAGGGAAGGTCAGGCGATGCATTTGGAGTCACAGGATTTGAAGCTGGGAGATGGGCTACCACCCATGGAAAGGATGGGCTCACTGTGGTGGCAGACACCAGCTTAGTGTTAGCTGTGTGTGCAAGCCAGGTGAGTCCATAGTGAGTTCAAGGCCAGCCTAAACGACATGGCTAGAAAAGCCCAAGTGATCACTCACTTAGGAGGTGGAACTGGAACTTGAGGAGAGTTAGCCTGGAGCTGTCGACGTGGAGTGCAGTGGGGGACTGGGTCCTGGGAGAAGCTACCGTGCTGTGTTCAGTGGCTAGGTGAGAGGGAGCACGAGAAAGTGGAGGGGCCTGGCAGGCCCGTTTCAGGGAGAATGCACAGTGAATTGTGTGATTGCGTAGAAGTTGGCTTTCAGCTGCTGGACTGAGCAGAAGTTGAGCAGAGGAGGCAGTAAAGCTTTCAAGAGATGTGAAAAAGACAAAAGAATCCAGTGGCTTAGAAATAACATGGATTTGGGGGCCTGGGGGACATAGGTGAACATGAGCGAGTTTGTAGGCCGAGGAAAGTGACTCAGTAGAGAAGCAGTGAAAGATACAAGAGACAGATGTAATGCTGTTGAGCACCCCAGCGCCTCTGAGAGCGCTTTGAACGTGTGGTGGAGGCTGGCATCAGCAAGAGGGAGAAGTTTGATTGAAGGCAGATGGAGACAGATAAAGATAGGGATGTTTAGAAGAGGGAAGGGGAGCCGAGTACTTAAAGTGCAGGTGGAATCAGGCCTGGAGTAGTGTCTGCACTTGTCGCCGTCAGAGAGGGTGGGACAGTGGACTGGCCGGAGTGTTGTGGCGGCAGCTGAGCCAGACAGAGCAAATGCTTGGTGGACACGGCAGCCGGGTGAGCGCTGCCTTAGTCCCGTACGTCACAGTGGCCCAGTTTGAGTCAGTCTTAGCATAAATGAAGACACTGCCCAACCTAAGGAAGCGCTGTGTGAAGAGGCACGGGCCTGTGACTGGGCGGACCGAGGAGTGGCTTTTACGGGACCGGGCAGGAGCAGGCTTTGCTTTTGCATTTGGCCAGAGAAGAGTCTGGGAAGCAAAGAGTATCACTAATCTTTGCTATTTTTTTGCCCAATCTGTGATGAGACATTTTAAAATCTGAAAATTGTGGGACATAATTAATTCCAGATTTTGGACTTGAAAGTTCATAATCTTTCTCCTACTTGAGAAGAATGATCGCTAATTGTTCTTTTTCTCAATTGACAGATATCCAGTCATGTCAAAGCGATTGACACAATTTACCAGACCACAGACTTCTCGGGAATCCGAAACATCAGTTTCATGGTGAAACGCATAAGAGTAAGAGCTTTCAAAGCTAAAGAAAATTAAGAAGTGAAGTAATAGGCCTGCTTATCAAAGAGAAAATGCTTGGTTTTTAGCTTCATGTTTATGTAACAAATGCTTTTAACAATGATTAAGTAATTTAAATACTTAGCTTGGACTGACTGACTGTTCATATGTACTCCTGGCTTGTACACATAAGGACACTTGGCTTCGTGGTTGAAGGATTAAATCTACAGGGTTTAAATCTGGACTGAACTAGAGATGAAGAACAGCAGGTTTCTGTCTGATCAGTACACCATTAGTAAAGCCCTGAGCCCCTCAGGAACTTCCTGGAAAACGAGATGCGTTTTTCAGACTCTTATGTTATTCCCCAGCTCAAGATTTGCTTTGTGGGGACTGGGGATGTAGCTCAGTGGCACAGTGCTTGCTTGGCAAGTGTGAGGCCCCAAGTTCAATTGTTGGTACCCCCTCACCAAGAAAAAAAAGATTTGCTCTGTGGTTCCAGGGAAGGAGCATAGATACAGTGTTAAAACCAGAAGTTGGAAAAATACTTATGCCATAATTTTTTCTGAAAGTTTGTATCAAGTTTTAAGAACCCTTTCAGGAAAGAAAACCATATTTTTCTTAATTAATTTGACCACGAAACCTTTTTTGTGTTAATATTGCCCAAGATTCCAGAAACTATCAGTTTTTCAGAAGAGCCGCTTCGGAGTCCCAGGGTCAGTGGTTATGAGCTTGACTGTGGCAGATTATAAGTAAATAAATGTGCCTGGCAGGTGCAAGGTGCTGAGTCAGCTTCCAGTACTAGAAAAAACAAAAAGCCTATGTTACGAATTGAGCTACTTGTTTCAGAAATTTTCTGAGTTTCCTGAATGTGCATGTACATTTTTTTAAGACTTTATACACTGAATATACAGCCTGAGTTTTTTTTTAAATCTATTACAAAAGTATTTGCCACAGTGTTCTTTATATTTGTTTCCCTGTTTCTCTTAAAACATGGTTGACTAGATAAATGTGTGTACTAGAAAATGATAGTGTATGTAATAATGTAGCGGCAGGCGGCTCTCCTTTTTAAAGGCAGTGTAATTAAATCTTAAATTGGATTGTCTCACGGTGAAATATAGTGTATAGACTTGCAATGTAAGAGCTCTTTGTAGTCAGCTACTTTCGTGCACTGAGGATTGTGTCCAGCCACAACTGAGTGAGTGAAAGTGCTGCGCAGCACGTAGAATCTGGGTGTTACTGCCTAGTGAACAGAGCAGTGAAATCTGCAGTAGAAAGCAGAGGATGGCCGAACAAGTTTGGTGAAGCATTTTTTTTTTTTTGAGACAGAGTCTCACTGTGGTGTAGCTGAGGTTGGCCTTGATGCCTCGGCTTCCTGAGTGCTGGGATTATAGGCGTGCACCACACCTGGCTGGAGCACATTTTTTTTTTTTTTTTTTTAAGAGAGAGAGCAGAATATATTTATTGGAGGAAAGACAACTCCTGTCCAAGAGGAGGACAGAAGGGGGACCCAAGTGGGTTGGTTGCCCCAGAAACACCTTTTTCAGAAGTAAAATGGTTCGCATTCTGGAAAAGAAATGCTTGTGTACACATGAGTGGTGTCTGCTTGCTTTGAGATCTTTATTGAGATTAAAACTGTTATTTGTTAATTTTTTGGTTGTTTGGAAACATTGTCTCTCTGTAGTCCAGGCTGGGCTGGAGCTCTGGGCGGTCCTCCTGCCTCAGTCTCCTGAATTCCAGGGGTGTGCCTGGCTTAGAATCATAGTTTAAATCTCATTTGTTAAGGGTGTATGTAATTCATTAAATAGTTTAAAATTTGTATTTGATCAGTAAATATTTAAATATTAATAATATATTTCTAACGTGTAATCAGATAGCCAGTGTTACGGAAGTATCAGAGAATTTCATTTTTATGTTCAGTAGTAGAAAGCTGTCTGTGTTTTAAATTATGGGTGGTTTTATAATATACATGTGGTTGCCTTTGAATCTTTTTGTGTTCTGGGGCTGACTACAACTGAATGTGTTTGGCAGTCAGTGGGTAGGGCAGAGCTCTGGGCTTGGCACAGAGGTGTGTGCCTGCAGCCTTAACACGGAGGGAGGTGAGGCAAGGAGCTCCCAAGCCCAGGTCCCCTCCAGGGAGCTCCTGAGCCTCTAGCTCAAAGCCTGAAATAAAAAAAGTGGCTGGGGATGTGGCTCGGTGGCAGACTGCCGTGGGTCGCAGTCCTCAGCTCTGTGGCCGGCCCGGTGCGGGGCGGCGTTGGCTGCCCCGCAGGGGCCGCTCTAGGCCTGAGGCACCCGGGGCCGCACCCCGTAGCGAGGCGAGGCGCGGCGCAGGGGATTTGCTGATGCTGGTGGCCTGATGTCTCTTAGATCAACACAACTGCGGATGAGAAGGACCCCACAAACCCTTTCCGTTTCCCCAATATCGGCGTGGAGAAGTTTTTAGAGCTGAATTCGGAGCAGAACCATGACGACTACTGCTTGGCCTACGTCTTCACGGACCGGGACTTCGACGACGGGGTGCTCGGCCTGGCCTGGGTGGGGGCGCCCTCAGGTAGCTGCGCGCCCCCGCCGCGCACGCGCGGTGCGCAGGGGCCTGGGGCCTGGGGCCTGG
>NW_004524602.1:17122152-17143729 GCF_000260255.1 Octodon degus
GGCCCAGGGCTTTGCGCTGAAGCAGGTACAAGAAAGGCCTTTGCATTTGGCGCCTTCAGGGGCAGAAACAAACGATCGTATGCGACTGTTTCTTCATGAAAGCTAAATGCCATTTAATGTGCATTATATATAACCACTAATATATATTTAATTTTCGGAATAAGCCTGGGAGTTGGAAGGGAACAGCTGCTCGTGCTGTTGTCTGTTGTGCAGGGAGCTCAGGAGCAGAGAAGGCCTGATGGGGCAGCAGGAAGGGAACCCTGCCTTTGTTGTTGTCTTATTTCTAGTGTTTGTTTTAACTAGTGGAAAGTGCTAGGCAGGCCTGGTGGCCTATGCCTATAGTCCCAGCGCTGGAGAGGCTGAGGCAGGAGGATGGTCACAGGTCCAAGGCCAGCCTGAGCCACAAAGTAAGATCCTGTCTCTAAAGGACAGAGGGAGGGAGAAAGA
The DNA here is from genome assembly GCF_000260255.1 of Octodon degus. Classification (NCBI taxonomy): domain Eukaryota; kingdom Metazoa; phylum Chordata; class Mammalia; order Rodentia; family Octodontidae; genus Octodon; species Octodon degus. Next base: position 17,122,600 of record NW_004524602.1, read on the forward strand.
GAGGGACAGAGAGAGGGAGGAAGAGAGAAGAAGAAGTAGGGAGGTGGGGAAAGTGCTGCTTGAAAAGAGATCTAGGTCAGAGCCCCACTCCCCATAGCTCCCCTGGCATCAGCCACTGCCTGGACCTGCATTCTACTGCAGTCTCCATGGTAACCCTGCAGACTGTTCACTGAGGTAGGACTGTCTCCTCCCAAACATGGGTCACAGAGCTGTCATCATGATGTGATCAGTTCAGCCCCTTAGCTTAGTTGATTAGTTGAAAGATAAATAGACCTGTGGTACTGCATAAAGCCCCTACCCCCAGTTACTCTTCTCTTGATGCTGGGACAAATACCCAACACCCAAAACTGAGGAAGGAAAGGTTTGCTGGCTCCAAGGCAGTGGCACGTGGCAGAGGGCAGCAGGAGCAAGGGCCGAAGCTTCAGTTCCAACAGCTAGCTAGCCCCTCTCCTGCCTTACATTGTAATGCAAATTACCTACCTCAGGGCAGGTGCAGAACCCACACCCACAGTAGTGTTTCAACTCCAGGAGCCACCCCAGGACTGCTTGAGGCTTTGGGGATATGCCTAGACACAAGCCATAACGCCCCCTTTTTTGCGTTCTGGGAATGGAACCAAGGCCCTTGTGCTTGCCAGGCAGGCCCTGTACCACTTGGCTGTCTCCTCGCCCCTACTTCTGATTCTTGCTTTCTTATTTTGAAGAATGGACTTCCGCTTTATCCATGGTGAGATGTTCTGTGTTCTCATTACCACGAGTTTACTCTTTGCTTTTTAAAAAGATGTTTTCATTGGCCATACTTGCAGCACACACATAGTGACTGTTCATCATGGGGGTTGATGCCCGCCCACCGCACGTTCAGTATTCTTTCCCTGCCCTGCCCCTCCATTCTTGTTTTTGTTAGGCATGGTTTAAGTTTCTAAGGTATACTGTATTTTCTTTCTGTATTTCTTGCTCTTTTACGTGTGTGTCTTTCTGAGGCAGGGTCTCCCTGCTCAGTCCAGGCTGCCTTGAGCTCACTTTGTAGCTAGGCTGGTCTCCAACTCTGGCTCTTTTTCTTAGAGCCAGCAATGAATATCCTAACTGTAGCATCCAAGGCTGCTTGTTTTTCTTCCACGTTGTGAGGTGAACTCAGTTCATGTTACTGAGATGCAGATTATGTCGTGAGCTGCACAGGATAGTTCATGGTTGTGACAGGGTCCTTTGCAGTCTCCTGTTCTTTATTTGCAGTGTCCACAAGTTGTTCAGCTCTGTCTTTCCTGAGATGTTTTACATTTTTTTCATCTTTATATCTTCAGGGCCTTTGTACTGAGCTGCATCCCTGCCTGTTTGTTTGCTTTCCATTTTGAGACAGAGCCTGCCCGAGTTGCCTGGAGTGGGCTCAACCTCGGGATCTTCTGTTTTGGCCTCCCAGAGTACTGGGATTATGGGCATGGACTGCCACACTGCTATACCTTGCAGTTTTGTGTCTTTTTTTTTTTTTTTCCCTGGGACAAGGTCTCACTGTGTAGTTTAAGCTTGCCTTGAACTTAATAGTTCTCCTGCTTCACCCTCCCAAATGCTGGGATTACAGGCATGAGCCACTATGTCCACCTTATATTTTATTATTATTATACTCCGAAATCTTTTCTCCTCCTCAGATAGTTGGATGACTTAATCACAGAGTTTATGATCTTTCTCCCTGCTCACTAGGAAGTGCTGTAAAAGCCCTGGGCCTCCCTGTGTGTTTCCCACAAATCCGGCAGCTCTCAAGGCTCACCTGGGTGCTCTGTGGCGTGCTCCACAGGCCAGCAGCTTGCTTCCTCACCTCTGAAGTGCCAGGTGGAGACGTGGATCTGTGAGCCTCACCTGTTCACTCAGGGGCTCTTGTGAGCACTGACCCTTCACCAGTGGTTCCTGCACGCACTGAAGGCTGAGAACCACCATGCTTGGAGTGTAAAGCTTGCCTGCAGAATGTGTGCAGAGCCCCTGAGGGCTGACCTCAGGCTGAGCACTTTGCTGCCTGCGCTCTAGGTGACTGTCCCCTTAGAGCACCCTGGGCCTGTAGGAGCTTGGGCAGACACGTCCACGCCTGGTTGTCTGCGTGCAGGTGCCTCGTGCTTTAAAAGCAGGCCTGGCTGCCCCCTTTCATACACTGCGGAAGCAGAGCAGGTGGCAGGATTCCCAGGCCCCTGCCCCTCTGTCGTGGGGGAATCTGAGTTTCCCAGCTGATGGGGCTGTGGGCTCTGGGAACCCTTCTTTTGTCTAGTTGTTTGTGACAGTTGTACCACAGTTTGTGGCACTGTCATCTTCCTCAGGGGACACAGGAGTAGTTCGGGTGTGGAAATGTGAGGCATTGCTTCTGTCTTCGTTGTTAGGCTTTTTTTCTTTTTTATGGTTAGGCTCTTTTTAGAGTGAAGCAGGAGCCTTCCTGGGCACCTCCCGAGCAGAGATGCTTCGAGTGGCCCGAGTGAAGAGCGCAGCGCCCCTCCCAGCTGGCGCCTGCACTGCCCCTACGCTCTGCTGTTTGTTCTGTGCTGTAACCTTTCCCTCTTCTTCAGGCCTGAGCCTTTACTCCACATCCAGCCCCAGACTCCAGATCCTCGCAGCACTTTTATTCTCAGGCTCGCTGGGGAGGGTGGTGTAGGGACTGTAGAGTAAGGGCAGAGTGAGAGGGGAGCGGGTCCACGTTCCTCAAGCCCCGCTTGTGCCATGTTGGCAGCGTTCTCCTTTGCTACCCAAACTAGCTTTGGTTTTTTGTTGTTGGCTCAGCCCACCCTTGGGGTGGGGCTGGTGCAGCCTGTGGTGCCAGAGATTGAACCATGGTCCACTGAGCTGTCTCGCCAAACTCCCAATCCAGTTTTGTGTTTGACACACATTTTCTGTGATGAAGACGCACTGTATATGTGGTCCCCTGGACTACTGCAGTGCCTTTGTGAGGTGTGTCAGTGTCTGTGTTGTGTAGATGAGGAAAAGTGAGTTCTGGGCCTGGTCATCTGCCTCTTTTTCTTTCCCCATTTTCCTTTTCAAGACAGGATTTACTTACTGTGCAGCTCAGGCTGGCCTTGAGCTCACCTTGTAGCACAGGCTGTTCTTGAACTTGAGTGATCCTCCTGCTTCAGCCTTCCGAGTGCTAGGATCATAGGCCTGTGCTACTATGCCCGGCTAGTAATTGCTTTTAACATGAATTAAAAACAATTTTGTTCTCATTTTTATTCACGATTTGTATTTTTCAGGATGATGGTGCGTAGCAGAATGTTAGCATATAAAGCAGTTAGTGAGCTTGAGTTATGATTGAGTGTAGTGTGGTATCACCAGTGGTGGGTCTGCCACACCAGAACTAGATGCAGAATTTTAGCAAAATTAAATGATAATTTAAAAATTAGATGCAGTATTTTGTTTTTCCTGTGTGAGTTACTTCAACGTGTTTTACTAATCTGAAATAAATATTAAACAGTCATTATTAAGATAAGCAGCTATAAGAAGCTAAACAAGACAAAAATTACAGAGACTGTATTTCAGAAGAATACAGTTAAATTTATATGATCTTTCCATAAATTAGCTAGGTCTTAAAAATGCTGAGACTGTTACTAGAATTTTAAGAATTTGCCTATTTACTTAAAAAAAAAAAAAACCCCGATGAAGGTTGACAGTGTAGTCTTCTGTGCTTAATTCACATTTGACAGTATTATATTGGCTGAATTTATATATGACCAATCTTCACGAGAGCAGGGTATGAATTTGTTTAAAACTAAAATATGTGAATTCGACTTGTAATTACTGCCTGCACAGTACTTACTGCGTGTTTCCTTCTTCCAGAATGGTGTAGTTCTGTGGACATGCCTCCAAAAGTAGCCACAGAGTAGCTGAAGTGTAGTACGCCTGGTTGGTGGTGCACACCTGTGATCCTACCACTCTCCCTTTTAATCCATTTGGCATAATTATTATAATTTTTTAATTATTTTCTTTTCTACACAGAGTTTATGTTGCATCTCAGGATAAGGAATCACATAGGCACATTCCTGCTGTTTACAAAAGTGACTTTCTCAGAGTCTACTTGTGAATATTTTGTTAGCTTTCTTTTATTCAACTTAAATCAGAAGTAATTTTTTTAAAGATGAAAAGATACAGATTTTGACTATAAATAACAGTATGTTCAAATTTAAAGGAAATTAAGTAGTATTCTGCTAAATTAAAGAAATTTGAAGACATTTTGAGAAGGAACATTATATGGCTTTTTTTTTTTTGGCTTTTTTTTTTTTTTTTTGAAACAAGGTATTGCTATGTAGTTTGGGCTGGGCTTGAATTCACTTAGTAGTCCTAGCTGGCTGCAAACGCAAAGCTATCCTCATGCCTCAGCCTCCCGAGTGCTGGGATTTTAAGTGTGTACCACCACACCAAGCTTGTGTAATAGCTTTGTATCGCTTAAGGGAATTTTTGTCGGGTACCATCAGAACTTTATTTGGAATGATTTCTTAATCTTGGACCGAAGAAACTTTTGAGTATTTGACATATTTGATTACTAGTTGTCTTTTAGGTTGAAAACATCAAAAGTTTTAATTTAGCTCTTTAGTATTAGCTCTTTGAGGAGTGGAATGAAGTAGACAATTAAACTTTTTCTCATTCTGAATTTAGGAAGCTCTGGAGGAATCTGTGAAAAAAGTAAGCTGTATTCTGATGGTAAGAAGAAGTCCCTGAACACTGGGATTATCACTGTCCAGAATTACGGGTCTCACGTGCCTCCCAAAGTCTCTCACATAACTTTTGCTCATGAAGTTGGACATAACTTTGGATCTCCAGTGAGTACTGCCCAGCTTCTAGAGTTTTAGATGTTGTTTGCCTTTCATTTTACGCAATTTTCTTTGTTTACAGTGAAAAAAAGTATGTAGAAATGGTTGTTGTTTATATGGTGGAGCATGGTATTATACTCAGTCATATTAAGAGATAAAGAGTGTTTGTAGTTCAAGTAAGAAATGTAAACTTAACAGTGTCAGAGCTTTATGAAAGAAAGGGGTTTTGTCTGGTGTGTTTGGACAAAAGAATATCTGTACCTCTTTTGCTAAGAGAGTGTCCGGTAGTATGTAATGCTCCCAGCATGTCTGAGTGAGACTCCCTTTTTACTGTCTGAAGTACACTGAGGATCTTTAGCAAATTATGCGGTGGCTTTTCCTTTGTTTTTATTAATGCATTATTAAGGTTTACTTGGATTTTTCTTCTTCTGCTGTGGAGGAAACCTGGTGTTTTACAATCTTTTATTGTGATAAATTTCTAACTCACACTGAAGAGGAGAGCATTCCCTTTATCCAGAGCAGGAACTGGCAAATCAGTAAAGGCAGGGCTGGGAGAGACTACCCAAGGAAGCCATTTGTAAGCAACCTCAGCTAATTCTGTGCTGCTGTGAGAACCGGTTCAGAGAGCAAAATCAGGAAGTGAGGGGGGAACAGAGGAGATGCTGCCTTGTGGAGTCTGGGGCAGAGGAGTGTGGTCAGGTTTTCTGGACAGACACTGCCACTTTGTAGTTCTTCTGTGGTTTCTGCTGTGCTTGTCAGGGGTGGCCTCACTGATCAGGTGTGACATTGCTGTCTCTTCATTGTTATAAAGAAAAAAAGAGGGCTGGCCAAATAGCTCAGCAGATTAAAGTACCTGAAAGCTGGTGCAGGGGCTGGGGGTTTGATCCCCAGGCCTGCTGTGCTGGCCCTGACCCTGGGGCTTGCTGGGATGGCAACTCGGTGTGGGGGTGCGCACCTGTAGTCCCAGCTCTTGGAACGCTGTAAACAGGTGGATCACTATGAGTCCGATCTAGTAGTGAGACCCTGAACACCCTGTACACCCTGCCCTAAAAGTACAAAAAAAAAAAAAAAAAAAGTAGGGGAGGTAGGTGCCATTTCTCAGGGCTTCTTTGCTGGGCACGTGTGGCATAGATACCTTAGTTAGGGAAAGTTCGTTGGGAGCAGGACTGTAAGGGGTAGTGTGTGAGGTTAGTTGGGACCCAGACTTGGGGAGGGACTGAAGTGGCTGCAGAGATGGCTGAGGTGTGGAGATGCAAAACCAGTAATCTTGGCTAAGGATGGACTGGATGGTTAGAAAGGAGTGAATTAACTGCAGGGTTCTGTAGAGATAATCAGGGACCACTGGGAAGAGTGAAGGGGCACAGCCATGGGGTGTGGTGAAGAAACGGAAGAGTTCGGGAGCGGGAGGAGGACCAAGTGGGGAGGAACAGGAAGAGGAGAAGGGGGAGACTTGCCTCTGTCTGGGGAAGTCACCCAGTGGTTTCCTGAAAAGAGATCTTTTATCCATGTAAGTATTGACTTGAAACCAAGGGCCTGAGGGTGGAACCAGAAAAGGTCAAGGTGGATTAAGTGAAGGAAGTGTGTGACCGGCAGGATAGGCAGGAGCAGGGCCTTTCGGGATCTTCTGGAGAGAACTGGCAATTTTATGGGAAAGAATCAGGTGAATTAGCGGCAGAACCTAGCTTCACTCGGGATGGTACCTGTTGAGGAGGGTCTTACAGAGGGACCGTCATCAGGTGCTGTGGATGACTGGGACAGGTCCTGGGGGTTTAAGTCTCTTAATTATGACACGTGTTAGCCAGACTGTTTTCATAAGCTGGGTGTCAGGTGCAGATGTCAGCAGCGTGTTGAAGTTCTCTTTGCACCTCTTGCAGAACTGAGCGATAATTGCTGATGGGCTGGCCTCTGGGCTGAGGACTGGCCTAGCGGAGAGGTGTGGCCATAGAAAAGCTCAAATAGGCTGGGAAGGTAGCCCAGCGGTGTAAGGGGAAGGACAGTGAGTGGCTGTTGGGATGAAGCCAGCGGGGAGGTGTCCCAGCCCCTTGGGCTGAGATGAGGGAAAGGATGGGCGCTGATGTGGGGGCTGGGAGTGTGGTGTGAAGGTGGCTTAGGCAGTGGCTGCATTCAGGGTGGTCAGCGTAGTTGACAGCTAGGTGAAGGTGTCTCACCCTGAAAGGGGAGCAGGACAGGTGGGAAAAGGCGTGGACTACATCGGCGCCAGGTTGGGGGTGTTAAGGGCTGGAGGCCTCAACCCTAATACCCACAGCAGAACTGGGGTCCAGGGGCCAGTCCTTGGAAGGTAGCAGTGTGCAGCAGCAGGTCCATAGCCACTAAAAACGGTGGACCTGCTCTCCACTGGAAGTTCCCTGGAGCTTGGTGTCTGAGATGTTCCAGGGGGCCTCGAGAGTCTTTGGGCAGCTTCAGTCGTGGATGGCCAAGCCATGCAGGGCCCAGAAGGAGCTGGGTGGGGGTCACTGGGGGCTGCCAACATGAGTTAGAACTAGTTGAAGCCAATCTGAAGCTGGCAGGCGTGTAGTCTGAGAAATTGGGCACAGGGTGGCCTCTGAGCCCTGAGGGCTCCAGGCAGGGCTTGAAGGGCCTTTCTGGGGGGGTGCCATGTCCGGGTTCCTGGGCCAGATGGAGTATGCAGAGGTGTGGAAGGGAGCACACTTGGAGGCTCTGTGAACCGTCCCGGCCGCTTCTGCACTCCTGTGGGAGCAGAGTCAGCAGGTCGCGGGTCGACAGGGACCTCCTGGGGCAGGGAATGCTGCCATCTCGCAGGATTTGGGGGCAGAGAATGTGGCCCCAGTTCTTGGGATGGGAGATGCTTGTGGACGTGGCTCTGTTCTTTGTGGGTTACCCCGTACTTGTCGTGCGTGGCCTCACCTGTGGGGTGTGACACAAATCCTTCTATGAGAGAGAGACCTTTCAGCAAATACTTTTATACTTTGGGGGCCATATTTGGTTTCTGTTGAATATTCTTCGTTGATTTTGCAATCCTTTGAATATGGAAAGCCACTCTTCACTGAGGGTGTGTAATTCCAGGCTGTGGGCTGTAGCTACCAACCAGTGAGTCAGTGATGATCAGAGTGCTGCCGGATCTACTTAGTGTATTCTTTTATTTTTCTTGCTCAGTTGTTTAAAGCAAAATAACCTATGCTTAATATATTTCAGTATACACTTCTGAAAAAAAGTAGACTTTTTAATAATATAACCACAGTGTGATTGTTATATATACTTAACACAGTGAACATTGCTCTTTGGTATCTCTGACATCCAAAACCTCGGTCTATTACATTGATTCTTCCGTGACCTGAAGATCAGTACTACGCAGCGCTAGGAAGCACTGGAAGGCACTCTGTGACTTGCTCTCTGGGTAGCCAGGCTGTGGGTTTGCCCTACAGCTTGGACACATCGTTTGCAGGCCCTGAGTGTGTGGCTCGGTGGTAGGCCCCTGCTTACCTTGCCTAGGCTCACGGCTAACCCCAGCAGCTAACTGCAGATATTGCTCCATAAAGACGTAGTGTACTTCTGCGTCAGATCTGCAGACGCACATCTCTGATTTCTTCAGGTTTGTAGAGTATCCCATGTTAGTAATTGCTCCACTAAGTCCCACTCTGAATTCAGAGTTTATCATCAAAGCAGAGTGTGAGCTGAATTGTGGCATTCAAAGCCTGTAATCCCAGTGGCAGAGGTTTGCAGGTTTGAGGCTCACCTGGGCTTCATAGTGACTTTTGAGTCTGCAAGACTCTGTCTCAGAAAAGAAACCCAAAAAATCCCTAAATTTTGAGATAAGCAGAGAACTGCTGCTGCTTGCCAGGGTGCACATTCAGATACACAGGCGGCCCTGGCTCCAGGCCTGGCCGGGGCATTGTGCTCCCTGCCTCCCCTTCGATCCGCCAGGTCAAAGCCTCTCGCGTAAATCACCCGGCAGCCCCACAGTACAGTTTCAGGTTGGTTTTGCAGGCCTGTCTCTGTAGTTCTTAGTGCCCTTGGGAGGCCTCTGCTGACTGCAGGAGCAGGCACTGTGCCCCTGCGCGGGCAGCTTCCCTGTCCAGATTGCTGTCTTGGTCCGTGTGCCGTGCGGGTGGTGTCCTCCCCCTTCCTTCGCCTGTCCTGCTCCTTTTGCTTCTCATGCCGCACTGCTGAGGACGTACACGCTAACGTTTCTGCTGTTGGACTTTCTATTACATGGACATGGGAAGCTGTAGCAGAGTTTTATTGAGTGTAGTAAGATCAGCAAGAACCACACACTCTGACACCTGAGTCCGTCTCCCTGCGTGTACCTGTACTGCTACTTTTTCCCTGAAGATTCACATTGCTTACATTTATTATCCTTTCTCAAATATTCATTGTATACCTATTGTAAACTGCTTTGTAAGCTTGTTATGGGAAGTTCTAGTAAAAAATGAAACAACTTTCTTGTCTCAGTATGAAAATTGTAATGCCTACCCACCTTTACCAGACTCCTCTTTGGATAAAGATGGTTCTAACTATGCCACTTCTTTTTAAAGCCTGTGTCTCCCACCTGCAGGCAGTGCTGATGTGATCTGAGCTTGCTGTCTGTCCCCGAGTCCAGGCCAGTCTGTTTTCTGTGTGGTCCCCTCCCCTCCAGTCAGGCCCTGCAGCAGGCTCTTCACCAGGACAGCTACTTGTCTCTGCCTTGAAATCGTGATCCAGGTTGTTGACTGTGTGATTCTGCCACTCAAAAGGTGTCCAACTCTGAGGAGTAAATGGAGGATTTACAGAGTGTAGTGTGTATATTTGGGATAAAAGAGTTATGTATATTTGAAAAATGAACATTTGAAAAAAGATAAGTTGTACTTCTATTTTTAATATAAAAAAGTCTTGAACAGCCTAAATGGACCCACAGTTGAAAAATACTGTAGAATGCAGTTATTTTAAAAGCCTTCCAGTGCTTTCCACTTGAAACTGAAGCACAGGGTGGATACCTGTGTGCATGGCAGAGGCTGGATGTCCCGCCAGCGTGCAGCACAGCCACAGACAGGTATTGAGGAAATAGATCAGTGTTAGTAATGTTGGCAATGGTTGCTAGTAGTAATCCTTGCAGGCCGTAGATTATAACTGAATTTTCTTGATCCAGTTTTTGAGTTTCTAAATTTTTAGAAGCATATTTTTTTAAAAGTGGATTTTCTTTCTTTCTTTCTTTTTATGTACTTAGTACAGGGTCTCCAGGGCCTCACTACACTGATCTGACTCATAGTGATCCTCCTGTTTTCAGCCTCCTGTGAGCTGGGATTACAGGCTTCAGCCGCCACGCCCAGGCTCAGCTGCAGTTCCAGTGCACCCTGGGGGCAGGGCCGGCAGGGCAGTATAAGTGTATTTTTTAATAGACAATAGCTTTTCTGTTTTTTTAATTGTTTTTTAATCAAAGTAAGGTTGTAGGGGTTTTTGTTGAAACTTTACTCTTGATTTGAGCCTTCCTAACATGATTTAGTGGTCCAGTCAAAGTGACGTTTGGTGGTGTTTTTTGGTTTTTGTACTGGGGCTTGAACTCAGGACCTTGCATTTGCCAGGCAGGTGCTCCTGTCGCAGCACTATGTCCCCAGCCCTGTTTTGTTTGTTTTCATGCTTGCTTTCTTCCCTTATCTGAGGATGGTCACAGAGGTGGCCCTCAGCTCCTGGTGCTTCATTTGCGTGTCTTTAAGTGGGCCTTGCCAAGCAGGAAGGTTGGAATTGCTGCTCTTTGTGGACTGTGAAAGGCGGGAGGGCTGGAGCAGTGATTGTCTCAGCCAAGTATTTGTATATTTTCCGTGTGTTGGACACAAATTGTTTATTGACTTGAAAGGTGGCAAACTATTCTGTGAGTGACATGACTGGGCTTTTCACCCCTAGAATTTCAGTGGTGAGAGTAGTGCTGTGCTAGTGCTGTATTTTACCAGAAGATAAACCACGTTACACAGAATGAGAACGTGGCAGTACATAACACTGGAGGATGGTAGAGTTGCTAAACGCTGACTCTAGGCTCAGAAGAAGGGTAAGAAGTATCAGGCAGAGCAAGGAGGATAGTGCAGGCCACAGTCTTAGTGCAGGTCATTGCCTTAGACGGGGGAGGAGAAAAAGAAAGCAGCTCAGCTGGCCGCCCTGGGCGTTGCACTCGGCTGAGAGTGCGGTGGGCTGTGAGTGTATAAAGCAAGATTTCGCTTACGTAACTAGCACTCCAGAACACAGTGTTTTTGCAAAGCCTGCTTGTTTAAATGCATTATTTCCAGGAGAGCAGGGTCTGCTGGGGTCTGCTAGTGGTCTGTTGCGTGACTTGTGTCGCATGAATGCTTTTACTTGGGTAAAATGCAGGGAGCTGTGCTTTGGTACTCTGAGACTTAGCAGTGAGATCCACCAAGTTAAAAACACTCAGCACATAACATTCCCTGCTACATAGAACTTTGTGTCCTGTATTCTGAAAAGCAGCAATTTTGTCTTTTGTGTGGAGTTTTGTTTTCTTTCTTTGAGACAGGGCCTCACTATATAGTGCAAGCTGGCCTTGAACTCTCTTATGTAGCCCAGGCTGGCCTCGAACTCACAGTAATCCTCCTGCCTCAGTCTCCTGACTGCTAGGATTACAGGTGTATACCACCACACTCAGCTTGGATTTTTCTTTCTTTCTGTAAAAATGTATATGGTGCAAAGTCTTACTACATAGCTCGGACTCGTGATCATCCTCCTGGCTTCAGCCTCCCCAGTGCTGGAATTACAGGCATGCGCTGCCACGCCCTGGACTCTGTGGCCAGCTCAGCCCTCCCTGGAGGCAGGGCTCAAGTGGTATATGGTGCTGGGGATTGAACTGTGGCCCCTGTGTTTGCCTAAGCAGGCACTTTAGTCCACTGAGCTATCTTGCTGGCCCCCTTGGATTTTTCTTAACTTCATTTAAAATAGATCATTGTGGGGCTGGGGAGACAGCTTGGCAGTAAGTGCAAGGACCCAGGTTTGATCTCTGATGCAGCATGCCATGCCCTCTGAGTCTGGGTGTGGTGGCACATGCCTGTAATCCTAGTGCTGGGGAGGCTGAGACAGGAGGGTCACGACAAGTCGGAGCTGTGTATTGAGATCCTGCACCAAATTAATAAATGAAAGAATAAATAAATAAATGATTTAAAAATAGATCTTTTTTTATCTGCAGTCTGCATATTTACTGTTCTTGGGCTGTGGCTCCTACGCATGGCCCTGGGCTAGGCTCCTCTGTGTCATTTCCCTTTCCTTCTTCTCCGGATGAGTCAAAGCATGTAATTGCGCATAGGAGGTGGAGACTATGTGGTGGTGGTACAATATTTTATATTATTATTACTAGTTTTAAAAGTAAATATTTAATAGACTTATGACAGCCTTATTTTTTTTTTTTTTCTTTGTGGTACCAGGGATCGAAGACAGCCTTATATTTAATAGACTTTTATGACAGTTTGTCCTCAATTCTAATCTGTATTTACAAAATTATAAATTATGGCTAGGCTTCCATGATTTTGCTCCTTTTCTAAGACAGTGGCCTCTAACACAGAAAATTGTTTTCCTGCTCATAATCTAAAACAATTGTAATATCCTTTCTAATGGAGCCTGTGGCTTCCTTTGTTCTTTTGATGAGAAAATTACATTTAATGAGATGACGTGGAAACCTTCGATTTCCTGCTCACATAACTCTGTATCTGTTTGACAGCATGATTCTGGAACAGAGTGCACACCAGGAGAGTCTAAGAACTTAGGACAAAAAGAGAACGGCAATTACATCATGTACGCAAGAGCAACTTCTGGGGACAAACTTAACAACAATAAATTCTCACTGTGTAGTATTAGAAATATAAGTCAAGTTCTAGAGAAGAAGAGAAACAACTGTTTTGTTGGTATGTATATTTTCTCAGCATTTCATTTTGAACATCTTCAAACATTGAGAAAGCTTAATAGGGCCGGTGAGATAGCTCGGCGGACTAAAGCACCTGCTTAGGCAAACTTAGGCAAGCACAGGGACCGTGGCTAGATCCCGCGTACCACATGCCACGCTAGCCCCACCCCTGGGTCGCGCTGAGCCAGCCACTGAGTCCAGGCCTAGTGGCACACACCTGTAATCCCAGTGCTGGGATGCTGTAATCAGGATCACTATGAGTCCGAGCTGTGTAGTGAGACCCTGTACCAAACACATTAAAAAAAAAGAGAGAGAAAGAAACAAAGCAAGGGGGCTGGTGAGATGGCTCAGTGGTCTAAAGCACCTACTTAGAACAAGCTAAGCAAACCACAAGGACCGCGGTTCAATCCCCCAGCACCACATGCCAGCCAGCCCCACCCCCTGGTGGGCTGAGCTGGCCACACACACACACACACACACACACAAATAAAAAAAAAAAAAAAAAAAAAGCTAGCTTAATGTATTACAGGGTGAGCACCCAGATGCCACTGAACTACATCACAGCACACTTTAGTTCTTATTTTACAATGTCTCTTTAGAAATGTTACCTAAATGGATCGTACAGCAAATAAACTCTTGCGTTGCCTTTCTTCACTTGCATGATTTCCTAGAGATTCGTCTCAATTGTTCCCTGCTCTTTCGTGTTGCTCAGAAGTACTCCAGGGTGTGTGGGTAACACTTTGACCATCTACCCTGGAAGGACCTTGCGGCTGTCTCCTGGGCTTGGCTGCTGTGAATAAAGCAGCTGTAAGGGCCACATACAAGTGTGAATGTAAGCTTTCAGTTCTTTGAGATGAATGACCCCCGAGTCACTTAGCAGGCCATCTGGGTAGGGGCTTGGCAGCAGCCCAGGTGGTTTCCTGTGTATGTTCTCGTGAGCACTGCGAGGATGTTCTCTTTCTCTTGCCTTGGTCTCCGAGTGCTGGCGTTGCAGGCGTGTGCCACTGGGCTCAGCTGACTTCACATGATTTTCACATGGATTTCTCTGATGACTAAGGATGTTGAGCAGCCTTTTGTGAGCTTGCTTCCTCTCTCTGACCTCTGGGGTGAAAAGTCATTATATACTTTTGGCAATTTCTTTTTTTAATTCTTTTATTTTTTTTATTTTTTAATTTTTTTTGGCGGAACCAGGGATTGAACTCAGGCCCTTGCACTTGCCAGGGAAGTGCTTATTTTACTGAGCTGTTTCCCCGGCTCCTCTTTTGGCAATTTCTAATGGATTTTTTTTTCTTTTTTGCATAATGAGTTTGGAAATTTCTTTTTTATTCATTCATGCATTTGATAGAGTCTCACTATGCAATTCAGACTTGTATTGATCCTCCTGTCTCAGTCTCCCCAGTCCTGGGCTTACAGGTGTGTGCTGCTGTGCCCAGTCTTAGTGGCTGGATCAGTATGACCGGACTTGGGGCCGGCACAGTGGTACCAGGGATCGAACCAGGGTCCTTGTGGTTGCCAGGTCAGCACTTAGACCACTGAGCTATCTGCCCAGCCCAGAAATTTCTTCATGTAGTCCAGATACTAATGACTTTTTAGATGTTAGTTGGCAGATATTCTCTCCCAGGCCATAGTTTGTCTTTTCAGTCTTTATAGAATCTGGCATTTTGTTTTATTATTATTATTAATTAATTTATTTATTTGCAGAACTGGGGGTTGAACTCAGGCCCTTGTGCTTGCCAGGCAAGCACTTATTCTCTTGAGCCATCTCCCAGCCCCAGTGGCGTTTTGTTTTAAAGACTTCTTTTTCTTTTAAAAAAAGAAATGATTAAAATTACATTGATAAGGGCTGGGGAAATAGCTCAGTAGAATAAACGCTTGCCTGGCAAGCGCAAGGCCCTGAGTTCAATCCCCAGTACTGCAAAAATAAATAAATAAATAAAATTGATAATTATATTTTATAATTGATTGGGTCTGTCTATATAGTCCCTTCTGGCGTCAAACTCACGGCACTCCTGCCTCAGCCTACGGAGTTCGGGGGTCACATGCATGTGCCACCACATACAGCTCTGTTGTCTACAGTAGAGAAGCACTCTGAAGATTGCAGATTATTTGTAAATTCAGTTTCCATAGTCAACTTGCTGATTGAAATAGACTTTTATGAAATGATGCCTTTTTTTTTTTTTTTTTTTTTTTAAATGTATTCAGGACAGGGTCTCCAGGATCTCACTACATAGATTGGACTCATAGTGATTCTCCTGTTTTCAGTCTTCCAAGTGCTGGGATTACTGGTGCGTGCTACCACTCCCAGTCTCAGTTGCTGTCTCAGCACACCCCAGGAGCTGGGCTGGCATGGCAGGCCAGGGATTGAACCCTGGCCGCTACGCTCTGCCTAGGCAGGTGCTTTAATCCACTGAGCTGTAGGCTGGCTCTTAAAGTTGACTTTTAAAAGTGATTACATTGCTGAGCATGGTAGAACATCCTGGGACCTCAGCACTACAACCTGTCATCAAACAGAAAACTCAGACTGCTTTGTAGGCATTATAAGAGATAAATATATTAGCTCCTTAAATTTATTGAAGTAGGTATCAATTGTAATTTTTGCATCTAAATTGTACCTTTTCCATGTATTGAAGCTGTTAGCAAATAGCTGAATGATTCTTTAGGAGATGAAAATGTGCCAGAGACTTGTTGCATTTTCTGTCTTTTTTTCCTTTACTCATTCACCATTTTCTTTTCTCCCTTTGTCGCAAAGCTCTAAAGAGTTGGTGAATTTTAAACAGATTCCAAGTAGCACACTGACCTCCCTTGTGGGTTTTCTGCAGAGTCTGGCCAGCCCATCTGTGGCAATGGAATGGTGGAGCAGGGTGAGGAGTGTGACTGCGGCTACAGTGACCAGTGCAAGGACGAGTGCTGCTTCGATGCGAACCAGCCTGCGGGGAAGAAGTGCAAGCTGAAGCCGGGCAAGCACTGCAGGTAGCTCTGGGCCCTCGGCGCTGTGGGCCATCCGGGGCTGGCCTGGAGAGATGTGTGTGCTTTGGACGCTTGTCTTTGTTGTGCTGTTTCACTTATTTTTCTGAAATGACCTTCAGTACCCTGTTGTTGGTAGGTGGAACTGCCCGTGATCTGTGTGGTGGGTGCTAAAGGGCACCGAAGGGCTGCTCGTTTCTTCTGCATTTTTAGGCTTAGCTTTTTCTTAGATTATGGAGGACATGTGCTTTGTGATTGACTTTAGTTACCTCACCTGTCACACTACTTGGGTAGCAGTGGATTAGAGGCAAAAATACTGTAGTGTGACCATGTTTGTAAATGGCTGGACCGTGTATTCTAGTTTGACTTTAGCATAAAAATGTGAGGAAAAACTGATAGATTGACCAATGCATAATGTACTTGTGGGGAAACACTGACAGGTTGCTTCACAGCGTCTCCGTCTGCCGTGATAGCCTGCCCCAGGGCAGCCGCAGGCGGGATGCTGATACGGTGCGCCTTCCTGTGCGGCAGACGCCTGCCTTCCCCAGGCTTGCTGGAGTGGTCAGAGAGGAGCTGCTTTTTACAGCAGTTAGCGTTGTACACCAGTAACATGCTTATAGTATAAAAGATGAGATTTGTGATTTAAGTCAGGACCATCCCAGTATTTAGAAACTACCTGGTGATTTACTTTGTTTAATCCCTGAATGTTTCTTCCAGTCCGAGTCAAGGTCCCTGCTGTACCGCACAGTGCACATTCAAGCCCAAGGCTGAGAAGTGCCGGGACGACTCGGACTGCGCGAGGGAAGGGGTCTGTAATGGCGTCTCGGCGCTGTGTCCCGCGTCCGACCCGAAGCCGAACTTCACAGACTGCAACAGGCACACGCAAGTGTGCATTAATGGGGTGAGCACTTGGTTTCATGAGTTTAATTTTGATTTTATAGAACCTGCGTTTTGGGGTTAAGTGTTGACGCTCAAGGCTACGTAAAGCAGGTAGTCCTGATTTCTCCTTCGGTAATATCCCCGTCTGTTTCCCACAGAGTAGGGATGCGCTAAGTGGCACGAGGGCCTGGTGGCATTCAGTCAGCTGCTGACTTGCCTTTCATCTTGCCAGCAGCGAGTGTTTGGTGTTCCCTGGAGAGACGTAACAGTGCAGTTAGGCTGCGACTTTGCCAATACAGCTTTTAAGTTCTATAAATTAATGTTTCAGTTGTCTGAATAAAAGAACTCTCCTGATCATTTTCTCTGAATATGAAGCCTCTAAACCTTTCGTGACTAACTCACTTTTGTACACATGGAGAAAATTTCAGCTTTTCTCTGCCTGTAGAGCAGCTGTAATAATCAGCATACGTTGGTTCTGACCTGATCTCTTTCTCAGCTTTTGTTCAGGTTTAGTTTTCTTGCTGCCATTGCCTTTTTAAGAATGTGTTTATGTGATCAAGTTCTAATGCATCTCTGTGGTGGTTTTTTTTTTTAATGGAACCAGGGATTGAACTCAGGCCCTTGCGCTTGCCAGGAAGTGCTCATTGTACTGAGCCATCTCCCGGCCCTCTGTGGGGTGTTCTGTGGTGCGCGGCCAAGCAGGCGCGCTGCATGTTGAGCTGGATCCCCACTTGCTTCTGCTGAGCCTGGAGGCCTGCGCCCACCCGCGTGTCCTGGGTCTGCTGCCCGCGGTGAAATACCATGTCTTCTGTTCCAGCAATGTGCAGGCTCCATCTGTGAGAAGTACGACCTGGAGGAGTGCACCTGTGCCAGTTCCGACGGCACAGACGATAAGGAGCTGTGCCACGTCTGCTGCATGAAGAAAAGTACGGCCTTGGAAATCCAGCCGTGTGAAGCCCTTCGTAAACCCTCGTTTTCTGCCCAGTTTTAAGCATTGTACTTGGTCATACAATTGGGCAGATAGTTTCTAGCTAAGTCTGTCTTTCTGAGAAAAGCTGAAAGATAAACTGATAGGTCTTCGACAGTGTCACCACAGAGAAAACAGGCAAAAAGAAAAAGGGAAAGGGACTTCCTTACCTAGGAGGACACAGAGGACTCTGGGGAAGGTCAGGAATTCTCTGGGTTGGAACACAGGGCAGTGGAGGCTTTCATGGGCTTTGGGGGGGGGGGCGCTTGAGGGCATGTTTAGATAGACCTGAGGGGCTGACTGGGGTCTCCCTGAGGTGGCGGGGAGGTGGAAGGACTTTGATCCTGGGCTGAGCTGGAGAAGGGGGAGTGGTCTCTGGGAAGATGAGCTGCTGTTTTAAGGGCTACAGCCATATTAGATAATAACCATAATAATTCAGCAGTTCATACCAGGGCCAGAACCTGTCAATGACACCACATTCTGTTGCTAGCCTAGCGGTCCCTATAAGTGTGTTCAGTGATGCCCTAGACAAGCTTTCCGTCATCTAAGCTGAGTTGGAAGGCTTAGCACCTGCACAGGCACTCGGGCAAGACATGCTGCTGCTTGCTTGGTGTAACGTCGCAGGCGTATTACTGGTGGCTAGAGAAGGCTGCTGGCCAGTGTGTCATGGTGACGGTCTCGGCAGTCTCTTCTTTCCCTTTGTCTCCCCCCACGGGCCCCTGTGAGGACACCCGATGGGCAGCTCACATGCTGCTTCTCTTCCAGTGGAGCCCTCTACCTGTGCCAGCACAGGCTCTGTGCAGTGGAGCAAGCACTTCGGCGGGCGCACCATCACCCTGCAGCCCGGCTCTCCTTGCAATGATTTCAGAGGCTACTGCGACGTCTTCATGCGGTGCCGGTTAGTGGATGCGGACGGTCCTCTGGCAAGACTTAAGAAAGCCATTTTTAGTACACAGCTGTATGAAAATATTGCCGAATGGATTGTGGTAAGTGTAGCTTTTATTTTTAATTTTTAAAAAGTTTTAAAAATTATGTTTGCTGTACTTAATTATATTCATCTGGGGGGTTGGTACAAATACTTACTGCATCTTAAGGATTGTAGTAAGAATAGTTTAACTTATAAAGAAACCAAAATGGTTGGACCTTAATTTTCCTGAGCTAGAGGTCAGTCCCTGATGATGTGGGCAAAGATGTTTCCTGTTTTGCTGTGTTTATGTACTTAATATGCGCTGCAGATGAACTCAGGACCTTGCGTTTATCAGGCAGCTGCTGTGCTGCTGAGCTCCCTTCTCAGCTGTATCTCAAGATTTTAAGTGTCCCTGCTTACGATTCTCTTCTGAAGCAGTAGCTTTCCACCCGTGTGTCACTCTGTTGCTCAGTTAGGAGATGCTGGGGTCACGGTGCTTCTCGGCTCCTCCGCTGGGTTCTGTCCTGCAGAGGTGACTCCTTGGCCCTGTGACGAGGGCCTTGCCAGGGGTCTTTTTCTCAAATTGCTGTGCAAAGTCCTGCTTGCTTTCCATACCCCTGCTCTCTGCACAGCAGGGCGAGCTGTGGGCCTAGTGGGCGGCGCCTGGATGAGAGAGAAATGGGTGGTTTTCTGAAGCTCTTGCCTGGGCTGTCATGTAGTTTCCGGGTTTTTGTCCTACATGTGATGGAGGTGCTGACAAGCCTGGGACAGGTACAGCGCTGTTCGCAGCCCTGCTCCTGACCCTTGGGTGTGCCCCCAGCATTAGTCCGTGGCACTGGAGCTGAGCCATGCATGTTGGAGATGGCAAGTGTTTGAGTTTTTGCATGAAATTCATATATGTTCCCTATAAAAATTCGAGGAACAAGAATTTGAAGAGAAAAAATTTCATTATGTTCTATTGTAATGGTCTGAAAACGGAATACTAGGCATTGGAGGCTTTTCTGTGTGTGTGTGTGTGTGTGTGTGTGTGTGTGTGTGTGTGTTACCAGGGATCGAACTCAGTAAAGGCTTCATTTTTAAGCACATATTCCCTCTCTCTCCTTCTCCCCCAGATGCTCCTCTCCCTCCCCCCTTCTCTTTTCTTTTGGCTTTTCTGGTCTGTTTTTTAGTACAGGGTCTCGCTACAGAGATTGGACTCATAGTGATCCTCCCTGTTCTCAGCCTCCCAAGTGCTGAGATTATAGGCATGTACCACCACGCCCAGTCTCAGTTGCTGTCTCAGTGCACCCTGGGAGCGGGGCTGGCACCACACGCTGAGGATCCAATCCCTGGCTCCTGCATCTGCCTAAGCAGGCACTTTAATCCGCTGAGCTATCTGGCTGGCCCTTCTGGTCTTCTTTTTGAGATAGGGTTTCACTATGCCATTCAGGCTGGCTTTGAATTCACTTTGTAGCCTAGACTGGCTTTCTTGCAGCGATTCTCCTGCCTTAGCCTGCCTCAGCATCTCGAGTGCTGGGATTATAGGTTTGCATCCTCACGCCCAGTTTAAACACTATTTCTCCAAATTTTAAAAACATTGAATTTTCTTAAAAGATTACTGAGAATAACTACCTTACCTCACTTAGTGTCTCTGCACTGAGACATTACACTAAGGCTTCTCTAGGTAGTGATGTGTGGGAATGTGCTTTCCCGAGCTGAAGGTCATTTGCTTTGGAGATTGACGTGGAGATCACATGCCCTCCAATTCCTAGTGTTGTGTCTGTCTGTCTGTCTGTCTGTCTGTCTGTGTGCCTTAGAGTGAGGCCTTGGAAATACCACATGGGGGGGCCTTGCTACTTTGCCAGTAACTTTGGAGTCTCCCCAGCAGTAGGTGGGGTTTGTAGCATGCACGTTCTGGTAATATGCAACTTTATGTAGTGATGATGGTACATAGGGGAGGACTGTTGGAATTGGAGCTAGGAGGTGCGGTTTCAGATAATTGGATATTTGACTTAGGTCTCCCTGGGAAGTGGTTTGTCCCTCAGACAGGCATTCCTGCAGCTGTTGCAGTGAGAGTTGAGGGGCCGCTCGGAGCCCCCGTGGCGTAGGGGAGCCCCGTGTGGCAGCTGCACAGGGTTCAGGTGGTCTTCCCAGCGCAGGGACTGGCGTTTGATCCCAGCACCACATGCCATGCTGGCCCCGCCCCCAGGTGGTCTCTCCGAGCTGGCCACCAAGACCAGGCGTGGTGGTGCACGCCTGCCTGTAATCCCAGCTCTGGGGAGGCTGAAAACAGGAGGATCGCTATGAGTCCGAGCTGCTTAGTAGGACCCTGCACCAAGTACGTTTAGAAAAGAGACTGTGTTGTGTTAGGTATTTTAGTTACTACAGCATAGAATCTTGGCTTGCAGTTGAGATTAGTCTTAAACTCTTGGGCTCCAGGGATCCTACAGCTGTTCTTGGCTTGAATATAATAATTTTTCTCTTTTATTCATTATCTCTAAATTTATTGAGTTGCTTAGAAATAAATACATTTACTCATTTATTTTACTTATTTTTGAGATGGGTTCTTATTATATATCCCAGGCTGACCTGGACTCACTTTTGTAGCCCAGGCTGCTCTCACATTTGCAGCAATCCTCGGGCCTCAGCCTCCCCAGTGCTGGGATTACAAGCGTGCGCTGCCACCACTCAACTCATTAGAATTTTAAAAGCGAGACTGGGCGTGGTGGTTAGTGGCACATGCCTGTAATCCCAGCACTGGGGAGGCTGGGGCAGGAGGAGAGGCTGGGGCAGGAGGAGAGGCTGGGGCAGGAGGAGAG